>NW_026562405.1:2120783-2720783 GCF_027474105.1 Poeciliopsis prolifica
ACACCTTGCAGTGTGAAAGTGAACCATACCAGCTAAAATGTAACACATGTTGTAATTTCAGTCTTCAGTCCCCAATTGAACTGAGTCGACTGGACTATCAGGTGTGAAAACACCCTTAATTGAGTTACTGCAAGTCACCACATACACTTAATTTTCTGAGATAACACAATGACATTTAAGCAGATAATAATGGAATTTAAATACTTGGAATCATACATACCCTTCTTCACAGGTTACTGTAACCACAGCACCAAATAGAGTACCCTGGCTGGTATCAAATACCATGTGCTGTTTTGCTTCTGGGAGACCACAGTTTTTCTCTTTGATATAAAGAAACAACAAAAACAAAACAAACAACAACAAGAAAAAAAAAAAAAAAAAAAAAAAAGAAAAGTAGACATTATTGTAGGATTACATAGTGCCAAGATGACCATGAAAGGCATGATGGATGACTGTTTGTTAGATGTAAAATGCAAGTTAAACAAGACTCACTCTTGCAGATGATATCTGGCTTGGTCCACTTCCCATTGACACATCTAATGATCCCAGTGCCACTTATTTGATCATATCCAATTATGCACTGATATTTGATCACAGTACCACTTGGAAAAATGCTTTTTCGGAGGGATTCAGCAGAGAGAACTGTGTTCTCTATATGTTGAGGTTTGGAACAGTCAGCTAGGAGAAAATAAAAATAAAGAAAAATCACACACACATAAATGCAAAGCTGTTGTTGTGGTATTTGGTAATTTAAAAATTATTCAAAAAAATATGTTTGAGAAACTAACTAGTTGAAGCTTATGTTTGAACACAAAAAAGTGTCAAATGTTTCTGTAAGTAAACAATGGCATGCAAGGTGTCTGTATTTATAAATCTGATTAAGTCAGTGCTTCACCAGCTATGAACCTAACTGGACGTCCTGGGAATCAGGGAAGGAAATTTAGCATGTTCTCCATTGCTCACAGTGGCTGGTGAAGAAAACATTTCATCGACTTTTTCACCAGCCACTTTTTTTTTGTCTTTGTATTGTCATCCGTTCTTAAAATTACTTTGATCATGTTACAATGTGTTGCTTTTTTTTAGATATTATCAAAGGATGGGGCAATAATTTTCATAGAGTTTAATATAAATAATCATTTTACTTCAGTGATTTTGTCACAAATTACAATATAAGCAGAATAATAAAAAATTTTTGGATTATGCTTGTATTGTATAAACTTTGAATTGTGGTTGGGATTTTTAACTCTATTATATAAACAACCACAAACCACAGGATATTTTTTTGGGTACGGGGGGTTTCGGCACATCAATGAAAATATTGAAACAAAAGATTCTAATTTTTCTTCTTTTACAATTTCACTGCAAGAACAAAATTAAGTGTCTCTTTTATGGAAAAATATGTTGTGAATGGCCCATCTGGGAATGTGCATTGCAAACCAGCTAAAGCTATAAATGTTATAGTGTTCATAATTTGTTTATACTGAACACTAATAAAGAACAAAAGCATCTTTTACTTTTTTGATCATGTTAGAAATTAAAAAATAACTGTTAGTCATGATGTTGTTAGGTTTCCATCTCAGGATGGATCATTGTCAGTTTTGTACAGTGGAGAAATGATAGGCTAGACAATCAGTTAATTTACAAGTAGTGGAAAGACGATTTGTGTTATTTGCAAGCTTTTTGTATCTTGTCTCAGCTAACTGATCTTCTATGAAGCCTGGAAAAAAGCACAAGAACTTACGGACACATCGTGGTGGCTGAGAATCATATCCACCAGTTTCAGTACACCTAATGATTTCATTCCCAAACAAGGTGTATCCTGTGTTACATGTGAAATGTACAGTTTCTCGATATTCTGGTTTACGAACATTATTCCAAGAATGTCTGCCATTTTCCACTCTGGTCGGTTTGGGACAAGTAACAACTGCAAAAATTGGAAAAAGAAAAAGAAAATTGCTGTTTAAGGTACAAAATACTTTAATTGAGAAAAAAAAGAGAATAATTTAAACTGAACAGAGCTAAAAAAAAACTGTTAGTCATGATGTTGTCAGGTTTCCATCTCAGGATGGATCATTGTCAGTTTTATACAGTAGTGAAATGATAGGCTGGACAATCAGCTAATTTACAAGTAGTGGAAAGATGATTCATGTTATTTGCAAGCTGTTTGTATCTTGTCTCAGCTAACTGATCTTCTATGAAGCCTGAAAAAAAGCACAATTACTTACTGACACATCGTGGTGGCTGAGAATCATATCCACCAGTTTCAGTACACCTAATGGTTTTATTCCCAACCAAGTTGTATCCTGTGTTACATGTGAAATATACAGTTTCTTGATATTCTGGTTTACGGACATTATTCCAAGAATGTCTGCCATTTTCCACTCTGGTCGGTTTGGGACAAGTAACAACTGCAAAAATTGGAAAAAAAAAAAAGAAAGAAAATTGCTGTTTAAGGTACAAAATACTTTAATTGAGAAAAAAAAGAGAATAATTTAAACTGAACAGAGCTAAAAATAACTGTTAGTCATGATGTTGTTAGGTTTCCATCTCAGGATGGATCATTGTCAGTTTTATACAGTAGTGAAATGGTAGGCTGGACAATGAGCTAATTTACAAGTAGTGGAAAGACGATTTGTGTTATTTGGAAGCTGTTTGTATCTTGTCTCAGCTAACTGATCTTCTATGAAGCCTCATAAAAAGCACAATTACTTACTGACACATCGTGGTGGCTGAGAATCATATCCACCAGTTTCAGTACACTCAATGATTTCATTCCCAACCAAGTTGTATCCTGTGTTACATGTGAAACGTATAGTTTGTCGATATTCTGGTTTACGGACATTATTCCAAGAATGTCTGCCATTTTCCACTCTGGTCGGTTTAGGACAAGTAACAACTGCAAAAATTGGAAAAAGAAAAAGAAAATTGCTGTTTCAGGTACAAAATACTTTAATTGAGAAAAAAAGAGAATAATTTAAACTGAACAGAGCTAAAAATAACTGTTAGTCATAATGTTGTTAGGTTTCCATCTCAGGATGGATCATTGTCAGTTTTATACTGTGGTGAAATGATAGGCTGGACAATGAGCTAATTTAAAAGTAGTGGAAAGACGATTTGTGTTATTTGGAAGCTTTTTGTATCTTGTCTCAGCTAACTGATATTCTATGAAACCTGAAAAAAAGCACAATTACTTACTGACACATCGTGGTGGCTGAGAATCATATCCACCAGTTTCAGTACACCTAATGGTTTCATTCCCAACCAAGTTGTATCCTGTGTTACATGTGAAACGTATAGTTTGTCGATATTCTGGTTCAAGATCATTATTCCAAGAATGTCTGCCATTTTCCACTCTGGTCGGTTTGGGACAAGTAACAACTGCAAAAATTGGAAAAAGACAAAGAAAATAGCTGTTTATGGTACAAAATACTTTAATTGAGAAAAAAAAAGAGAATAATTTAAACTGAACAGAGCTAAAAATAACTGTTCGTCATGATGTTGTTAGGTTTCCATCTCAGAATGGATCATTGTCAGTTTCATACTGTGGTGAAATAATAGGCTGGACAATCAGCTAATTTACAAGTAGTGGAAAGACGATCTGTGTTATTTGCAAGATGTTTGTATCTTGTCTCAGCTAACTGATCTTCTATGAAGCCTGAATAAAAGCACAAGAACTTACTGACACATCGTGGTGGCTGAGAATTATAAACACCAGTTTCAGTACACCTAATGGTTTCATTCCCAACCAAGTTGTATCCTGTGTTACATGTGAAACGTATGGTTTGTCGATATTCTGGTTTACGGACATTATTCCAAGAATGTCTGCCATTTTCCACTTCATCCGGTGTGAGACAAGTTACAGCTGGACAAATTGGCAAAAGAAAAAGAAAATTGCTGTTTAATGTACAAAATACTTTAGTTGAGTAAAAAAGAGAATAATTGAACAGAGCTAAAAAATAACTGTTAGTCATGATGTTGTTAGGTTTCCATCTCAGGATGGATCATTGTCAGTTTTATACTGTAGTGAAATGACAGGCTGGACAATCAGCTAATTTACAAATAGTGGAAACATGGTTTACTTTATTCACAAGTGTATTTGTAAACTGTTTGTATGTTGTCTTAGCTAACATATTTTCTATAGATTCTGAAATAAAGCACAAGAACTTACCAATGCATTTTGGTGGCTCAGGATCATATTTGCCTCTTCTATTGCACGTAATGGTTTTACTCCCATGCAAGTTGTATCCTGGGTTACAAGTGAAATTTATACTTTGTCGATATTCTGGTTTACGGTGACTAGTCCAAGTATGTGCGCCATTTCCTATACTCGGTATGGAACAAGTAACATCTGAAAAAATTGGCAAAAGAAAAAGAAAGTTGCTGTTACAGGCACAAATTACTTCAGCTGAAAAAAAGGAGAGAATAATTTATACTGAACAATACTCACATACACAACGTCCATCTCCAAACCATCCTGTGTGGGTGCAACGTTTTATGCTCCATCCAGAGAGCTTGTAACTGCATAAAGTCAAAAGAAGTAATGAAGACTAAAAGAATTTGTTTGACCATAAGAAAAGTTCAGCTGGTGAATAACATTTAATAATTAAAGATTATGCTGCTAATTTTACATTTTCTATTTACTTTTTCACACAGAATCATAGCTTTCTGATGGGATGCAAAAAATCCTTCTCTTCTCAAAATAGTGATGGCTATATAATCTTTTTTATGAAAGAGAAACTTTTGTTTTCTTTAACGTAAAATTGCACAACATGGATGCACATCTCTCCGTGCTGCCGATGTTGCATCCTTGAACATAGAGAGCAAGAATCAGGATAGTTCTGTTAACTTGCTTCTCTCATGCAGCATTGTAATGGAGTGAGACATAAACACTGTCAAAGTGGAGGGAAAAAGCTAATTACATAAGCAAAGTAATAATAAACTGGCAAATAAAGAATACATTTTTATATTTATGCAAAATAAAATGACTAAAGGCAGGTTTCTAGTTTCTGCCATTAGATTTACAATACAAAATACATAACTGACTCACAGAAAGATTATGTCTAACAACTCATAAAACAAACAAACAAACAAAAAACAACCCTCTTCTGCAGTTCACAAAATAAAAAAAGGATTACCTATAAGAGCTTATTAATAACACATAATAGAACAATTTGGTTAAATATCTGCATTTTAACAGTTTGTTGCAGACAAAATGTCAGCGTAGGCTTCTTTCTTCTGCCATTAGGTTATTGTTCAGACTACAAATATGTTTGCATTAGCTTTACAAAAAGACTGGGAGGAAGGAACAAAGCATGCTCCTAAGTTGCTTTGTTTCATGCAGCAGATTGATGGAAGGTTAGGAGAGTGAAAAAGCCCCTCGTAGTGGATGTGTCACTATCAATTAATCCAAGAAATGTTACTAATTGATTACTAATTTGTGGATTGCAATTTTCTTAAATTAAATAAGAAAATTATTTGTCCATCCATTTTTTTTCTTACACCCTTATCCCATCAGGGTCGGGATTGGTGCTGGTGCCTATCTCCAGCTGTCACAACGACTAATCACTTATGAAAAATATGTTTTTAACAAAGTTTGTATTATAGGTAATATTAACAGACTTATTTGAAATATTAACATTGACTGTAAACCTTTTTAATGTAAACTCTTCTAATAATAAATCACATAACAACTGCATAAAATATGTGCAAATTGCACTGGAGATAGAATAATAGTCCTTCAACCTATTCCACCTGTCTTTAGCAACCATTGCAAAAAGGTCATTCATACTCCCTCATCAGGTATGTTTTACTCATGGTGAAAAAAGTAGTCATTTTTAATAATATATTAAATATTTGAATTTTAAATCAGGATATTAGCTCAGATTTTCTTTACTGAATATTCACACATAAAAAAAGCACTGAATTGAACTCATAACGCAAGAAATTTCTATAAAATTTAGATCTGAAAAAATATATATATAAACAACTCCATAAACCTTATAAAACTCAATTCAACTCAGTTAATGTTACATTTTATTTTGACATATATTTGTACAAATTTTACTGGCTCTAATGTTTGTATTTTTAAATGTGTGGATATATCTATATGAAATTTAATTGCTACATATTACATAAATACTGGTATTGCAGCAATGAACATGTTAGTGTCCCTCATGATTTCGGGCACATTCATACCTAACACATTTGGTCTGGTTTGAACAGATCAAAGTTTGTTTCCCCTGTTGGTCCAGACCTTTTATGGAGCTGTGAATACAGTCATGCAAATCCTGGTGTGAACCAAACAACGAGACTGAGACTAATTTTTTAGGTGATCTCTTGACTTGCAGTAAATTGGCCTCAAAATCTTAGTCTCAGTTTGATTAAAGTGAAATCTGGAACAATTATTTTTAGGTTCTCTGCTTTCAAACTAATTCTCGTACAGTTTGCCTTGGTGCAAACCAAATACATGAAATATCCATCTTTTTAGACTACACAATTCCTTGTTGGTCCGTATTATGGTAAAAATGAACACATCAGAGATGCCTGCACTTCCATATGTGGTGATTTTAATGAACTTGTAGCTGTTCTCCTGTTTTCTGCTTAGCAATGCTGTTGCCAGTTTGTGTTGGGTCAGCGCAGGTGGAACAAACACATTTGCAAACTCTGTTTCAAAATTAGAAATATTCCATCGCTATTTCTGTGTCAATGGGGTGAACAAGTTTTTTAATTACTTTGAATTGTTTAAAAAAGTACAGTGTGAAAGCGAACCACACCAGTTAAAATGGAACAAATGTTGCAATTTTGGCCCTCAGTTGAACTGAGCCAAGCAGACTGACGGACATGAAAAGATTGTTTTGAGTTCTTGCAAGTCAAGACATACACTTGATTTTCTGAGACAAAACAATGTCATTGAAGCAGATAAACTAATTTAAATATTTGTAATCATACATACCCTTTTTCACAAGACATAAAAACCGATGCACCAAGTAGAGTCCCCTGCCTGGTGTCAAGTATCATGTGTGGTTGTGGTTCAGGGGGACCACAGTCCATGGCTTTAATATAAAAATACAACAAAAATAAGAATACAAAAGAACAACAGGCATCAGTGTGATATTATCTTGAGCGAAGATGACAATGTAAAGCATGTTAGATAACTGTTTTTGTCAGATGTAAATTGCAAGTTAGACAGGACTCACGCCTGCAGGTGATGTCTGGCTTGGTCCACTTCCCATTGACGCAGGTCATCTTCCCAGTGCCACTTACTTTATTATATCCAAGTATGCACTTATACTTGATCACAATACCATCAGGGAATTTTTTTATTTTAAGAGATTCCTCTGTGATCTCTATGTCTACTCTATTTGTAGGTTTTTTACAATCAGCTAGGAGAAAAGAAAAATGAAGAAAAATGACACAAAGACACATAAAAGCAAAGCTGTTATTGTGACTTTGGTTATTTTAAAATGACTCTCCAACATAAGTTGAAAAATATGTTAGTTGAAGTAAGACTGGGGCATATGAGAAAAATCTAATATCCTGATATATTTTTACTATGTCACGATACACAGTATACAATATTCTTAAATGAACTGCAATGTTATTTCAATCTGGAGAGACTCAGACGGAGTAAAGGGAAACCAGTAGAAGAGTTTATTGATATACAAATTAGAGTCTTTGGCACAGGGGCCCCAGCTGAGGACATCAATTATCACAAACTTTCCGATGGGCTCGGATGAGCATTCCGTATGCTGAGAGGAACGTTATCCCCCGGGACCCGACAGTGGTGGTGGAGGCGATGAAGGATGTGGCCGAATGGCTGAGCAAGTGGAGGTGAAGGGGTGGAGGTGGGTTGAGCTCTGCTGGAAGCGGGAGACGCCATGGATGATGGTCCTTATCAGCTGGAATATGGGCGGTGATTGGATGTGACGCATCTTGGACCAGCGTTGATTAATCAATGGTGATGAGCATGCTGCACCGGTTGGGGTTAGAAGAGTCTTCCAGTTTGAATTTGCACCTGGGCTTCATTTTATAAATCCCTTGCAGCATGATGTCACACACTCACACTTTACCGCCCCCATTTCCCTGCTAGACTTAAATGTAAGCTCATATAAAAATGGATTCAGTATTTTGCGTAGGAACTAACAGCAGATGGTAGCAGTGAGCTTCAGGTTCTGTAAACGGATTTGATTACAGAACTAGTGAGGGGGCAGTGAAATGCTAATGTTAAATCCACCCATATGTCCAATATTAACTGCATGTTTTTAAATGCTGACGTCAGTAATTCCTTTTTAAGTCTCCAAATCCTTTTGGATTGATATTGATGCTCTGTACCAATTACTTTTTTCTAAACTTTATTGTCTTATGTACATACATCTATAGTAGATTGTTTTTTATCAGTACTTTTGACTCGGTAGACATTATAGATCATATGACGAACTGCGAACGTCCAGCAAATGTTTTGTCAAATCTTAATAAATGTCTGATGGACGTTTGCTGTTGATTTGACGCTCTGCGTCGTTATGACAACGTTAAGTGGACGTTGTCATAACGTTTAATGCTAGACGGGTAGTTGTTAAAGTTAAGGTTATTTTAAATAAAAGTGTTCTTATTAGTCAAAGTGACCCTGACATCAAACAAAACGTAATATGTTTTTATATGTGACAACAAAAATTAGTACAATATTATATCTTTGAAGCCGGTTTGGCCGGTGACGTACTGACCTGCAACGTTCCCGATAAATAGGCACAGGATAAGGAGTTTTCTCTGTCTGCCGATGTCAACTAAACCCTCCATAGATGTGGAAGGAAATACAAACCATCCGGATGAAGCTGCCTCTACATCAGTCCAACTTTAGTCATGGAAATGTGGTGTGTAGAGACGCTCCTCACGGTGGAAATGATTCTCCTTCCATTGAAGTCAATTCATTTTCTTTAGTTACTAGAGGGAAATGAGGTGAGGTTGAAAATTTTCAAAATAAAAGTCTTGGTTTCCCAACATAAGTTACTGTTTTGGAATTCACTAATTCAAACAAACGACTTTCACAAGAATCCTAACCACGAAGCAATTTACATGCTTAATGACATTGTGTAATTAATTGATTTATTAATTCATTGTAATTAATTAATTATCTAATCTCCTGAGTGGAATTTTGGACATTTGTATTTCACTTTGTTTTCAAATACAAACTGATAAACTGATCTTTGATAGATCTCCCTTCAAATTATGCATTAGGAGAGTAACTGATGAACTTTGAATACAGTGAGTTATGTTATTAGAATTTAGTAATATGCTTTTATAACATGTTATTGAAAAGAAGGTAGCCACTGCCAAAAAGGTAAATAACATTACAAAATATTTGTACACAACAAATTTGTATTCGTATTTTATCTTTTTGGTAAGGGTAGATATCGTGCTGGTGTCATACTATCGTTATAGAAATAAGTTCAGCAATTCACCCAAAGAAACTGAAAACTATTCCTGCAGACATGAATTCCTCTTACTGTAAAAATAGTCTTGGCACTTTTTTCCTTTCCATTTGTATCTTCAGTTTTTTTTGTTTTGAGTAAAATAAAAGCTGGATAATCACTTATCCATTCTTACTTTTCATAATAATTTGGTAAGCTAAATGTACTGTGTTGCACTTTGAGCTGAGGTGACGTTACAGCACCTGGTTTATATGCAGTACCACTACAGGGATCACGTGGACCACCACTAGTTCCAGGAACACAGTTTGAGAACGACTGAGAAAGATGATAATTAATTCATATCAGTCACTTTTAATTATTTTAATATAATTCTTCACTTATTAAAGCTAAAGAAATTTGACTTAATTCAGTAGCAGTGATCAACCAGACTTTGATTTGAATATTATTTTATTATTTTTATCTAAAAAATTCAGAACAAGGACAGAGAAAATCAGCAAAGTTTTATTTTTAGTGCATGAACAGAATACCATGTCCTTAGCCGGGGCCCGAGCGCCAAAGACTTAATTTATGCACGTCAATAAACTTTTCTAATCGCTTTCTTTCTGTGTCTGAGTCTCTCCAGATTGAACTGTATTAAACCCACTGTATCATTCCTCAACAACTTGGATTATATGTCAGTCCTGATAAAACATCACATAACAGAAAAACCTGGAAACTCACAGGCGTAATATTTATGAAGACATTTTAGCTACACTTTTTTCAATGACTGAAATAATTTAGAACATAAGTAGAAAAAGTGTTTACAACACATTTAGTAATAAAAGAAATTAAGTGAAATAAAGTATTTTCAATCTTTTAGTGATTATGTCAGAGTAATTATAAAAACGCTCTCTTTGCCTGTGCAGCATATCTTCCCCTTCTCTCATTACTGACTTTCCTGTTTAACTGATCTCACCTAAAGGCCACTACAGCCAATGAAACTGTTAAGAAAACGTGCATCTAAAAATTAAACTTTGAAACAATACAATTGCCTTCATGATGTTTAGTTTTCTTCTTTTGAAGTGAAAACAAATATAAGTTGATAAAAGGGAGCCTTCTTGTTTTATCCAAGGCGTGGTAAGGCGCTCAGAGTTCAGCAGTCCTTCATCTGTAGTAAATGTCCCAACAGCTGGGTTCAGTTCCAACTGAGAAAGAAACAGATAAGAAACCAAAGACTAACTGTTTAATCAGAGTTGCATTTTGATTGTAGAGGGGGAAAAAATGACAATCGGATCAAGAGCTATTTCTTCTTGCTTCAATATGAAAATCATATTAAAATTTTATGTTTCACACAGAAAATTACAAGAAGAAAAATGAAGAAGTTAAACCGGTTTAAACAGGATTGTTTGGTATTCTGATGGTCTTAGGTCAAAAAATACATACAATGAATACCTGAATGAAGAAGGATACTTAAAGAGTGTGGAACTGTAATGGCTCCAACGTCAGCTCTTCTCTAGTGTCATATGAACTATAGGGTCACCAATTAAGAAATTTGTGTAAGAATTATTGGACAGTTCATTTTTTAAAAATAAAAGGTTAACTAATTAATGCATTTGTAACTAGCATTCCATGGAATTAAAGGTTAATCATTTTAATAAAAATATTTTTGAATTAAAAAAAAATACCAGTCAATTTATACAAAATCAAGGCTGCCTTTTACCCAATTGTAGATTAACAAACACTTAGCCACCTTGAAGGAAGCAGTGATCATTGACCAGTCTAAACTTTGTGTCTTGTATCTTCACATCAAGAATAGGTGACAAGAAAAAAAATCTTGAACATCTTTCAGCCTGGCTAAAACTTTATGAGGCAATTTGTAAGGCTTTATGACTCCAGTGAAGTACACAGGCAGTCATTATAATCAACCGTGCAAAACTTAAACTCTTCTATTTCTGATGTCGACGTCGTCAACGTTATGGGGATATTAATTTGTTTGGACAGGAGCCTGTGGTGGTGTTTGCATATACACTCGTGAGTTTTTGTTTTTTTTTTTTTTTTTTTTCTTTTACCATAAACTGCTGATCTTTCTATATGCAGGGAATTTACCATGATTATGATCACTACTGTTACATCCCTCTTAGAGCCAACATTAAGAGTGTGCGCTACAGTTCTTGCAGATGGAAGTCATCACTGATGGAAGTCATTGATGGAAGAGGCTATTTTCATTGTTACTGGAGACTTTAATCAGGCCAATCTGAAGATGATTCTCCTTTTTATCCATCAGCACGTGGACTTTGCAACCAGAGGTTAGAGTCGCTGTGTCCAGGGCTCACAGCCTGCTACCACATTGCTGTTAGGGTGGCAGGAGGGAGAACAACCCCTCACCATGTTCTGCCTGCTACCCTCTGGGAAAAAGTGCAGCAGCTTCAAATGCAGAGCAAACAGATTCCTCAAAAACTTCATCCTTCATGTCATACTAAACTCGCGTTCATTTAATGTTTCATTGTATACATTAACACTTTTTAATTATTATTTATTTTATTATTACTATTGGAGCTTTGCAACAAAAATTTGTTCCCAACATGTACATTTTTATGTGTACAATTGAATGACAATAAAGTCTGTCTCTGTCTACCTTTTTAAATGTGACCTGAATCTAAACAGCAAGGCTGTATTCATCCAATCTGAACGCCATTGATAAACGACAAATGTCACCATTCTGTGTCCTGATACGCATAAGCGGGAAGAAAAACAACAACCATGAAGGACTATAATGAGGATAAAGTTGTTAATGAGCTGGCTCGGGTCAGACAGCAACTTCAAAATTGCAAAATATGCTCCATTAGCACCAACTTCTGTTTCCGCAAACAGGTTCTATGTGTGATGTTATTATGCCTTCTGCTTCAGGTTGTTTGCAGTTCGCACTGGAGATCACATACAAGTCATATATTGGGAAGTGTATGTCGTGCCAAAAAAAAAATTCTGATTTCACAAAAAAAATCGGGATTCGGTTACTTCAAGTTGCATTGCAAATTTTTTTGTCTTCATAATTCAACGCTTTGAAATTGCGCTTCTGTCTCTGAAAACTCAGGAGGTGATCACAACATTGCTCCTGTTTTAACCCCATAGTGTTTTCAACAGTGTTGCAATGAGATGTAGTTTGTATAATGAGCCCAGCAGGTTTCCAGTTCCATTGAGTGTTTGCTAATTGTTGCTAGTTTGAAGGAGCTGACTTGGGGAGTCATGGGGGTGCTCTGTGAGGCGGAAGCTACACCTAGAAAAGAGGAGGAGCTCTGCCGCCGTTCCCTAGACGTTTTGCAAAGCTGAATGGTCGCCATGGGAGATTTAAGGATTTCTCAAACATGCATGAACGAATCAGGTCAACA
Source organism: Poeciliopsis prolifica (assembly GCF_027474105.1). NCBI lineage: Eukaryota > Metazoa > Chordata > Actinopteri > Cyprinodontiformes > Poeciliidae > Poeciliopsis > Poeciliopsis prolifica. The sequence goes on from NW_026562405.1 coordinate 2,133,574, forward strand.
AACCAGGTACATGTTTGATGATGGAATGCAATTATAACAAGGTGGAAAGATCAAAAAAGTCAGAAAACATTAGGCTAGGGAAAAAGAGAAAAATTCATTCATGGTTCCAAAAACTATAAAAGCGACCTCTACAGGCATAATGAAGTATCATCACTTTTTGTGAAGGAAATTTGCAATCATCTGTTCCACACCTTCAAAACGATATACCGTATTGTCTGGACTATAAGTTGCTCCGGAGTATAAGTCGCATTTTTGAGGGACATTTATCTGATAAATCCAACGTCAAGAACAGACATGTCATCTTGAAAGGCAATAAAAATACATTTAAAAATACAGCAGGGCAACAACAAGCTGAATAAAGGTACGGTATGCTAATGTTACATGACAACGAACTGAGAACGTGCCTGGTTACATTCCTTCAGTTTTTCCAAAAAAGTAAAACACTTCAAACTTTAAACAGAATAAATAGCTCAATACAGACTTCTATTTTTTATCCATTAGCCATATTTCACAACAGCTTCATCCCTCATACCATAAGACTGCTAAACTCCCATTAATTTTGTATTTTATTGTTGTATTAAGTCCCTTTAATTTTAAAAAAGAGACTTAGTGTTTCGTAAACACATTTACCTTTACATATGAATGCTACATATACTATACTCATTCTTCTACTGTCAGAAATAGATTTTTTTTAATCTTATCTGAAAATGTTTCATTTTAAGGATGATGATTTGAAATCTTTCTCAAAAAAATGGTTTGTTATTGTTCTGTATAGTAGACAAAAATGCATCAGTAAACGTTCATGAAAAGAAAGAATTTTCACCAGCCACCATTGAAGTTTGTAAACTGAATTAACCCCATTGTGTTGTTCATGGACAACTTGGATTATGTATCTGTCCTTATAAAACATCACAAAACAGAAAATCCTGGAAATGTGCAGGCTTAATAGTCATCAAGAACTCTAAGATGAGTGTGTTTTTTAATAATTAAAATAATTTCTAACTTAAATATAAAAAAAATGGTTCACAACGTAAGTAGTAGAAACAAACAATAAATATTTTCAAATTTTTACTAGCTTGGTAAAACCAATAAGTGTATAAAACGATGCAGATGTCAAAGGCAGACGTCCTTCATCTGTAGTAGATGTCCCAACAGCTGGGTCCAGTTCCAACTGAGAAAGAAACACACATAAGACACCAAGGAGTAACTGTTTAATTACAGTTGCATTTTCATTGTGGTGGAAAAAAAAATAAGACAACAGGATCAAGAGCTATTTCTTCTTGCTTCAATATGAAAATCATATTTATACTTAATGATTCACACAGAAAATTACAAGAAGAAAAATGAACAAATTAAAACAGTTTAAACAAGATTGTTTGGTATTGTGATGGTCTGAGCTCAAAAACCAAATGAAATGGATACCTGAATGAAGAAGGATACTTAAAGACTTCGGAACTGAAATATCTCCAGGGTTTACTATCCTTCAGAGTCATCTGAGCTATAGTGTCAAAAGATAGAAAGTTTGTGTGAGAATTATTGGACAGTTCATTATTTAACTGATTTAATGCATTTGTAACTACCATTCCATGGAATTAAAGGTTAGTCATTGTAATGAAAATATTTTTGAACAGAAAAAATATACAAAAGTATTATAAACCAGTAAATTTAGACAAAATTAAGGCTACCTTTAACCAATTGTATATTAGCAAACACTTAGCCGCCTTGACGGAAGCAGTGATCATTGTCCAGTCTAAACTTTGTGTGTTGTCAAAAAAAAATCCTGAACATCTTTCAGCCAGGCTAAAAGTTTACGAAGCTATTTCTAAGGCTTTATGACTCCAGTGAAGTACACAACCACTTATCAATCCAGATGTTTGTTTTTTCTGGTTTTTACAATTTCCAATAAAATCCAAATTTCAATGTTTTGTCTTTTATTTATTTATTTTACTTTTTTTCAGGTATTTTTTTATTTTTATAAGTGATTTGATGATATTAAACATTTGTGCAAATAATAAGAAATCTGTCAATGGATTGTATTTAGTTTCAAGTAAAGAATCTCAAACATTATTACATAGTAGTTAATGTGCTTTTTTCTCCTTGGCAGTATGTTTTACTTTCACCCAGTTACACAGACATTAACAGCAAAATTTTAACCTGTCTCAGTGTTTTTACATTAGTCTGTTATTAAAAACCAACAAACACCATAAAACACTTGAAGATGAATGCTTGTACATTGTTTCAGGGATTTTCAGTTAATTTAACACTAAAATGGAATCAAAGTGTTCAACTTTACCGTGTATTTACATGTAAACATGCAGAAGTTGAAGGGAGAGAACATGAAATAGGGAAAAGGAGCAAGACGAAAAGCTTAAATGTTTATATACAGCTCTGGTAAAATGAGAGCTTGATCATATAAAATGATCAATCTCTCTGATTTTAGTTTTTTACATGTTTGAGTAAAATGAACATTGTTCTTTTATTTTATGAACTACTGACAACATTTCTCTGAAATTCCAAGCAAAAAGTTAGTATTTAGTTGCAGAAAATTAGATATGGTCAAAATAACAAAAATAAATAAATAAACAAAAAAAACACAAAACAAACAAACAAAATAATAATAATAATAATAATAATAAGAAGAAGAAGAAGAAGAAGAAAAAGAAAAAGAAGAAGAAGAAGAAGAAGAAGAAGAAGAAGAAATGCAGGTCTGAAGAAACGCATTCAGACCTCAAATAATGTCAAGAAATCAAGTTCATATTCATTTAGAAACAACAATACTTATGTTTTAACACAGAAAAACTTCATAAATCAATATTTGGTGGAATAATAATGAGGTTTTCAGTGGGGTTCAGTCCACTGGTTTCTTAATTTTTTTCAGGGCTGTACATAAAGATATCCAGTTATTTGTAAGTTTAAAATATAATATCTCACCATCGCCTCCAAACCCAAAAGATGCAGAAAAGAAGTGCAAGTGAACAGCCAACTGTGAAGGAAATGAAAGAAAATAGATTTTTGATAATTTTGCATTTCAGTCACAGAAAATGATAATATTCATTTCTAAGAGGCACTTTCATTCATGTTACCTGCCACGCCTATCAACAGTAGGTTTAAAGGAGGTTCAATTTCTGCAAAGATAAAATAATATTAAAACCAAACCCAAGAGATTTGCTCTTTAGATAAGAGCAAAACTAAAGATGTTGCTCTTTTCTTTAGATCTCAAAATACTCTGGTCTGCAAGTACAAAACAGTGTAGAAAATGGATTTACAAAATGACAGCAAAGATCCAATTAAGTATTTATAAGGAAAAAATCAACATAGTTAAATATGCACAATTCTTCGGAAAACTAATGAAAAATCCTTATAACTTACAATTACAAACATGCCACGTTACTTGTGTGATTCTTTCGTAATGCAGTGACTCACCAAGGTCGTCTCCAGAGCAGTGATCAATGTAGAAGTTTTCAACTTCTGCATTGTCTGAGAAATCTATAATTTATTTACTGCTGAGGTACACAGAAAACTCACATGATTGTGATAAAACAAAAATAAAAAAAAAAAACTGGTGGAGTGACAAATTTTAGATTAACATTTTGCTTTCCAACTTCATTTACTTCATTTCACCTGCCACAGCTATCGACAATGGGTTTAAAAGAGATGTTTTTTCTGCAATATTAAAATAATATTAAAACCAAACCCAGATTTTACTCTTGTCTGCAAGTACAAAACAGTGTAGAAAATGGATTTACAAAATGACAGCAAAGATCCAGTTAAGTATTTATAAGGAAAAAATCAACATAGTTCAATATGCACAATTCTTTGGAAAACTAATGAAAAATGGCTCCTGCTTAGGCCAAGACACATCCACTTATGATTCTCCAAACATGCCATGTTACTTCTGCGATTATTTCGTAATGCAGTGACTCATCAAGGTCGTCTCCAGACCGGTGATCAATGTAGAAGTTTTCAACTTCTACATTTCAACTTCTACATCTATAATTTATTTACTGCTGAGGTACACAGAAAATTCACTTGTGATACAAAAAAAAAAAAGAAAAAGAACTGGTGGAGTGACAAATTTTAGATTAAAAATTTGCTTTCCAACTTTGTTTAAAAATACATTTAAAAATTTTTTTTAGAAGAAAACTTTTGATACTTTTTAATAAGGTGGATGCTGATGCACTGGTTGTAGTAATAGTTTAATCCGATGATATTTTGTAGACTTTAAATGACAAAGTCAGCATAAGTCTTGTTTATTTCCTAATTTGGATAAAATACGTTTCCTCAAAATACCCCAAAACTCCCTAGTGAGGCTGCTACCCCCACGACCCGACTCAATATATAGATGTGGTCAGGAAATCTTTAAAGGGGACAATTTATTTTTTGTTGAACTTTATGTAAATATATATTGTCCTCCAGTGAATGTGACACAAAGTAAAAAATGTAAATCTATGCAAAAATATTCTTCTTATATATTCTATAAGTTGTTTTGTTGCAGGAGTGAATGAAATACTTTTGTTGTAATTTTGCCTTCTTTGGTCTATTCTGTCACAAAGGATTCAGCTGCATTTTGACATATTCTAATATGCAATGTGAAGCTAATTTTAATTTGGCATGAACAACACACTTTATCTATAACTGTCATTCATCCACCATCCATTTGTTTTTAGGTTTAGTTCTTAGTAATTACCTATCTTGAAACCTTTTATGAAAAACTTATCTCCTCTAAAATATGTTAGCAAGGCACATTTTGACAAATGATTAACAGGTTAGGGTAAAATAACTTTCATATTCAAGGACTCACTCTTGCAGATTAGATCTGGCTCAGTCCAAGTCCATCAATGCAGGTTATGATCTCAGAGCCACTTTCTTTTTCAAATCCATTGGCGCACTCATAGGTGACTTTGGTACCATCTGGGAAATCCTCTCTTAGGAGGGATTCATTCGTGAGAACCATGTTCTCCACACTTTTAGGTATGGGGCAATTACCTAGGAAAAAATATAAATCTTGCATGAGCCTTGTAATTGATCAGCATTTCATCTGCCATTACCCAACATTGATGCTGCAGCCTACTAACAAGACCACCAAGGCCCCATGAAGACTTATATAGTAATCGCAGATTTTCAATGTTATTAATTTTGTTCAACTAAAAAACTTGAGATCATGTTGTCAACCATTTCCTTCCCTTTGTGATCACTCCTCTACTTTCAGTTCTCTATAAAGCTAGGATTATTGTTGACAATTTGAACCTGCTTGGGGACCTACAAATATTTGTGGGGATTGCTCTGCATGCACCATCTTTCACTCAAATTGTATGGTTGCATTTCAACTCATTGTATGATTATAGAGCAGGTTGATCTTTACCAGCATTTCTATGAACCCTCTCTGAGGATTCATTTCTGAAGAATCAGGGATGGATTTTTTATTTTTTTTAACTGGCCACATGGGCTAGTAAAGAAAACTTTTTATTGTCGACACAAACATTTCACAAGCCACTGTTTTCTTACCACATTCCATGCTAAGTGGCTCTCATTGTGCTTATTGGGAAATTAAAAGCTTCAGAAATAGCTTGACAAATTTTTCCAGATTGATAAATATCAGAGATGTTGTCATCTCATCATAAAATAACTTAGAACAATTCATAATATGTTGCTTTTTTAGTTCTTCATAGACATGTTGTCTGGGAGTCTCAAAGTATATTTGATGTTTCTTATTAGTTCGGTGTGAAATCTACAAAAGGCTGGAAATACAGTGTATATTATTATCCTCTAATGAATGTGTCACAAAGTATAATATAAACACAATAATAAATTATGATGAGATCTGTGCTTTATTGTACATACATTGATTTGTGGTTGAGCTTTGTAGTTGACTTTCATATATAAAACCACAACTCCCAGGACTATTATATTACTGAGGCACATTATTGAAAATATTGTAACAAGACATTTTAATATATCTTCTTTTACAATTTCACTGCAAGAACAAGAGTAAGTTTGTTTCATTTACGGAAGAATATGTAGGTAAAGGCCCATCTGGGAACGTGCATTATGAACGAGCTAGGGCTGTAAATATTATATCACTCATAATTTGTTTATTCTTAACACTTATTCCCATTCAAATATACAGTAAAGACAGAATTTGAATTTCAACTCATGCTATGGTTTGCTTTTTTGATCATGTTAGAATTCTGATGACACTTGTTCAAAAACCTGTAAAATTAATAACAATTAACCATTAGCCATGTTGCAGTAAGGGTTTCATCTCAGGATGGATTATTGTTAGTTTTATACAGTGGTGAAATGATAGGTTGGACAATGAGCTAATTTACAAGTAGTGGAGAGAAGATTTGTGTTATTCACAAATGTGTTTGCAAGCTGTTTGTATTTTGTCTCAGATAACTGATCTTCTATATGAAGCTTGAAAATAAGCACAAGAACTTACGGACACATCGTGGTGGCTCAGAATCATATTCAGCACTTTCAGTACACGTAATGGTTTCATTCCCAAACAAGGTGTATCCTGCGTCACATGTGAAATGTATAGTTTGTTCATATTTTGGTTCACGGTCACTATTCCAAGAATGTTCGCCATTTTCCACTTTGATCGGTTTGGAACAAGTAAGAGCTGGAAAAATTGGCAAAAGAAAAAAAATTGCTTTTTCAATCAAAGTCAAAGTTTATTTTTATTGCTCATTTTTAACAGCCTCAGCAGAACAAAGTGCTTCACAATAAAAACAACATCGCAGGCAGATAAAAAAATCAAATGAAATTACATTTAGCAAAAATAATAATAAAATTAGCAAAACTTCAAATGAATGAAAACCAAAACAGTACATAATTTTAGATGAAGCAATTTACCTCCATCCTTCCATTTCAGGCACAAAGTGCTTCAGTAAACTGTGTTGAGAAGCGAGAGAATATTTCAAACTGATCAACACTTACAGATACAGTCTGCGATTCCAAACCATCCTTCGTCCATGCACTGTTTGAAGCTCGCTCCACTGACCCGGTAGCTGCATAAAGACAAAGGAAGTTATAAAGACTGATGCAATCTGTTGAGCCATGAATAAAAAAGTTTAGTTTGCTAGTCAGATTTAATAAATTAAGATTATGGTAAATTTTCGATTTACTCTTTTGGAGTCATAGTTTGCTGACAGGATCCAAACGCCTCGTCTTTTCAGGAGGATGTAGGCTATATTTCTTCCCAAACCAACACTGGCTATATAAATTTTATAAAAGAGTAAGTTTTCTGTTTTAAAGAATAATTGTACAGCACATACACACACCTACTTATAGCATGTTGCTCAATGTCATAAAGGGGAGGAAAAAACTAATAAAAAAACACTTCTGCAGTTGACAAAGCAGGGTTTCCACCAGAAAACATCAGAGCCCAGTGGTAGGGGCACCCAGGCGGTCCATCGTGTTTTTGTATCAGAGGATGTTAAGCTGACAGAAAATTTAAAAATATGAAATGTTACAGGAAGATATCACCAGTGAAATGCTATTTACACCAACAGCAATAGTCTTACAAGCAACAAATCAAAAAAATACAATTAAACTGAGTAAAAGTAAAGCCTGGCAGGCCGCACAGGTTATAATACACTGGGGGAAACGCTGCAAAATAATAAAGGATTACCCAAAAGTGCTAATTAATAACACAACATAAGAAAATTTGAGGTAATATCAATGTTTTAACAAGTTTTCAGCCAAAAAAAAGAGCACAAGATTCCTTTGATTTGATCAGCATTATATGAAAATAGGGTAGACAACATAAATAAGTTGCTTTTCTCATGCAGCAGTTAGATGGAAGGAGAGTGAAAAACCTCTCAGTGGTGGCTGTGGCAGCATCAATCAATACAAGAAAAGAGTTACTATACGATTATTGATGTGTGGATCGGAATTTTCTGAAATAAAATACTGTAGTCGAAATAATAACAACACATGAAACATAAGTTTTTAAATATTATTGTATTAATATTGATAGACTTACATGGACTATAAATAATTACAAACTAACCTCAGCTCTTATAACAAGAAATTATATAACAACTGGTAGAATGGCACTGGAGATAAAATAATAGTTCCTCAGCTGAGTTCACCTACCTTTAGCACCCTTGAGAAACAGTGAAGTTACCACTCTTACACAAGGTATGCTCCATTAAGTGTGAAGAAAGTAGTCATTTTTATGTCTTAAATATTAGGAATGTAACTCAGTTGATTAACTCAGAGTTATTTTTACTGAACATTCACATATAAAAACAACTGAATTGAAATCATGAAGCAAGAAATTTGTATAAAACGCTGCTGTGAAGAAATGTATAAACAGCTCATTACTCAGTTCAACTCCATCAATTTTCTATTTAATCTCAAATTTTACTAATCCACACAAATATTTCACCAGCCACTTTTTCTCCCTGTGTGCAACATCATCGCTGAGCTATTTCAGAGAACCTACATCACATTCCATTTTTTCTACATTGGATGTAAGTGTCTCTCATGGAGTATTACAGTTTAAAAGCCTCAGAAATAGTTTAAAATGACTTAAATCAGGTCATAATGTGTTGGTTATTTAAAATCTTTATAGCAATGTTGTAAGGGAGTTTTCACACATTGTTGCTGATATATTGGCCCATTCTTCCATGCATATCTCCTCTAGAGCAGGAATGTTTTGGGGCTCTCGCTGGGCAACACAGACTTTCAACTCCCTTCAATGGTTTGCTATGAGGTTGAGATCTGCAGATAGAAATGCTTCTTACGAAGCTACCCCTTTGTTTCCCTGGCCATGTGTTTGGGATCATTGTCATGCTGAAAGATAAGCCTATGTTTCATCTTCAATGCCCTTGTTGATGGAAGAAGTTTTGCAAACAAAATCTCATGATACAGGGTCCCATTCATTCTTTCATATACAAAGATCAGTCATCCTTGTCCAGTTGCAGAGAAACAGCTTCAAAGCATGATGTTGCCATCCCCATGCTTCACAGCAGGTATAGTGTTCTTTGGATGCAACTCAGCATTCACTCTCCTCCAAACACAACTCAAGTTTATACCAAACTGTTCTACTTTGGTTTCATCTGACCATGTGAAATTCTCCCGATGCTGTTGTGGAACATCCAAATGCTCTCTAGTAATCTCCAGATGGGCCAGGATGGGCCAGGATATGTACTTTCTTAAGCAGGGGAACGTTTGACTCTGCAGGATCTGAGTACCTGGTGGTCTAGTGTGTTACTGAGAGTAGCCTTTGTTGCGTTAGACCCAACCTTCTGCAGGTCATTCTGCCCCCCCCCCCTCCATTTTCTTTGGGGTGACTGTAAATCTGGAGGTAGAGCAGTCATCTGTGATAGGAAGGTGGAAGGTTAAAGTCCAGCATCCCCTGCCACATGTTGGTGTGCTCCTGGGCAAGGCACATAACTGACAAATTGCTTTCCAGTCTGTGTATCGGTTTACAAATGTGTGAGCATTTATGAATGCAAATGGGTGAATGTAACTCTAATGTAAAGCGCTTTAAGTGGTCAAAATGATTGGAAAAGCTGTATATGTTCAGCCCATTTACCATTTTCCATCTGGAATTTTTGATGCATGGAGTGAGATCCTTCTTGGATCCCTAATCAAGCGGTATTATCAGTAGTCTTGAATGTCTTCCATTTTCTCATTACTGCTCCCACAGAACAATACAAGCACAATAACAAACAAAAATAATGCTGGATATGTATTTTTTTTAAGAGAGTTTCATAGGGGCTGCACAGTGGAGCAGTTGGTAGCAATGTTGCCTTGTAGCAAGAAGGTCCTGGGTTCAATTATCAGCACGGCGTCTTTCTGCATGGAGTTTGCATTTTTTCAATGTACATGCATGGGTTCTCACCGGGTTCTACGGCTTCCTCCCACAGACCAAAAACAAGACTTTCAGGTAAACTGGTCTCTCTAAATTCTCACTAGCTGTGTGTGTGTGCATGGTTGTTTATGTTGTGTGAAGAAGAAAGTCACACTCGTGTCTTCTTTTAAGTTTTTCATGTTATTTTCTTCAGTAGATCTTGATGCAACTGCCACACCACCAAAGGCGAGTAGGTGACAAGGATTTTTCAATTACTTTGGATTATTTAATACCATGCAGTGTGAAAGTGAACCATACCAGCTAAAATGTAACAAATGTTGTAATTTCATTCTTCAGTCCCCAATTGAACTGAGTCGACTGGACTATCACATGTGAAAAGACCCTTAATTGAGTTAATGCAAGTCAAAGCATACACTTAATTTTCTGAGATAACACAATGACATTTTAGCAGATAATAATGGAATTTGAATTCTTGGAATCATACATACCCTTCTTCACAGATTACTGTAGCCACTGCACCAATTATAGTACCGTGGCTGGTATCAAATGACATGTGCGGTTTTGCTTCTGGGACACCACAGTCTGACCCTTTGATATAAAGAAACAACAAAAACAAAACAAATAACCAAAAATTATTATTGTAGGATTACATAAACCCTAGATGACCATGAAAGGCATGATGGATGACTGTTTGTTAGATGTAAAATGCAAGTTAAACAAGACTCACGCTTGCAGATGATATCTGACTTGGTCCACTTGCCATTGACACATCTAATGATTCCAGTGCCACCTATTTGATCACACCCCTTCATGCATTCATATTTGATCACAGTACCACTTGGAAAAATCCTTTTTCGGAGGGACTCAGCAGAGAGAACTGTGTTCTGTACATGTTGAGGTTTGGAACAGTCAGCTAGGAGGAAATAAAAATGAAGAAAAATCACACACAAACACATACACACATAAAAGCAAAGCTATTATGTATGTATGTGTTTGTGTGTGATTTTATGTGTGATATCTTATACACACATAAAAGCTTTGCTTTTATGTGTGTATAAAAAAGCTTGCAGATAACACAAATCGTAAGTATCTCTTTTATGGAAAAATATGTTGTGAATGGCCCATCTGGGAACATGGATTGCAAACCAGCTAAAGCTATAAATGTTACAGTGTTCATAATTTGTTTATACTTAACACTTGTCCCCATTCAAAAAAAACAATACAGAAAAAAACCATATTTTACTTTTTTGATCATGTTAGAAATTTAATGATATTTGACAAAAACCTATGAGATAAATTAAAAATAACTGTTAGTCATGATGTTGTTAGGTTTCCATCACAGGATGTATCATTGTCAGTTTTATACTGTGGTGAAATGATAGACTGGACAATCATTTAATTTGCAAGTAGTGGAAAGACGACTTGTGTTATTTGGAAGCTTTTTGTATCTTATCTCAGCTATCTTATATTATGAAGCCTGCATAAAAGCACAAGAACTTACTGACACATCGTGGTGGCTGAGAATCATATCCACCAGTTTCAGTACACCTAATGGTTTCATTCCCAAACAAGGTGTATCCTGTGTTACATGTGAAACGTATAGTTTGTCGATATTCTGGTTCACGGATATTATTCCAAGAATGTCTGCCATTTTCCACTCTGGTCGGTTTGGGACAAGTAACAACTGCAAAAATTGGCAAAAGAAAAATAAAATTGCTGTTTCAAGTACAAAATACTTTAGTTGAAAAAAGGAGAGAAGAATTTAAACTGATCAACATTTACCTTCACAATTTGCAGTCTGTTTGTTAGATGTAAAATGCAAGTTAAACAAGACTCACGCTTGCAGATGATATCTGGCTTGGTCCACTTCCCATTGACACATCTAATGATCCCACTGCCACTTATTTTATTATATCCAATTATGCACTGATATTTGATCACAGTACCACTTGGAAAAATCCTTTTTAGGAGGGACTCAGCAGAGAGAACTGTGTTCTCTACATGTTGAGGATTGGAACAGTCAGCTAGGAGAAAAAAAATGAAGAAAAATCACACACAAATTCACACACATAAAAGCAAAGTTGTTGTTGTGGCATTTGGTTATTTAAAAACGTATTCTAAAAAATATGTTTAAAAAACAAATTAGTTGAAGCTTATATTTAAACACAAAAAAGTGTCAAATGTTTGGACATGATGTTTGCGCATGTGCATAATTTCTGTATGTAAACAATAGCATGCAAGGTGTCTGTATTTATAAGTCTGATTAAGTCAATGCCTCACAAGCTATGAACCTAACTGGACGTCCTGGGAATCAGGGAAGGAAATTTAGCATGTTCTCCATTGCTCACAGTGGCTGGTGAATAAAACATTTCATCGACTTTTTCACCAGCCACTTTTTTTTTGTCTTTGTATTGTCATCCGTTCTTAAAATTACTTTGATCATGTTGCAATGTGTTGCTTTTTTTTTTTTTAGATATTTATAGCCAAATTGTCAGGGAGTTTTAACATATATTTAATGCTCATTATCAGAAGGCGGGAAAATAATTATCATACAACTTAATATAAATATACATTTTACTTCAGTGATTTTGTCACAAAGTACAAAATAAGCTAAATATAATCAATTTTTGGATTATGCTTGAATTGTATACACTTTCAATTGTGGTTGGGATTTTTAACTCTATTATATAAACAACCACGAACCACGGGATATTTTTTTGGGTACGGGGGATTCCGGCACATCAATGAAAATATTGCAACAAAAGATTCTAACTTTTCCTCTTTTACAATTTCACTGCAAGAACAAAATTAAGTGTCTCTTTTATGGAAAAATATGTGGTGAATGGCCCATCTGGGAACATGCATTGCAAACCAGTTAAAGCTATAAATGTTATAGTGTTCATAATTTGTTTATACTTAACACTTGTCCCCATTCAAAAAAACAATAAATGGTAAAATGGACTGAATTTATATAGCACTTTTCCAGTCATTTTGACCAATCAAAGCACTTTATACTAGTCACATTCACCCATTCACACACACACCGGTAGGCATTTTGGAGTTAAGTGCCTTGCCCAGAGGAACATCTACATATGGCAGGAGGAAGCTGGAATCGAACCTACAACCTTCCGATTGGAAAACGACAACTCTGCCACACAGCCACAGTCACCCCAAAAAGAACAAAAGCATCTTTTACTTTTTTGATCATGTTAGAAATTTAATGACACTTGACAAAAACCTATGAGATAAATTAAAAAATAACCGTTAATCATGATGTTAGGTTTCCATCTCAGGATGGATCTTTGTCAGTTTTATACTGTGGTGAAATGATAGGCTGGACAATGAGCTAATTTACAAGTAGTGGAAAGACGATTTGTGTTATTTGGAAGCTTTTTGTATCTTGTCTCAGCTAACTGATCTTCTATGAAGCCTGAATAAAAAGCACAAGAACTTACGGACACATCGTGGTGGCTGAGAATCATATACACCAGTTACAGTACACCTAATGGTTTCATTCCCAAACAAGGTGTATCCTGTGTTACATGTGAAACGTATAATTTGTCGATATTCTGGTTCAAGATCATTATTCCAAGAATGTCTGCCATTTTCCACTCTGGTCGGTTTGGGACAAGTGACAACTGCAAAAATTGGCAAAAGAAAAATAAAATTGCTGTTTCAAGTACAAAATACTTTAGTTGAAAAAAAAAGAGAAGAATTTAAACTGAACAACATTTACCTTCACAATTTGCAGTTCCAAACCATCCTGTGTCAAGACAATGTTTGAAACGCGATCCATTGAGCCGGAAACTGCATAAAATCAAAAGAATTCATAAAGACTGTTAGTATCTATTTGACAATAAGAAGAGTTCAGCTGATGAATAACATTTAATAATTAAAGATAATGCTACTAATTTTATATTTTCTATTTACTCTTTCACACAGTCATAGTTTGCTGATGGAATGCAAAAACCCAACCTTTAAGGAGATAGCAGGCTATATTCCTTCTCAAAATAGCGATGGCTATATCATCTTTTTTATGAAAGAAAAACTTTTGTTTTGCTTTAAAGTAAAATTGCAGAATAGATGCACATCTCTCCATGCTGCCTTTGTTGCACCATTTTACATAGATAGAAAGAATCATGATAGTTCTGTTAATTTGCTTCTCTCATGCAGCATTGTAATGGAGTGAGACATAAACATAACACATGTTGCTCAATGTCATAAAGTGAAGGAAAAAAGCTAATTATTAAACCAAAACAATAATAAACTGGCAAATAAAGAATACATTTTGATAGATAACTGAAAAATAAAATGATTAAAGGCAGGTTTCTAGTTTTTGCCATTAGTTTAACAGCCATTACGAAATACATAACTGACTCAAGAAAAGTTATGTCTAACTTCTCATAAATCAAAAAAACAAAAAAACTTTCTTCTGCAGTTCACAAAAGATTAAAGGGCTACCTATAAGAGCTAATTAATAACACATAATAGAACAATTTGGTTAAATATCTGCATTTAACAGTGTGTTTCAGACAAAATGTCAACATAGGCTTCTATCTTCTGCCATTAGGTCATTGTTCAGACTAAAAATATGTTTGCATCAGCTTTACATGAAGACTGGGAGGAAGGAACAAAGCATGCTCCTAAGTTGCTTTTTTCATGCAGCAGACAGATGGAAGGTTAGGAGAGTGAAAAAGACCCTCGTAGTGGATGTGGCACTATCAATTAATCCAAGAAAAGAGTTACTAATTGATTACTGATATATGGATTGCAATTTTCTTAAATAAATAATACCACCATTAACCCATCCATCCATCCATTTTTTTTCTTACACCCTTATCCCATTGGGGTCGGGAAGGGTACTGGTGCCTATCTCCAGTTGTCACAACAATCAATCAAATATGACAAAAAAAGTTGTTTTCTCGGTGTATGCAACATATTCCCATCATTCTGCAGGTTATTCTGCCCCCCCCTCCGTTTTGTTCGGGGTGAATCTGGAGGTAGAGCAGTCATCTTGTGATTGGAAGGTGGTAGGTTTAATTCCAGCTTCCTCTTGCCACATGTTGGTGTGCTCCTGGGCAAGGCACATAACTAACAAATTGCTTTCCAGTCTGTGTATCGGTTTACAAATGTGTGAGCATTTATGAATGCAAATGGGTGAATGTAACTCTAATGTAAAGCGCTTTAAGTGGTCAAATGATTGGAAATCTGTATATGTTCAGTCCATTTACCATTTTCCATCTGGAATTTTTGATGCATGGAGTGAGATCCTTCTTGGATCCCTAATCAAGCGGTATTATCAATAATCTTGAATGTCTTCCATTTTCTCATTACTGCTCCCACACAACAATACAAGCACAATAACAAACAAAAATAATGCTAGATATGTAAATTTTTTTTAAAGAGAGTTTCATAGGGGCTGCACAGTGGAGCAGTTGGTAGCAATGTTGACTTGCAGCAAGAAGGTCCTGGGTTCAATTCCCAGCTCAGCGTCTTTCTGCATGGAGTTTGCATTTTCTCAATGTACATGCATGGGTTCTCACCGGGTTCTACGGCTTCCTCCCACAGACCAAAAACAAGACTTTTAGGTAAATTGGTATCTCTAAATTCTCCCTAGCTGTGTGTGTGTGCATGGTTGTTTATGTTGTGTGAAGAAGAAAGTCACACTTGTGTCTTCTTTTAAGCTTTTCTTGTTATTTTCTTCAGTAGATCTTGATGGAACTGCCACACCACCAAAGGCGAGTAGGTGAGAAGGATTTTTCAATTACTTTAGATTGTTTAACACCTTGCAGTGTGAAAGTGAACCATACCAGCTAAAATGTAACAAATGTTGTAATTTCAGTCTTCAGTCCCCAATTGAACTGAGTCAACTGGACTATCAGGTGTGAAAACACCCTTAGTGGAGTTAATGCAAGTCAAAGCATACACTTAATTTTCTGAGATAACACAATGACATTTAAGCAGATAATAATGGAATTTAAATACTTGGAATCATACATACCCTTCTTTACAGGTTACTGTAACCACCGCACCAAATAGAGTACCCTGGCTGGTATCAAATACCATGTGCGGTTGTGCTGCTGGGAAACCACAGTCTTTGATATAAAGAAACAACAAAAACAAGCAAAAAAAAAAAAAAGTAGACATTATTGTAGGATTACAAAGAGCCAAGATGACCATGAAAGGCATGATGGATGACTGTTTGTTAGATGTAAAATGCTAGTTAAACAAGACGCACTCTTGCAGATGATATCTGGCTTGGTCCACTTCCCATTGACACATCTAATGATCCCACTGCCACTTATTTTATTATATCCAATTATGCACTGATATTTGATCACAGTACCACTTGGAAAAATCCTTTTTCGGAGGGTCTCAGCAGAGAGAACTGTGTTCTGTACATGTTGAGGTTTGGAACAGTCAGCTAGGAGAAAATAAAAATAAAGAAAAATCACACACAAACACACACATAAAAGCATTTGGTAATTTAAAAATTATTCTAAAAAATATGTTTGAGAAACTAATTAGTTGAAGCTTATGTTTGAACACAAAAAAGTGTCAAATGTTTCTGTATGTAAACAATGGCATGCAAGGTGTCTGTATTTATAAATCTGATTAAGTCAGTGCTTCACCAGCTATGAACCTAACTGGACGTCCTGGGAATCAGGGAAGGAAATTTAGCATGTTCTCCATTGCTCACAGTGGCTGGTGAAGAAAACATTTCATTGACTTTTTCACCAGCCACTTTTTTTTTGTATTTGTATTGTCATCCGTTCTTAAAATTACTTTGATCATGTTACAATGTGTTGCTTTTTTAGAAAGAGGGGGCAATAATTTTCATAGAATTTAATATAAATATACATTTAACTTCAGTAATTTTGTCACAAATTACAATATAAGCAGAATAATAATAAATTTTTGGATTATGCTTGTATTGTATACACTTTAAATTGTGGTTGGGATTTTTAGCTCTATTCTATAAACAACCACAAACCACAGTATCTTTTATTTGGGGGGGCAGGGGGGGGGGATTTTGGCACATCATTGAAAATATTGCAACAAAAGATTCTAACTTTTCCTCTTTTACAATTTCACTGCAAGAACAAAATTAAGTGTCTCTTTTATGGAAAAATATGTTGTGAAAGGCCCATCTGGGAATGTGCATTGCAAACCAGCTAAAGCTATAAATGTTATCGTGTTCATAGTTTGTTTATACTGAACACTAATAAAGAACAAAAACATCTTCTACTTTTTTTGATCACGTTAGAAATTAAAAAATTACTGTTGGTCATGATGTTAAGTTTCCATCTCAGGATGGATCATTGTCAGTTTTGTACAGTGGAGAAATGATAGGCTAGACAATCAGTTAATTTACAAGTAGTGGAAAGACGATTTGTGTTATTTGCAAGCTTTTTGTATCTTGTCTCAGCTAACTGATCTTCTATGAAGCCTGAAAAAAAGCACAAGAACTTACGGACACATCGTGGTGGCTGAGAATCATATCCACCAGTTTCAGTACACCTAATGATTTCATTCCCAAACAAGGTGTATCCTGTGTTACATGTGAAACGTATAGTTTGTCGATATTCTGGTTTACGGACATTATTCCAAGAATGTCTGCCATTTTCCACTCTGGTCGGTTTGGGACAAGTAACAACTGCAAAATTTGGAAAAAGAAAAAGAAAATAGCCGTTTAAAGTACAAAATACTTTAATTGAGAAAAAAAAGAGAACAATTTAAACTGAACAGAGCTAAAAATAACTGTTAGCCATGATGTTGTTAGGTTTCCATCACAGGATGGATCATTGTCAGTTTTATACAGTAGTGAAATGATAGGCTGGACAATGAGCTAATTTACAAGTAGTGGAAAGACGATTTGTGTTATTTGCAAGCTGTTTGTATCTTTTCTCAGGTAACTGATCTTCTGTGAAGCCTGAATAAAAGCACAAGAACTTACGGACACATGGTTGCTGAGAATCATATTCACCAGTTTCAGTACACCTAATGGTTTCATTCCCAACCAAGTTGTATCCTGTGTTACATGTGAATCTTATAGTTTGTCGATATTCTGGTTCACGGTTACTAGTCCAAGTATGTGTGCCATTTCCTATACTCGGTATGGAACAAGTAACATCTGGAAAAATTGGCAAAAGAAAAAGAAAGTTGCTGTTACAGGCACAAAATACTTCAGCTGAAAAAAAAAGAGAGAATAATTTATACTGAACAATACTTACATACACAAATTCCAATTCCAGACCATCCTGCGTGGGAGCAATGTTTTATGCTCGATCCATAGATCTTGTAACTGCATAAAGTCAAAAGAAGTAATAAAGACTAATAGAATCTGTTTGACCATAAGAAAAGTTCAGCTGGTGAATAATATTTAATAATTAAAGATTATACGTCTAATTTTACATTTTCTATTTACTTTTTCACACAGAATCAGTTTTCTGATGGGATACAAAAAAAACCTTCTCTTCTCAAAATAGAGAAGGTTTCTGCTTAGCGATGGCTATATAATCTTTTTTATGAAAGAGAAACTTTTGTTTTCTTTAACGTAAAATTGCACAACATGGATGCACATCTTTCCGTGCTGCTGATGTTGCATCCTTGAACATAGAGAGCAAGAATCAGGATAGTTCTGTTAACTTGCTTCTCTCATGCAGCATTGTAATGGAGTGAGACATAAACATAACACATGTTGTTCACTGTCAAAGTGGAGGTAAAAAGCTAATTACATAAGCAAAGTAATAATAAACTGGCAAATAAAGAATACATTTTTATATTTCTGCAAAATAAAATAACTAAAGGCAAGTTTCTAGTTTCTGCCATTAGATTAACATTACAAAATACATAACTGACTCACAGAAAGATTATGTCTAACAACATAAAACAAACAAACAAACAAAAAACAACCCTCTTCTGCAGTTCACAAAAGAATAAAGGATTACCTATAAGAGCTAATTAATAACACAACATAATACAATTTGGTTAAATATCTGCATTTTAACAGTTTGTTGCAGACAAAATGTCAGCGTAGGCTTCTTTCTTCTACCATTGGGTTATTTTTCAGACTACAAATATGTTTGCATTAGCTTTACAAAAAGACTGGGAGGAAGGAACAAAGCATGCTCCTAAGTTGCTTTGTTTCATGCAGCAGATAGATGGAAGGTTAGGAGAGTGAAAAAGCCCCACGTAGTGGATGTGTCACTATCAATTAATCCAATAAAATATTTACTAATTGATTACTAATTTGTGGATTGCAATTTTCTTAAATTAAATAAGAAAATTATTTGTCCATCCATTTTCTTTCTTACACCCTTATCCCATCGGGGTCGGGATTGGTGCTGGTGCCTATCTCCAGCTGTCACGACTAATCAATTATGAAAAATATGTTTTTAACAAAGTTTGTATTATAGGTAATATTAACAGACTTATTTGAAATATCAACATTGACTGTAAACCTTTTTAATGTAAACTCTTCTAATACTAAATCACATAACAACTGCATAAAATATGTGCAAATTGCACTGGAGATAGAATAATAGTCCTTCAACCTATTCCACCTGTCTTTAGCAACCATTGCAAAAAGGTCATTCATACTCCCTCATCAGGTATGTTTTACTCACGGTGAAAAAAGTAGTCATTTTTATTAATATATTAAATATTTGAATTTTAAATCAGGTGATTAGCTCAGATTTTCTTTACTGAATATTCACACATTAAAAAAAAGCACTGAATTGAACTCATAACGCAAGAAATTTCTATAAAACTTAGATCTGAAAATATATATATATAAACAACTCCATAAACCTTATAAAACTCAATTCAACTCAGTTAATGTTACATTTTATTTTGACATATATTTGTACAAATTTTACTGGCTCTAATGTTTGTATTTTTAAATGTGTGGATATATCTATATGAAATTTAATTGCTGCATATTACATAAATACTGGTATTGCAGCAATGAACATGTTAGTGTCCCTCATGATTTCGGGCACATTCATACCTAACACATTTGGTCTGGTTTGAACAGATCAAAGTTTGTTTCCCCTGTTGGTCCAGACCTTTTATGGAGCTGTGAATACAGTCATGCAAATCCTGGTGTGAACCAAACAACCAGACTGAGACTAATTTTTTAGGTGATCTCTTGACTTGCAGTAAATTGGCCTCAAAATCTTAGTCTCAGGTGATTAAAGTGAAATCTGGAACAATTTTTTTTAGGTTCTCCACTTTCAAACAAAATCTCATACAGTTCGCCTTGGTGCAAACCAAATACATGAAATATCCATCTTTTTAGACTACACCATTCCTTGTTGGTCAGTATTATGGTAAAAATGAACACATCAGAGTTGCCTGCACTTCCATATGTGGTGATTTTAATGAACTTGTACCTGTTCTCCTGTTTTCTGCTTAGCAATGCTGTTGCCATTTTGTGTTGGGTCAGCACAGGTGGAACAAACACATTTGCAAACTGTGTTTCAAAATTAGAAATATTCCATTGCTATTCTTGTGTAAATTAACTGCTGTTGATGTTCAAAATTATATTGAATTATTTAAATAGGGGAAGTGTGAATGCACATCCAGACACACCAAGAAAGCAAACTCTGAGCTGCCTCAAAATCTAGGTCTCAGTTTCAAGAGGATTAGTGATCATTAAAAAAGCAAGAAGGGAACCATGGCGCAAGGCACAATTGGTAAATATAACCAACACAAAAGGAAGAAATGGCTCATGGTCTATTTCTACAAACAAAAGAGAAATCTTAGAAGTGGATTTTGTTTACATTTTGTGAAGAAGAAAGATGCACTCATGTCTTCTCAGCTTTTCATGTTATTTGTTCAGTAGATCTGCAAACCACCACAGGCAATGGGGTGAACAGGTTTTTCAATTACTTTGAATTGTTTAAAAAAGTACAGTATGAAAGCGAACCACACCATCTAAAATGGAACAAATGTTTGCAATTTTGGCCCTCAGTTGAACTGAGCCCAGCAGACTGACGGACATGAAAAGATTGTTTCGAGTTCTTGCAAGTCAAGACATACACTTGATTTTCTGAGACAAAACAATGACATTGAAGCAGATAAACTAATTTAAATATTTGGAGTCATACATACCCTTTTTCACAAGACATATAAACCGATGCACCAAGTAGAGTCCCCTGGCTGGTGTTAAATATCATGTGTGGCTGTGGTATAACGGGACCACAGTCTGTCGCTTTAATATAAAAATACAACAAAAATAAAAATACAAAAGAACAACAGGCATCAGTGTGATATTATCTTGATCCAAGATGACAATGTAAAGCATGTTAGATAACTGTTTTTGTCAGATGTAAATTGCAAGTTAGACAGGACTCACGCCTGCAGGTGATGTCTGGCTTGGTCCACTTCCCATTGACGCAGGTCATCTCCCCAGTGCCATTTACTCGAATATATCCAAGTTTGCACTTATAATAGATTACAGTACCATCAGGGAATTCTTTTATTTTAAGAGATTCCGTTGTGAGCTCTATGTATTTTCCATTTGTAGGATTTTGACAATCAGCTAGGAGAAAAGAAAAATGACACAAAGACACATAAAAGCAAAGCTGTTATTGTGACTTTGGTTATTTTAAAATGACTCTCCAACATAAGTTGAAAAATATGTTAGTTGAAGTAGGACTGGGGCATATGAGAAAAATCTAATATCCTGATATATTTTTGCTATGTCACGATACACAGTATACAATATTCTTAAATGAGCTGCAATGTTATTTCAATCTGGAGAGAATTTGACATACAAATTAGAGTCTTTGATGCAGGGGCCCCAGCTGAGGACATCAATTATCACAAACTTTCCGATGGGCTCGGATGAGCATTCCGTATGCTGAGAGGAACGTTATCCCCCCGGGACCCGACAGTGGTGGTGGAGGCAATGAAGGATGTGGCCGAATGGCTGAGCAAGTGGAGGTGAAGGGGTGGAGGTGGGTTGAGCTCTGCTGGAAGCGGGAGACCATGGATGATGGTCCTTATCAGCTGGAATATGGGCGGTGATTGGATGTGACGCATCTTGGACCAGCGTTGATTAATCAGTGGTGATGAGCATGCTGCACCGGTTGGGGTTAGAAGAGTCTTCCAGTTTGAATTTGCACCTGGGCTTCATTTATAAATCCCTTGCAGCATGATGTCACACACACACACTTTACCGCCCCCATTTCCCTGCTAGACTTAAATGTAAGCTCATATAAAAATTGATTCAGTATTTTGCGTAGAAACTAACAGCAGATGGTAGCAGTGAGCTTCAGGTTCTGTAAACGGATTTGATTACAGAACTAGTGAGGGGGCAGTGAAATGCTAATGTTAAATCCACCCATATGTCCCATATTAACTGCATGTTTTTAAATGCTGACGTCAGTAATTCCTTTTTAAGTCTCCAAATCCTTTTGGATTGATATTGATGTTCTGTACCAATTACTTTTTTCTAAACTTTATTGTGTCTTATGTACATACATCTATAGTAGATTGTTTTTTATCAGTACTTTTGACTCGGTAGACATTATAGATCATATGACGAACTGCGAACGTCCAGCAAATGTTTTGTCAAATCTTAATAAATGTCTGATGGACGTTTGCTGTTGATTTGACGCTCTGCGTCGTTATGACAACGTTAAGTGGACGTTGTCATAACGTTTAATGCTAGACGGGTAGTTGTTAAAGTTAAGGTTATTTTTAAATAAAAGTTTTCTTATTAGTCAAAGTGACGCTGACATCAAACAAAACGTAATATGTTTTTATATGTGACAACAAAAATTAGTACAACAATATTATATCTTTGAAGCCGGTTTGGCCGGTGACGTACTGACCTGCAACGTTCCCGATAAATAGGCACAGGATAAGGAGTTTCTCTGTCTGCCGATGTCAACTAAACCCTTCATAGATGTGGAAGGAAATACAAACCATCCGGATGAAGCTGCCTCTACAGCAGTCCAACTTTAGTCATGGAAATGTGGTGTGTAGAGACGCTCCTCACGGTGGAAATGATTCTCCTTCCATTGAAGTCAATTCATTTTCTTTAGTTACTAGAGGGAAATGAGGTGAGGTTGAAAATTTTCAAAATAAAAGTCTTGGTTTCCCAACATAAGTTACTGTTTTGGAATTCACTAATTCAAACAAACGACTTTCACAAGAATCCTAACCACGAAGCAATTTACATGCTTAATGACATTGTGTCTCCAATGTCCTGAGTGGAATTTTGGACATTTGTATTTCACTTTGTTTCAAACACCCTTGGATTTGTAGGATTTTATGTTTTTGCTGTAGAGATTTAAGGGGAGGTATGTGCTTCTTAGAGTCAAACATTCTTACAATCAAGAATTAAATAAGAAAAACAAGGCAAATAAAATGAATTAAATGAATTAATCTTTGAGAATTCAAGTAAGTTATGTTATTATTATATATATTATAATATATATATATTATATATATATATATATATATATATATATATATATATATATATATATATATATATATATAAAAATTCCCTCTCACACACCGCGGGTGGTTCTTATCCTCTTAGCTCGCGTCCTCTACCAGAGGCCTGGGAGCTTGAGGGTTCTGCGCAGTATCTTGGCTGTGCCAAGGACTGCACATTTCTGGACTGAGATGTCTGATGTTGTTCCTGGGATCTGTTGTAGCCACTGCTCCAGTTTGGGGGTTACTGCCCCGAGGGCCCCGATGACCCACAGGCACCACTGTGGTCTTCACCTTCCAGGCCCTCTCCAGTTCTTCCCTGAGGCCCTGGTATTTCTCCAGTTTCTCGTGCTCCTTTTTTCTGATGTTGCAATCACTTGGTATTGCTACATCTACCACAACGGCTTTCCTCTGATGTTTATCCACTACGACAATGTCTGGTTGGTTCGCCATTACCATTTTGTCTGTCTGGATCTGGAAGTCCCACAGGATCTTAGCTCTGGTGTTCTCCACCACCTTTGGGGGTGTTTCCCACTTTGATCTCGGGGTTTCCAGTCCATATTCTGCACAGATGTTTCTGTACACTATGCCTGCCACTTGGTTATGTCGCTCCATGTACGCTTTCCCTGCCAGTATCTTGCACCCTGCTGTGATGTGCTGGACTGTCTCAGGGGCCTCCTTGCACAACCTACACCTTGGGTCTTGTCTGGTGTGGTAGATCTGGGCCTCTATTGCTCTGGTGTTTAGGGCCTGTTCCTGGGCTGCCAGGATGAGGGCCTCTGTGCTGTCCTTGAGTCCAGCTTTTTCCAGCCATTGGTAGGATTTACTGATATCAGCCACTTGGGTTATTTGCTGGTGGTACATCCCATGTAGGGGCTTGTCCTCCCATGATGGTATCTCTGGCACCTCAACCTCCGTTCCCTGTTGTCTGAGACATTCACTGAGCACATTGTCTGTTGAGGCTTTGTCCCTGATGTATTACTTACTTGATTACAGGTTAACGAGGGAAAGGCCTTTTGAGTTAATTGCAGCCTTAAGAGTCCATTGTCCAATTACTTTTGGTCCCTTGAAAAAGAGGAGGCTCTGCATTACAGAGCTATGATTCCTAAATCCTTTCTCCGATTTGGATGTGGAAACTCTCATATTGCAGCTGGGAGTGTGCACTTTCAGCCCATATATATAAATTGTATTTCTGAACATATTTTTGTCAACAGCTAAAATAACAAAACCTGTGTCACTGTCCAAATATTTCTGGCCCTAACTGTAACTCTCTGCTATGGATGCAGCTGATGATTTTTTATAAAAAACTGATCTTTGATAGATCTCCCTTCAAATTATGCATTAGGAGAGTAACTGATGAACTTTGAATACAGTGAGTTATGTTATTAGAATTTAGTAATATGCTTTTATAACATGTTATTGAAAAGAAGGAAGCCACTGCCAAAAAGATAAATGACATTACAAAATATTTGTACACAACAAATTTGTATTCGTATCGTATCTTTTTGGTAAGGGTAGATATCGTGCTGTTGTCATACTATCGTTATAGAAATAAGTTCAGCAATTCACCCAAAGAAACTGAAAACTATTCCTGCAGACATGAATTCCTCTTACTGTAAAAATAGTCTTGGCACTTTTTTCCTTTCCATTTGTATCTTCAGTTTTTGTTTTGAGTAAAATAAAAGCTGGATAATCACTTATCCATTCTTACTTTTCATAATAATTTGGTAAGCTAAATGTACTGTGTTGCACTTTGAGCTGAGGTGACATTACAGCACCTGGTTTATATGCAGTACCACTACAGGGATCACGTGGACCACCACTAGTTCCAGGAACACAGTTTGAGAACAACTGAGAAAGATGATAATTAATTCATATCAGTCACTTTTAATTATTTTAATATAATTCTTCACTTATTAAAGCTAAAGAAATTTGACTTAATTCAGTAGCAGTGATCAACCAGACTTTGATTTGAATATTGTTTTATTATTTTTATCTAAAAAATTCAGAACAAGGACAGAGAAAATTAGCAAAGTTTTATTTTTAGTGCATGAACAGAATACCATGTAAATGTCATAGCAATCCATTTTAAATATTTTCTTTTCACTCAAGGAGTTTCTCTTTTCTAATGAAGCAATGCAAGGCCACAGTCTGCTGCAAAGATGACGTAGAAGATGGTCAAAACAAAAGCATCTGAAAGTCAAGCAGTGCAGGGAACATAGAGTGTTATCTTTCTCAGGACCAGAGTGGTTCAATACTCTGAGTCTGGTAGTTATTACATTATAAAAAAAAAAAAAACTTTTTATAACATGATATATATGAGTCAACATAGACTTCTATGTTTTGTCCAGCAATGTCACCTTATAAAAGGGATTTATTGTGCGATGCACATCTTTATCTTCACATATGCATGAATAGATACATTGTACACACGTTATTTCAGTGTCAAATATAAATTATTTCTTTTGCTATTGTTTTTTCATCAGAAAATATTTCATTTTAAAGATGATTCGTAATCTTTCTCAATAAAATGGTTTGTTAATATTCTGCATACCAGACTAAAAACCCACAGTAAACAATCATGAAAAGAAAGAATCTTCACTATCCTCCAATGCAGACTGTAAAATGTATTAAACCCACTGTATCATTCCTGAAAAACTTGGATTATATGTCAGTCCTGATAAAACATCACATAACAGAAAAACCTGGAAACTCACAGGCGTAATATTTATGAAGACATTTAAGCTACACTTTTTTGAATGACTGAAATAATTTCGATCATAAGTAGAAAAAGTGTTTACAACACATTTAGTAGAAATAAAAGAGATTAAGTGAAATAAAGTATTTTCAATCTTTTAGTAATTAAGTCAGAATAATTATAAAAACTTTCTCTTTGCCTGTGCAGCATATCTTCCCCTTCTCTCATTACTGACTTTCCTGTTTAACTGATCTCACCTAAAGGCCACTACAGCCAATGAAACTGTTAAGAAAACGTGCATATAAAAATGAAACTATGAAACAATACAATAGCCTTCATGATGTTTAGTTTTGAAGTTTTGAAGTTTTCACTTCAAAACTTATACAAGGGAGCCTGCTTGTTTTATCCAAGAATTGGTAAGGCGCTCAGAGTTCGGCAGTCCTTCATCTGTAGTAGATGTCCCAACAGCTGGGTCCACTTCCAACTGAGAAAGAAACAGAGAAGAAACCAAAGACTAACTGTTTAATTACAGTTGCATTTTGATTGTGGTGGAAAAAAAAAAAGACAACAGGATCAAGAGCTATTTTTTCTTGCTTCAATATGAAAATCATATTTGTACTTAATGATTCACACAGAAAATTACAAGAAGAAAAATGAACAAGTTAAAACAGTTTAAACAAGATTGTTTGGTATTGTGATGGTCTGAGCTCAACAACCAAATGAAATGGATACCTGAATGAAGAAGGATACTTAAAGACTTCGGAACTGAAATATCTCCAGTGTTTACTATCCTTCAGAGTCATCTGAGCTATAGTGTCAAAAGATAGAAAATTTGTGTGAGAATTATTGGACAGTTCATTTTTTATCAAAACGTTAACTGATTTAATGCATTTATAACGAGCATTCCATGGAATTAAAGGTTAGTCATTGTAATGAAAATATTTTTGAACAGAAAAAATATGCAAAAGTATTATAAACCAGTAAAATTAAGCAAAATTAAGGCTACCATTTACCCAATTGTATATTAGCAAACACTTAGCCGCCTTGACGGAAGCAGTGATCATTGTCCAGTCTAAACTTTGTGTGTTGTCAAAAAAAAATCCTGAACATCTTTCAGCCAGGCTAAAAGTTTACGAAGCTATTTCTAAGGCTTTATGACTCCAGGGAAGTACACAACCACTTATCAATCCAGATGTTTGTTTTTTCTGGTTTTTACAATTTCCAATGAAATCCTAATTTCAATGTTTTGTCTTTTATTTATTTATTTTACTTTTTTTCAGGTATTTTTTTTATTTTTATAAGTGGTTTGATGATATTAAACATTTGTGCAAACAATAAGAAATCTGTCAATGGATTGTATTTAGTTTCAAGTAAAGAATCTCAAACATTATTACATAGTAGTTAATGTGCTTTTTTCTCCTTGGCAGTATGTTTTACTTTCACCCAGTTACACAGACATTAACAGCTAAATTTTAACCTGCCTCAGTGTTTTTACATTAGTCTGTTATTAAAAACCAACAAACACCATAAAACACTTGAAGATGAATGCTTGTACATTGTTTCAGGGATTTTCAGTTAATTTAACACTAAAATGGAATCAAAGTGTTCAACTTTACCGTGTATTTACATGTAAACATGCAGAAGTTGAAGGGAGGGAACATGAAATAGGGAAAATGAGCAAGATGAAAATCGTAAATGTTTATATACAGCTCTGGTAAAATGAGAGCTTGATCATAAAAAATGATCAATCTCTTTGATTTTACTGTTTTACATGTTTGAGTAAAATGAACATTGTTCTTTTATTTTATGAACTACTGACAACATTTCTCTGAAATTCCAATCAAAAAGTTAGTATTTAGTTGCAGAAAATTAGATATGGTCGAAATAACAATAATAATAATAATAATAATAATGATAATAATAATAATAATAATAATAATAATAATAATAATAATAATAATAATAATAATAATGAGAAGAAGAAGAAGAAAATAAGTTTTTTTATTTTATTTTTAGCAATACATTTATTTATAAAAAGACAATGACAAACAAATCAAAACAATCATCAGTACAATATCCTACATTTACAAGAGGATTTTTATACTCTAAATTGTTCTGTTTTGAAATGGAGCACAATCTGTCCTCGAAACCCCACAGGTCCACAAAATCTTTAAGGTTGCCTGTTGCTTTGTAAAAACAAAACTCTATCCTCAGTCTGGCTTTCACATTGATTTTCCACACATAAGTAACACTCAATTGAGGTCCAGCCTGCATCTTATCGCGTCGAGTCAAATAGATAGCCATCTTGGCTTCAGACAATAAATAATTTAAAATCCGTGATTTAGAGGCCGTGGCTTTACTATGAGGAACACCAGTAATAAAAACAGAACTGGTAAAAGCTATACTAAAAAGATCAAAAAAACTCGCCAGTACAGTGAAAAAACAGGCAATCGGGCACACTCGGTAAAAACATGAAAAACACTCTCGGATAATCTGCAGAAAGGACACTCATTTACTACGCCAGGACTGATGATCGATAAAAAAGAGGTTGTGGCGATGGCGCCATGCAGTATTCTCCACTGTAGGTCCCCGGTCCTTTTTCGTATTGGGGGCTTATACAATATTCTCCATTGAGGCCGAGAGCCTCTCAGTCTGTCATCCCACACGCACTCGGGTCTTTTGTACAAAGTCTTCTTATTCAGGACTTTTGTGTAGGCTCTGTACAATGTTTTCGATCCTGTCTTACACAGATCCAGGTTCTTCTCCAGGTCTCGAAAGAGGGGACTGCCGTCCTCCTTAAATCCCGGGTCTATAAACAGTTCCGGAAAAGGGTCTGATGGGTCAGGGTGACGCTCCTCTGCAGCGTGCTTACGCAGGAGCCGTCTGTCCTCCGCCGTCAGGCGCCTCCTTTACTTTTTCCAAAAACCGTCGTGCAAATCTCGCTCTCCGGACCCCCAGCATCAAAACGACCTCCTGGCTGTTGTCAAAATCCAGTCCAGCCACCTGGATTAGTCGCCGCAGGGTCACTATCTTGGCCTTAGACAGCATGTCGGTTATGCCCGGCATGCTGCCGTCGGCAACATCTAGACGTGCACCGCACACTAACGGCTCCTCTAACAGCCAATACAAAGAATCACTCGCGCTTGACCTGTGTACCTTAAAAAAGCCGCACGATTTAAAAACACTTTGATAAAATCGAGGTATCCCTTTTAACTTTAAAAGATTAAAATCGGTAAAAAACAAAGCAGCATCCAGACATGTCTAAGAACACAGCTGGCCATATCTCTCCATACAGGACATCCTGTCAGGTATTTTTGCACAAACTGTAGGCGAAGTGTCGCCGTCCTACTGGCCAGGTGGACAAGGCCTTGGCCCCCCTCTCTCTCGGTAAAAATAAAACAGACTGCGGTACCCAGTGCAGACCCTTCCAGAAGAACTCAACCATCTGCAACTGCACCCTCATGAGCAATCCAGATGGAGGGTCCAACACCGCCAGTTTATGCCATAGTTGGGAAGCGACAAGATTATTCAATATGAGCACTCTGCCCCGATACGACAGCTGGGCAAGGCAAGGCAACTTTATTTATATAGCACCTTTCAGCCAAAGACAACTCAAAGTGCTTGTACAAGAAAAATAAGGAATACATAATGTTAAAAGAAAAAAATAAAATAAATAAAAAATAAAATAAAATACAATAAAATAAAGAAAATATAGACAAAGTAAACATTAAAATTGTAATTATAGTAAATGAGTGGGATTAAAAATTTAAGAATAGACAACTTCAAATAAGAAGGTTTTTAACCTTGTTTTAAATTAACTCAAGGTTGGCGCAGACTTACAATGAGCAGGAAGTTTATTCCATAGTGTTGGAGCATAAAAACTAAAGGCTGCTTCTCCGTGTTTACTTCTGACTCTCGGTGTAGTTAATAGGTTTGAGTCTGATGATCTTAATGTTCTGAGTGGTACGTAGGGATGCAGAAGAGCGGAAATGTAGTTTGGATTTCTATTATGAAGTGCTTTATAAACTATTAAGAAAATTTTAAAGTCAATTCTTTGAACAACAGGCAGCCAGTGCAGAGATCTGAGAACTGGACTGATGTGGTGATCTCTTTTTGTGTTAGTAAGGGCTCTTGCAGCAGCATTCTGGAGGAGCTGGAGCTGTCTTAATGCTTTTTTTGGTAATCCAGTTAGAATGGCATTGCAATAATCAAGTCTGCTAAAAACAAAGGCATGAACTAGTCTCTCAGAATCCTGTATGGACATGAGTCGTCTGATTTTAGCAATATTTTTGAGGTGATAGTATGATGTTTTTATAATAGATTTGATGTGGTAATCACCCCTAAATATTTGGCTTTATCAGAGCATTTTAAACCAATTGAGTGAAGGTAGGTGATAGTTTTCAATCTGTGCTCTTTTGGTCCTAATACTAATATTTCAGTTTTGTCTTGATTTAATTGGAGAAAGTTATGGCTCATCCAGACATTAATCTGCTCAATACATTTAGTGAGTACTTGAACCTGATTGTAATCTCCTGGTGAAAGACTAATGTACAGTTGTGTATAGTCGGCGTAGTTGTGGTATTCTATATTATTATTTCTTATAATTTGAATTAATGGGAGCATAGTAGGAACGCACAATAATAAAACTAGGCTTCGTAGAAGCCTGGGGGATTATGGATTAAATGAAGGAGTATATTTGGATCTTACAGGTCAACCAAGAGGAATTCCACATGAATTCAAAACACGACATGAAGTTCTTGCAGGATTTGAATCTATTATTCCTTGGATCACGATTAATAAAAATGTTGAATGGATCAACTATGTCTATTACAACCAACAGAGAATGATCAATTTTACAGTTGAAGGATTTATGACCCTAGGAGAACAACTTCATGAAACAAGTAGGATGGCGAAACAAAACAGGCAAGCATTAGATTGGATCCTGGCCAAAATGGGAGGAGTCTGTCACATATTCGCTAATGAATGCTGTACGTATATTCCTATGAACACCGCACCAAAAGGTACATTTAGAGCAGCAATGACAAAGCTAAACAAATTAAGAGTGGAAATTAAAGAAAACGCAAGAAAGAACAACTGGCCATGGCAAAGTCAGGAGGAAATTTTAGGAAAATGGGGAGCCTTTGCAGCCAAAATTGGAGTAACTCTAGTAATAGTACTAATTGTTATTTTTCTGCTTGTGTGTTGTGTGATCCCTATTATGAGAAAATGGATCTTGAAGACTGTATACAGATGGATGACCAAGGACGGAGAACAACACATGGACTAACACATAAGGCTGCCTGGACCGATGAACCCATGACCAATGCAAAGGACTGCTAAGCTCAAGGACACCTCGATGCTAGAAATAAAAGCACTTATGGTTTGGTTGATGGACTAAAGGTTTAAGGAACGGAAACAAAAAACCTGGAGTAGAATAAAATGGACTCATGGGAAATACACTGTTGTACACACCATTACACACATTTGTTACACAACTATATACAATTTATATACAATACAACACGGGTGGCCTACACATAGTTAACACACTAGGAACACGTGTGAATGTGAGTGAGCTGAATATGTAAGACAGTATGAGTGAGAATGTCTGAGTATGAATGAGAACATGAGAATGTGAACGTATGAGAGTGCATGGGTGAGCACAAGCATAACCAAAAAAAATTATTTCTGTGACGATTCACTTATTATGATTTAACACTTAATTACTCAATCACACTGAATTATAGTTACACTATGAACATTATATGAATTGTCATCAAGATCATGTATCAATGCTGATGTATTAAACATTATGATGAATATCTGTGATTTATCCACTGTGGATCCATGATTGTGTTACATTTGTGCCAACCGATTCTAACAGTATTGGCGGTCGCCCGAGGCGGGCGGGGACCACTTCCATTTGAACAATTTGCTTTGTATTTTCTGTCCAACATTTTCCCAGTTTTTGCTCACAATCTCGTCGCTACCCAAAAACACACCGAGGTACTTAAAACCATCCCTTTTCCATATTAACCCTTGAGGAAGAACCGGGGTCCCCGCGGGCCACTCACCGACTGCTAAGGCCTCACTTTTGCCCCAGATCACCCTTGTGGCAGACAAAGTGAAAAAGTCATCCGTAATCTTAGTTAGGGTGCTCACATCTTGTTGGTCTCTAATAAAAACAACGACATCATCTGCATAAGCGGATAAAACCATCTTGTTTGTAAAACCAGGTAAAAGCACGCCTCGAACATTCGAGCGTATATTCTGGAGGAGGGGTTCCAAGGAGAGCGCGTAGAGCATCCACGAGAGCGCGCAGCCCTGCCAGACGCCTCTATGCACCCTAAAAGGAGCACACAGGCTACCGTTGACCTTCAACACACTCTCAATGCCACTATACAGCACCTGGATCATGGCGATAAGACCCTCGCGTGTTCAACGCGATCAAACGCCTTTTCTTGATCTAATGAAATCAAGCCAATCTGTAATCCCAATGAACCAGAGACTTCCAAAACATCCCGAATTAGGTAGATGTTATCTACCATGGACCTGCTGGGGACGCAATAGGTCTGATCCCAGTGGATGACCTGCTCCATAGCCTTCTCTAGCCTGACGGCCCGGGCCTTGGAGAGGATTTTATAAT
This sequence comes from Poeciliopsis prolifica, assembly GCF_027474105.1. Taxonomy (NCBI): domain Eukaryota; kingdom Metazoa; phylum Chordata; class Actinopteri; order Cyprinodontiformes; family Poeciliidae; genus Poeciliopsis; species Poeciliopsis prolifica. The sequence continues at coordinate 2,166,202 of NW_026562405.1, forward strand.
CGGTGCAGAGGAGGGACACGGGGCGCCAGTTCTTTATCTCCTGCAAATTACCCTTCTTGGGTAGCAGGGTGATCACCGCTCTGCGGCAAGACAGGGGGAGTGAGCCAGTTTGCAGACTTTCGTTATATACCACGAGCAGATCTTGGGCCAGTAGGTCCCAGTAGGCCTTGTAGAACTCGACGGTGAGCCCATCAATACCCGGGGACCTCTGACCTTTCATGCTCTGGAGGGTGTCATGAAGTTCCTGGAGCCCCAGGGGGCGTTCCAGAGTAACACTGGTCACTTCAGAGACTTGAGGCAGTTTACCACAAAACTCCTCGTACAGTTCCTCATTGTCCTCGTATTCACTATGATACAACGAACTGTAGAACTCCACCGCTCTTCTCCGGATCTGCCCCGGCTCACTCAGCTGCTGCCCCGTGTCCGACATCAACCAATGTATCTGCTTCCTCTGCCCGTGTTTCCTCTCCAAGCCGAAAAAAAAGCTAGATGGAGCATCCATCTCTGCGATGTTCTGAAACCGGGATCTAACCAAAGAACCCTGAAACTTGTTCTCCAACAGGTTGGCTAAATCCAGCCTTTTAGATTTAAGACCTGCAATATGCTCTAGATTTCCAGTGGAGGCACTAAGACGTTCTAACTCCACAATCTTCATCTCTAGATCTCTAATTGATCCGGTGATGTGAGAAGTGGCATTAACAGTGTGTTGTTGGCTCAGCAGTTTTATCTGAACCTTACCATGATCCCACCACTGTTTCAGACAGGTAAAATCAGATTTTGTCTGCCTAAAACCAATCCAAAAATAGCTTAAAACCTCCTTAAAACTACGGTCATGGGTTAAGACCGAATTAAAATGCCAGTATGCACTTTTAGGCAAAATATTCCTAACGAACACATTGCCTAGCAATAGTGAATGGTCTGTGAAACCCATAGGTACTTTCTGGCACATTCTAAAGACATTAAAATGGTGTTTAAAACAGTAAAATTGATCAAGTCGAGCTAAAGAGATCTTATTTTCTGTGGTGTGACCAGGTGTACTGCCTGGAGCCTGCATTGCTCCTCCTCCATACATCCACCAGGCCGTGAGAAGAGACCAGCTGTCGCAAAGCGTGTTGGGCTATTGGATGCGGTTCTGCATGGTTTCGGTCTAAAACATCATTTTCAGTGCAATTAAAATCTCCCCCTATAAAAATATAATCTTCCGACCCATAAGCTCCCAACCTTCCCTCAATTTCCTCAAAAAAGCGCTTTTTTTCCGTATTGACGATGGGAGCATACACATTCATAAAAATTAGAGTAAAAAGATCAAACTTAGCTTTCACCAGCAGACACCTCCCTGAATAACATGTACGATTTCTGTGGAGTTTGGGGTGAAAGCTCTGGAGAAAAGGAAGCCTACTCCCGCACTTCGTGAAGTGCTGTGACTCAAAATCACCCTCCTCTCCACTCTCTACCCCAATCTGCGTCCATTCCACATTCACTGTGTGTTTCTTGTAAATAAAGCACGTCGATCTTTTTCTGGTTCATCATCTGATAAATTAAAGCTTGTTTCTCTGCCTCCCTTGCCCCATTAAGATTCAAAGATGCCATCCTAAAGGAATCCATTCTGAGGAAAAGGCTGTAGGAGAAAAACCCCACAAAGTTATATAAACAAACACGATCTGACCAGTCATCATAAAGACTAAAATTGTTTTCGGACTTTAAACATTATCTTTTTCAATCTAAACACTTCCGTGTCTGAGATCCGGACAGCTCCTTATTTTTTATACGATAGCGGGCAGAAAAATAAAACATTCTCAAGTTTGGAAAATAACTCTCGATTTTTACACCTTTTAAACCTTTCGTTTGACATAAAAAAGTGCGGACCGACTCAGCGGGATATCTGGGTTCTTTCGTGCTCAACTGGGAAACTGTGACGTCACTTGAGTCTGAGATCCAGCTCTCAGCGTCACTGCTATATGACAGTTCCTTTCTAGTTGCAGCTAATTTACAGGCTTGCTTGCTAACTTGTGCAGCGGCAATCACGTTCTTCCTCTGCTCCTTCTAGTTGTCGGGGTAGCAAGCGCCCACTCCCTCTCATCGTCTGCCTCCCTGTCTCTCTTCCCACCGCATCCCCCTCTACCATTTCCGCTCTGGACGTCCAGTCACCTAGTTCCTCTACCTGCATCTCTCTCAGCTCTTCCTGAGCTCTACCTGCCTGCTTCCCTTCCTGTTCTCCCCGCTCACCACTTTCCTGCGCTGCCTCTTCTTCCCCACCCTGCGCACCATCCTTCCCCAAATTCTTGCTCTCCGTCCTGTCCTCACCCTCCTTGATTCCAAACGTTCCACTACTCTCATCAGGCCCAGAAACATCTCCTTTCACCACCACTGGAGCCACTACTCCAACAGCCACGGTCTCACCTACGCTACCGCAGAAGGAGACGCAGCGGTGGATTCCGCCGCCTCCCAGCCTCTCCCGGTGGCTGCCCTGTCTGTTCGGCAGCAGCGGGCTGCTGCTCTGCCGGGGCTGGGGGGGCCGGCCCGCCCGCTCCTGCCTGGACACATTTTTATGATGTGGCCTTCCTGACCGCACCCAAAGCATTTCATGTTTGCCGAAGTGGCAAACAACATGTAATCAAACCCCTCGATTTTAACGTGAAAACATAAATCTAATTCCTCATCCCTCTTATTTAGAACCATAAACAACCGCCTGCGATGTGACACTACGTGTTTTAGTAACGGTGACTTGCACCCAGATAGCACCTTTCTAATTGGTGACACGACCTTTCCGTGGCGTCATAGTTCTTTAATTAAGAACTCGTCGCTGATAAACGGAGGGACGTTAGATGATCTTTGTTGCCGGTAGCGTTAAAGGTCAAACGTGCAAAAACAAACCATTTACAGAAACACCCACCTCCACCAAGTGTTGCACCTATTCCACCTTCTCCCCAAATAAAACCACAGCCCCCTTCATCCTAGCCGCCGATGTTATTGCCTTATACCCAATGTCTTTACCCACCACCAAACAAACTTCCTCCACGCTGCACGGGGAACCGGCGCCCACCTTGACGCCGTTCCTCCGCGTCAGAGCGGAGGACCAACCACTCCCAACACCAACCACCATGGCGTCTGAAGACGTCGGCCTCGCGGCCACACCCAATGCCCCCAAAAAACACCTTAAATCGTGACCAAACTTAACACAAACCAACAATTAAACAAGTAAAACAAATCACCCAGTGAAGAATCAGTAATAAAAAGCCAAAAGATAAAGAAAACCAATCGCTCTCGCACTTTCTCTTCCACCGCTCTTCAAGTCACGTCCTCCTCACACAAGAAGAAGAAGAAGAAATGCAGCGCATTCAGACCTCAAATAATGTCAATAAATCAAGTTCATATTCATTTAGAAACAACAATACTTATGTTTTAACACAGAAGATCTTCATGAATCAATATTTGGTGGAATAATAATGAGGTTTTCAGTGGGGTTCAGTTCACTGGTTTCTTAATATTTTTCAGGCTGTACATAAAGATATCCAGTTATTTGTAAGTTTAAAAAATATATCTCACCATCGCCTCCAAACCAAAAGATGCAGAAAAGAAGTGCAAGTGAACAGCCAACTGTGAAGGAAATGAAAGAAAATAGATTTTTATAATTTTGCATTTCAGTCACAGAAAATGATAATATTCATTTCAAAGAGGCACTTTCATTCATGTTACCTGCCACGCCTATCAACAGTAGGTTTAAAGGAGGTTCAATTTCTGCAAAGATAAAATAATATTAAAACCAAACCCAAGAGATTTGCTCTTTAGATAAGAGCAAAACTAAAGATGTTGCTCTTTTCTTTAGATCTCAAAATACTCTGGTCTGCAAGTACAAAACAGTGTAGTCAATGGATTTACAAACTGACAGCAAAGATCCAATTAAGTATTTATAAGGAAAAAATCAACATAGTTAAATATGCACAATTCTTCGGAAAACTAATGAAAAATCCTTATAACTTATGATTCTCCAAACATGCCATGTTACTTCTGCGATTCTTTCGTAATGCAGTGACTCACCAAGGTCGTCTCCTGACCAGTGATCAATGTAGAAGTTTTCAACTTCTGCATTGTTTGAGAAATCTATAATTTATTTACTGCTGAGGTACACAGAAAATTCACTTGATTGTGATACAAAAGAAAAAAGAAAAAGAACTGGTGGAGTGACAGATTTTTGATTAATATTTTGCTTTCCAACTTTGTTTAAAAATACATTTAAAAATTTTTTAGAAGAAAACTTTTGATACTTTTTAATAAGGTGGATGCTGATGCACTGGTTGTAGTAATACTTTCATCAGATGATATTTTGTCGACTTTAAATGACAAAGTTAGCATAACTCTTGTTTATTTCCTAATTTGGATAAAATACATGTTTCTTCAAAATACCCCAAAACTCCCTAGTAAGGCTGCTACTCCCACGACCCGACTCAATATATAGATGTGGTAAGGAAATTTTTAAAGGGGACAATTTATTTTTTCGTTGAACTTTATGTAAATATATATTGTCTGCCAGTGAATGTGACACAAAGTAAAATAAAAATGCAAAAATATTCTTGTTACATATTTTCAAGAAAATCCAAGATCATCCCACTTCCCCATGCTGGAGATTTTAGTTAACAGTAACAACAAATAAAGTTACCTTTAAAATTAGTCACACAAGTGACATCTAGATGCAACAGTATTCCCAGACTGCAATAAAATAAACCTGGTTGTGTGTGATGTTTTTGTCTCCTGCAAACTTAGCTTTAATTATACTTATTTTTTCCTATCTAATCATAAGAAATCATAGTCGGAGAGAAAGATAGGACAGGAAGAGCATGTTTCCTAAACAAAGAGGAAGTAAGTTTCCAGCTTGCAGATATATAAAAATAACTGAGACCAGTCCTTATTTAAAAGCACAAAAGTTTTAAAGGATGAAATATAAACATTTTGAGAAATTAGATAAGAGTTAAAGTAAAGTACTTATATTAATATTGGTTTACTTATGACAATACTTACATTTACACTCTCACTTGTGGGAAAACTTACAAGTAAAACAAGTAACTGTAACTTTGGTATGAAATAATAATAAAAGAGTAATAAGTTGTGGTTATCATAAAATTATAAGTTAATGCTAAATCAGAAAAACTAAAAGGGTTATGAATGTGATTCTAACATTGAACTTGAAATGGTGTAAAACATGTAACTGCTATTAAAGGTCACTGATGATGTGTTGGAGGTGGATAGTAGGTGAAAGGTTAGGGGTAAAATGGGGACTAACAGGAAAGCAGAGATGACCAATGCCTTTTTAGGACATAGATTGTTGAACAACTTAAACGTGTCAGAGAAAAGACATGGGAGGAACGTTGAGCAACCCTGAGACATTAGCCAAAATATCAGGACAAAAGGTCTGTAAGACCTCTAAGACCTTTTGTTCTGACCAGTGAACAGATGAAATGAGTTCATCTGTCCAAACAGTTAACCAATAAAACAAGCACAGCAACAGTGTTAGCCAATGCAAATGCACCGAAAGCGGGTATAAACCCAATATAAGGGGAGAGCAAAAGAGGAATCTTTGGTTGGATCCTCCAGGCAGCTTCGGGCCAAGACCAAGATGGACAAAGAACTCTGCAGCTGAAGACGGGGCCACAGAGCTGAAGACTGTCCTGCACATGGGGACCAACCCATCAGCAACATGTGGCTTCAAATCGCACTTCTCTCATCAGCTGGGTTCAGACCCCAAAGACAAAGATGAAGACCCCAAAGGAAAAGATGAAGACCAAGGCAAAGAAAAAGACCCAAGTCCTGTGTGACCTCACCATCGATGCAGAGATAACAGCTCATCAGATCCACAGAGATCCCTGCCTTCATCGCTCAACCACCTCCTCCTGCTGACACATCTTCTTCATCATCGAGCCAGTTCTGGGATTCGAAACACCAAAGTCTGTCTGTCTCTCTCAAAGGTTCCCTTTTTAGTTCTTAGTATCAGTGTTAGGGAAAGATAGGCTAGATGATTGATTTTACTTATTTGATTACATATGCTACTTAATTAAGCTGTACTGACCCTTGCAAAATTGCTTTACTAATAAAATATTTAGCATAAAGAATATCTAAAAGACATTCAATTAATGAGTCACCTCAAAGATCTTTGATGGTAGTAAAATAGCTGTGATGTTTGATTCTGGGGAAGAAAAGTGGGTAATGTTTTATAGGTTGCTTTAGCCCAAATTTAAAACAACATCCTTGGGACTCGCCTGAGTCACTAAAACCAACCTGATTCAGTAACAAGTGCAAGTTATAAAAAAAGAGAAGGAGCGACCGTTAACACGTTAACAGATGTCCTCTGTGAAACTAGTTGGCTGTAGGCTGCTCAGTCTGGCAAATTCACAGGGAGAAGAAGGGTGAGACATCTGGATGTAGATCGTAGAAATCAGACGAATCCTTTCTCGAAACCAGCTTAAACAGAGTTTACTTCAGTTCTGGATAGGGTAAATCCCAGCAGATTTGGGAAACTCAATTCACCCGTTAGATGGAGAGCTGGTAGAACATCTCCCCTCTCAGAAGAGGAAGTAGTGACTGAGAGAGTAGAGAGTGAAGGAAGGGGGTTGGAGGGTGTCGCGGCAACGACAGTATTCTATACATTGTTTTGTTGCAGGAGTAATGAAATACTTATTGTTGTAATTTTGCCTTCTGTGGTCTATTCTGTGACAAAGGATTCAGCCGCAATCCTCCTGAGTTCATGTCTTCTGCATTTTAACATATTCTAAATATGCACCATGAAGCTAATTTTAATTTGGCATGAACAACACACTTTATCTATAACTGTCATTCATCCACCATCCATTTGTTTTTAGGTTTAGTTCTTAGTAATTACCTATCTTGAAACCTTTTATGAAAAACTTATCTCCTCTAAAATATGTTAGCAAGGCACATTTTGACAAATGATCAACAGGTTAGGGTAAAATAACTTTCATATTCAAGGACTCACTCTTGCAGATTAGATCTGGCTCAGTCCAAGTCCCATCAATGCAGGTTATGATCTCAGAGCCACTTTCTTTTTCAAATCCATTGGCACACTCATAGGTGACTTTGGTACCATCTGGGAAATCCTCTCTTAGGAGGGATTCATTCGTGAGAACCATGTTCTCCACACTTTTAGGTATGGGGCAATTACCTAGAAGGAAATATAAATCTTGCATGAGCCTTGTAGTTGATCAGCATTTCATCTGCCATTACCCAACATTGATGCTGCAGCCTACTAACAAGACCACCAAGGCCCCATAAAGACTTAAATAGTAATGGTAGATTTTATTAATGTTGTTCAACTAAAAAACTTCAGATCATGTTGTCAACCATTTCCTTTCCTTTGTGATCACTCCTCTACTTTCAGTTCTCTATAAAGCTAGGATTATTGTTGACAATTTGAACCTGCTTGAGGACCTACAAATATTTGTAGGGATTGTTCTGCATACACCATCTTTCACTCAAATTGTATGGTTGCATTTCAACTCCTTGTATGATTACAGAGCAGGTTGATCTTTACCAGCATTTCTATGAACCCTCTCTGAGGATTCATTTCTGAAGAATCAGAGATGGATTTTTTTTTTTTTTAACTGGCCACATGGGCTAGTAAAGAAAACTTTTTATTGTTGACACAAACATTTCACAAGCCACTGTTTTCTTACCACATTCCATGCTAAGTGGCTCTCATTGTGCTTATCAGGAACCTAAAAGCTACAGAAATAGCTTGACAAATTTTTCCAGATTGATAAATATCAGAGATGTTGTCTTCTCATCCTAAAATAACTTAGAACAAGTCATAATATGTTGCTTTTTTAGTTCTTCATAGACATGTTGTCTGGGAGTCTCAAAGTATATTTGATGTTTCTTATTAGTTCGGTGTGAAATCTACAAAAGGCTGGAAATACAGTGTATATTATTATCCTCTAATGAATGTGTCACAAAGTATAATATAAACACAATAATAAATTATGATGAGATCTGTGCTTTTATTGTACATACATTGATTTGTGGTTGAGCTTTGTAGTTGACTTTCATATATAAAACCACAACTCCCAGGACTATTATATTACTGAGGCACATTATTGAAAATATTGTAACAAGACATTTTAATTTCTCTTCTTTTACAATTTCACTGCAAGAACAAGAGTAAGTTTGTTTCATTTACGGAAGAATATGTAGGTAAAGGCCCATCTGAGAACGTGCATTATGAACGAGCTAGGGCTGTAAATATTATATCACTCATAATTTGTTTATTCTTGACACTTATTCCCATTCAAATAAACAGTAAAGACAGAGAATTCAAATTTCAACTCATGCTATGGTTTGCTTTTTGATTATGTTAGAATTCTGATGAAACTTGTTCAAAAACCTGTAAAATTAATAACAATTAACCATTAGCCATGTTGCATTAAGGGTTTCATCTCAGGATGGATTATTGTTAGTTTTATATAGTGGTGAAATGATAGGTGGGACAATGAGTTAATTTACAAGTAGTGGAGAGAAGATTTGTGTTATTCACAAATGTGCTTACAAGCTGTTTGTATTTTGTCTCAGCTAACTGATCTTCTATCAAGCCTGAAAATAAGCACAAGAACTTACGGACACATCGTGGTGGCTCAGAATCATATTCAGCACTTTCAGTACACGTAATGGTTTCATTCCCAAACAAGGTGTATCCTGCGTCACATGTGAAATGTATAGTATCTCTATATTCTGGTTCACGGTCACTATTCCAAGAATGTTCACCATTTTCCACTTTGATCGGTTTGGAACAAGAAACAGCTGGAAAAATTGGCAAAAGAAAAAAAAAATGCTGTTTCAATAAAAGTCAAACTTTATTTTTATTGTAATAAAACTTTATTTTATTACAGCCTCAGCAGAACAAAGTGCTTCATAATAAAAACAACATCGCAGGGAGATAAATAAAGATCAAATAAAATTACTTTTAGCAAAAATATTGAGAATAAAATTAGTAAAATTTCAAATGGATGAAAACCAAAACAGTACATAATTTTAGATGAAGCAATTTACCTCCATCCTTCCATTTCAGGCACAAAGTGCTTCAGTAAACTGTGTTGAGAAGCGAGAGAATATTTCAAACTGATCAACACTTACGGATACAGTCTGCGATTCCAAACCATCCTTCGTCCACGCACTGTTTGGACCTTGATCCACTGACCCGGTAGCTGCATAAAGACAAAGGAAGTCATAAAGACTGATACAATCTGTTGAGCCATGAATAAAAAAGTTTAGTTTGCGAGTCAGATTTAATAATTAAAGATTATGGTAAATTTTCGATTTACACTTTTGGAGTCGTAGTTTGCTGACAGGATCCAAACGCCCCGTCTTTTCAGGAAGATGTAGGCTATATTTCTTCCCAAACTAACACTGGCTATATAAATTTTATAAAAGAGTAAGTTTTCTGTTTTAAAGAATAATTGTACAGCACATACACACACCTACTTATAGCATGTTGCTCAATGTCATAAAGGGGAGGAAAAAACTAATAAAAAACACTTCTGCAGTTGACAAAGCAGGGTTTCCACCAGAAAACGTCAGAGCCCAGTGGTAGGGGCACCCAGACGGTCCATCGTGTTTTTGTGTCAGAGGATGTTAAGCTGACAGAAAATTTAAAAATATGAAATGTTACAGGAAGATATTGCCAGTGAAATGCTATTTACACCAACAGCAATAGTCTTACAAGCAACAAATCATAAAAATACAATTAAAATGAGTAAAAGTAAAGCCTGGCAGGCCGCACAGCTTATAATAAACTGGGGGAAACGCTGCAAAAGAATAAAGGATTACCCAAAAGTGCTAATTAATAACACAAAATAGGAAAATTTGAGGTAATATCAGCGTTTTAACAAGTTTTCTGCCAAAAAAAAGAGCAAAAGATTCTTTTGTGTTGATCAGCATTATATGAAAATAGGGGGGACAACATAAATAAGTTGCTTTTCTCATGCAGCAGTTAGATGGAAGGAGAGTGAAAAACTTCTCAGTGGTGGCTGTGGCAGCATCAATTAATACAAGAAAAGAGTTACTATACGATTATTGATGTGTGGATCGGAATTTTCTGAAATAAAATACTGTAGTCGAAATAATAACAACACATGAAACATAAGTTTTTTATTATTTGTATTAATATTGATAGACTTACATGGAGTATAAATAATTACAAACTAACCTCAGCTCTTATAACAAGAAATTATGTAACAACTGGTAGAATGGCACTGGAGATAAAATAATAGTTCCTCAGCTGAGTTCACCTACCTTTAGCACCCTTGAGAAACAGTGAAGTTACCACTCTTACACAAGGTATGCTCCATTAAGGGTGAAGAAAGTAGTCATTTTATGTCTTAAATATCAGGAATGTAACTCAGTTCATTAACTCAGATTTATTTTTACTGAACATTCACATATAAAAACAACTGAACTGAAATCATGAAGCAAGAAATTTGTATAAAACGCTGCTGTGAAGAAATGTATAAACAGCTCATTACTCAACTCTCATCAATTTTCTATTTAATCTTAAATTTTACTAATCCACACAAACATTTCACCAGCCACTTTTTCTCCTGTGTGCAACATCATCGCTGAGCTATTTCAGAGAACCTACATCACATTCCATTTTTTCTACATTGGATGTAAGTGTCTCTCATGGAGTATTACAGTTTAAAAGCCTCAGAAATAGTTTAAAATGACTTAAATCAGGTCATAATGTGTTGGTTATTTAAAATCTTTTTAGCAATGTTGTAAGGGAGTTTTCACACACTGTTGCTGATATATTGGCCCATTCTTTCATGCATATCTCCTCTAGAGCAGGAATGTTTTGGGGCTCTCGCTGGGCAACACAGACTTTCAACTCCCTTCAATGGTTTGCTAGAGGTTGAGATCTGCAGATAGAAATGCTTCTTACGAAGCTACCCCTTTGTTTCCCTGGCCATGTGTTTGGGATCACTGTCATGCTGAAAGATCAGCCTATGTTTCATCTTCAATGCCCTTGTTGATGGAAGAAGTTTTGCAACCAAAATCTCATGATACAGGGTCCCATTCATTCTTTCATATACAAAGATCAGTCATCCTTGTCCAGTTGCAGAGAAACAGCTTCAAAGCATGATGTTGCCATCCCCATGCTTCACAGCAGGTATAGTGTTCTTTGGATGCAACTCAGCATTCACTCTCCTCCAAACACAACTCAAGTTTATACCAAATAGTTCTACATCGGTTTCATCTGACCATGTGACATTCTCCCAATGCTGTTGTGGAACATCCAAATGCTCTCTAGTAATCTCCAGATGGGCCAGGATATGTACTTTCTTAAGCAGGGGAACGTTTGACTGAAGGATCTGAGTACCTGGTGGTCTAGTGTGTTACTGAGAGTAGCCTTTGTTACGTTAGACCCATCCTTCTGCAGGTCATTCTGCCCCCCCTCCATTTTCTTTGGGGTGATTGTGAATCTGGAGGTAGAGCAGTCATCTGTGATAGGAAGGTGGAAGGTTAAAGTCCAGCATCCCCTGCCACATGTTGGTGTGCTCCTGGGCAAGGCACATAACTGACAAATTGCTTTCCAGTTTGTGTATCGGTTTACAAATGTGTGAGCATTTATGAATGCAAATGGGTGAATGTAACTCTAATGTAAAGCGCTTTAAGTGGTCAAAATGATTGGAAAAGCTGTATATGTTCAGCCCATTTACCATTTTCCATCTGAAATTTTTGATGCATGGAGTGAGATCCTTCTTGGATCCCCAATCAAGCGGTATTATCAGTAGTCTTGAATGTCTTCCATTTTCTCATTACTGCTCCCACAGAACAATACAAGCACAATAACAAACAAAAATAATGCTGGCTATGTATTTTTTTTTAAAGAGAGTTTCATAGGGGCTGCACAGTGGAGCAGTTGGCAGCAATGTTGCCTTGTAGCAAGAAGGTCCTGGGTTCAATTCCCAGCACGGCGTCTTTCTGCATGGAGTTTGCATTTTCTCAATGAACATGCATGGGTTCTCACCGGGTTCTACAGCTTCCTCCCACAGACCAAAAACAACTTTCAGGTAAATTGGTCTCTCTAAATTCTCCCTAGCTGTGTGTGTGCATGGTTGTTTATGTTGTGTGAAGAAGAAAGTCACACTTGTGTCTTCTTTTAAGTTTTTTATTTTTTTTCAGTAGATCTTGATGCAACTGCCACACCACCAAAGGCAAGTAGGTGAGCAGGATTTTTCAATTACTTTGGATTGTTTAACACCTTGCAGTGTGAAAGTGAACCATACCAGCTAAAATGTAACAAATGTTGTAATTTCATTCTTCAGTCCCCAATTGAACTGAGTCGACTGGACTATCAGGTGTGAAAAGACCCTTAATTGAGTTAATGCAAGTCACCACATACACTTAATTTTCTGAGATAACACAATTATATTTTAGCAGATAATAATGGAATTTGAATTCTTGGAATCATACATACCCTTCTTCACAGATTACTGTAGCCACTGCACCAATTATAGTACCGTGGCTGGTATCAAATGACATGTGCGGTTTTGCTTCTGGGACACCACAGTCTGACCCTTTGATATAAAGAAACAACAAAAGCAAAACAAACAACAAAAAAAAAATTAAAAAAGTAGACATTATTGTAGGATTACATAGAGCCAAGATGACCATGAAAGGCATGATGGATGACTGTTTGTAAGATGTAAAATGCAAGTTAAACAAGACTCACGCTTGCAGATGATATCTGGCTTGGTCCACTTCCCATTGACACATCTATTGATTCCAGTACCACTTATTTGATCACTCCCATCTATGCACTGATATTTGATCACAGTACCAATTGGAAAAATGCTTTTTCGGAGGGACTCAGCAGAGAGAACAGTGTTCTGTACATGTTGAGGTTTGGGACAGTCACCTAGGAGGAAATAAAAATGAAGAAAAATTACAGACAAACACATACACACATAAAAGCAAGGCTTTTATGCATACATACATAAAAACAAGGCTTTTATGTATGTACAATTTGTGCAAATAACACAAATTGTAAGTGTCTCCTTTATGGAAAAAATATGTTGTGAATGGCCCATCTGGGAACATGCATTGCAAACCAGCTAAAGCTATAAATGTTATAGTGTTCATAATTTGGTTATACTTAACTCTTGTCCCTATTCAAAATAAAACAATACAGAAAAAAACGCATCTTTTACTTGTTTGATAATGTTAGAAATTTAATTACATTTGACAAAAACCTATGAGATAAATTAAAAATAACTGTTAGTCATGATGTTGTTAGGTTTCCATCTCAGGATGGATCATTGTCAGTTTTATACTGTGTTGAAATGATAGGCTGCACAATGAGCTAATTTACAAGTAGTAGTACGAAGATTTGTGTTATTTGGAAGCTTTTTGTATCTTATCTCAGCTATCTTATCTTATGAAGCCTGAAAAACAGCACAAGAACTTACCGACACATCGTGGTGGCTGAGAATCATATCCACCAGTTACAGTACACCTAATGGTTTCATTCCCAACCAAGGTGTATCCTGTGTTACATGTGAAACGTATAGTTTGTCGATATTCTGGTTCAAGATCATTATTCCAAGAATGTCTGCCATTTTCCACTCTGGTCGGTTTGGGACAAGTGACAACTGCAAAAATTGGCAAAAGAAAAAGAAAATTGCTGTTTCAAGTACAAAATACTTTAGTTGAAAAAAAGAGAAGAATTTAAACTGATCAACATTTACCTTCACAATTTGCAGTCTGTTTGTTAGATGTAAAATGCAAGTTAAACAAGACTCACGTTTGCAGATGATATCTGGCTTGGTCCACTTCCCATTGACACATCTAATGATCCCAGTGCCACTTATTTTATCAGATCCAATTATGCATATATATTTGATCACAGTACCACTTGGAAAAATCTTTTTTAGGAGGGACTCTGCAGAGAGAACTGTGTTCTCTACATGTTGAGGTTTGGAACAGTCAGCTATGAGAAAATAAAAATGAAGAAAAATCACACACAAGCACACACACACATAAAAGCAAAGCTGTTGTTGTGGTATTTGGTAATTTAAAAATTATTCTAAAAAATATGTTTCAGAAACTAATTAGTTGAAGCTTATGTTTGAACACAAAAAAGTGTCAAATGTTTGGACATGTTTGCGCATGCGCAAAATTTCTGTATGTAAACAATAGCATGCAAGGTGTCTGTATTTATAAATCTGATTAAGTCAATGCCTCACAAGCTATGAACCTAACTGGACGTCCTGGGAATCAGGGGAGGAAATTTAGCATGTTCTCCATTGCTCACAGTGGCCGGTGAAGAAAACATTTCATCGATTTTTTTATCAGCCACTTTTTTTTTGTCTTTGAGTTGTCATCCGTTCTTAAAATTACTTTGATCATGTTGCAATGTGTTGCTTTTTTAGATATTCATAGCCAAGTTGTCAGGGAGTTTTAACATATATTTAATGCTCATTATCAGAAGAGGGGTCAATAACTTTCATAGAACTTAATATAAATATACATTTTACTTCAGTGATTTTGTCACAAATTACAATATACGCAGAATAATAATCGATTTTTGGATTATGCTTGTATTGTATACACTTTGAATTGTGGTTGGGATTTTTAACTGTATTATATAAACAACCAATATACCAAAATATTGCAACAAAAAATTCAAACTTTTCCTCTTTTACAATTTCACTGCAAGAACAAAAGTAAGTGTATATTTTATGGAAAAATATGCTGTGAATGGCCCATCTGGAAACATGCATTGCAAACCAGCTAAAGCTATAAATGTTATAGTGTTCATAATTAGTTTATACTCAACACGTGTCCCCATTCAAAAAAAAAAACAATACAGAAAAAAAGCATCTTTTACTTTTTTGATCATGTTAGAAATTTAATGACATTTGAAAAAAAAACTATGAGATAAATTAATCACAGTAATTAAATCACAGCTCTTGCATTTAAATGTTGGCCTCATCAAAACACCTCAGAATTAAATTTTGCCTTTACTGGTTTATTTTGCTTGTAA
The DNA here is from genome assembly GCF_027474105.1 of Poeciliopsis prolifica. Classification (NCBI taxonomy): domain Eukaryota; kingdom Metazoa; phylum Chordata; class Actinopteri; order Cyprinodontiformes; family Poeciliidae; genus Poeciliopsis; species Poeciliopsis prolifica. The sequence goes on from NW_026562405.1 coordinate 2,181,248, forward strand.
AATATGGATAAATATACTATCTTCATGTGTCGTACACATACTGGAATTTTATCTTACAGTTATAAAAAATAACTGTTAGTCATGATGTTAGGTTTCCATCTCAGGATGGATCATTGTCAGTTTTATACTGTGGTGAAATGATAGGCTGGACAATGAGCTAATTTACAAGTAGTGGAAAGACGATTTGTGTTATTTGGAAGCTTTTTGTATCTTGTCTCAGCTAACTGATCTTCTATGAAGCCTGAAAAAAAGCACAAGAACTTACCGACACATCGTGGTGGCTGAGAATCATATCCACCAGTTTCAGTACACCTAATGGTTTCATTCCCAAACAAGTTGTATCCTGTGTTACATGTGAAACGTATAGTTTGTCGATATTCTGGTTCAAGATCATTATTCCAAGAATGTTTGCCATTTTCCACTCTGGTCGGTTTGGGACAAGTGACAACTGCAAAAATTGGCAAAAGAAAAAGAAAATTGCTGTTTCAGGTACAAAATACTTTAGTTGAAAGAAAAGAGAATAATTTAAACTGAACAGAGCTAAAAATAACTGTTAATCATGATATTGTTAGGTTTCCATCACAGCATGGATCATTGTCAGTTTTATACTGTGGTTAAATTATAGGCTGGACAATCAGCTAATTTACAAGTAGTGGAAAGACGATTTGTGTTATTTGGAAGCTTTTTGTATCTTATCTCAGCTAACTGATATTCTATGAAGCCAGAAAAAAAGCACAAGAACTTACTGACACATCGTGGTGGCTGAGAATCATATTCACCAGTTTCAGTACACCTAATGATTTCATTCCCAACCAAGTTGTATCCTGTGTTACATGTGAAATGTATGGTTTGTCGATATTCTGGTTTACGGACATTATTCCAAGAATGTCTGCCATTTTCCACTCTGGTCGGTTTGGGACAAGTAACAACTGCAAAAATTGGCAAAAGAAAAAGAAAATTGCTGTTTCAGGTACAAAATACTTTAGTTGAAAAAAAGAGAAGAATTTAAACTGAACAGAGCGAAAAATATCTGTTAATCATGATGTTGTTAGGTTTCCATCTCAGGATGGATCATTGTCAGTTTTATACTGTGGTGAAATGATAGGCTGGACAATGAGCTAATTTACAAGTAGTGGAAAGACGATTTGTGTTATTTGCAAGCTTTTTCTATCTTGTCTCAGCTAACTGATCTTCTATGAAGCCTGAAAAAAAGCACAAGAACTTACCGACACATCGTGGTGGCTGAGAATCATATCCACCAGTTACAGTACACCTAATGGTTTCATTCCCAACCAAGTTGTATCCTGTGTTACATGTGAAACGTATAGTTTGTCGATATTCTGGTTCAAGATCATTATTCCAGGAATGTTTGCCATTTTCCACTCTGGTCGGTTTGGGACAAGTGACAACTGCAAAAATTGGCAAAAGAAAAAGAAAATTGCTGTTTCAGGTACAAAATACTTTAGTTGAAAAAAAAGAGAATAATTTAAACTGAACAGAGCTAAAAATAACTGTTAATCATGATATTGTTAGGTTTCCATCACAGCATGGATCATTGTCAGTTTTATACTGTGGTTAAATTATAGGCTGGACAATCAGCTAATTTACAAGTAGTGGAAAGACGATTTGTGTTATTTGGAAGCTTTTTGTATCTTGTCTCAGCTAACTGATATTCTATGAAGCCAGAAAAAAAGCACAAGAACTTACTGACACATCGTGGTGGCTGAGAATCATATTGACCAGTTTCAGTACACCTAATGATTTCATTCCCAACCAAGTTGTATCCTGTGTTACATGTGAAACGTATAGTTTGTCGATATTCTGGTTCAAGATCACTATTCCAAGAATGTTTGCCATTTTCCACTCTGGTCGGTTTGGGACAAGTGACAACTGCAAAAATTGGCAAAAGAAAAGAAAATTGCTGTTTCAGGTACAAAATACTTTAGTTGAAAGAAAAGAGAATAATTTAAACTGAACAGAGCTAAAAATAACTGTTAATCATGATATTGTTAGGTTTCCATCACAGCGTGGATCATTGTCAGTTTTATACTGTGGTTAAATTATAGGCTGGACAATCAGCTAATTTACAAGTAGTGGAAAGACGATTTGTGTTATTTGGAAGCTTTTTGTATTATCTCAGCTAACTGATATTCTATGAAGCCAGAAAAAAAGCACAAGAACTTACAGACACATCGTGGTGGCTGAGAATCATATTCACCAGTTTCAGTACACCTAATGATTTTATTCCCAACCAAGTTGTATCCTGTGTTACATGTGAAATGTATGGTTTGTCGATATTCTGGTTTACGGACATTATTCCAAGAATGTCTGCCATTTTCCACTCTGGTCGGTTTGGGACAAGTAACAACTGCAAAAATTGGCAAAAGAAAAAGAAAATTGCTGTTTCAGGTACAAAATACTTTAGTTGAAAGAAAAGAGAATAATTTAAACTGAACAGAGCGAAAAATATCTGTTAATCATGATGTTGTTAGGTTTCCATCTCAGGATGGATCATTGTCAGTTTTATACTGTGGTGAAATGATAGGCTGGACAATGAGCCAATTTACAAGTAGTGGAAAGACGATTTGTGTTATTTGCAAGCTTTTTCTATCTTCTCTCAGCTAACTGATCTTCTATGAAGCCTGGATAAAAGCACAAGAACTTACGGACACATCGTGGTGGCTCAGAATCATATCCACCAGTTTCAGTACACCTAATGGTTTTATTCCCAACCAAGCTGTATCCTTTTTTACATGCGAAATGTATAGTTTGTTGATATTCTGGTTTACGGACATTATTCCAAGAATGTATGCCATTTTCCACTCTGGTCGGTTTGGGACAACTAACAACTGCAAAAATTGGCAAAAGAAAAAGAAAATTGCTGTTTCAGGTACAAAATACTTTAGTTGAAAAAAATAGAGAAGAATATAAACGCAACAACATTTACCTACACAATTTGCAGTTCCAAACCATCCTGTGTCAACGCAATGTTTGACGCGCGATCCAATGAGCCGGAAACTGCATAAAAAAAAAAGAAGTCATAAAGACTGTTAGTATCTAATTGACAATCAGAAGAGTTCAGATGATGAATAACATTTAATAATTAAAGATAATGCTACTAGTTTTATATTTTCTATTTACTCTTTCACACAGTCATAGTTTGCTGATGGAATGCAAAAACCCAACCTTTAAGGAGATAGCAGGCTATATTCCTTCTCAAAATAGCGATGGCTATATAATCTTTTTTATGAAAGAAAAACTTTTGTTTTGCTTTAAAGTAAAATTGCACAGAATAGATGCACATCTCTCCATGCTGCCTTTGTTGCACCATTTTACATAGATAGAAAGAATCAGGATAGTTCTGTTAATTTGCTTCTCTCATGCAGCATTGTAATGGAGTGAGACATAACATACACATGTTGCTCAATGTCATAAAGTGAAGAAAAAAAGCTAATTATTAAACCAAAACAATAATAAACTGGCAAATAAAGAATACATTTTGATATATAACTGAAAAATAAAATAATTAAAGGCAGCTTTTTAGTCTTTGCCATTAGTTTAACAGCCATTACGAAATACATAACTGACTCACAAAAAAGCTATGTCTAACTTCTCATAAATCAAAAAAACAAAAAAACTTTCTTCTGCAGTTCACAAAAGATTAAAGGGCTACCTATAAGAGCTAATTCATAACACATAATAGAACAATTTGGTTAAATATCTGCATTTTAACAGTGTGTTTCAGACAAAATGTCAACATAGGCTTCTATCTTCTGCCATTAGGTCATTGTTCAGACTAAAAATATGTTTGCATCAGTTTTACATAAAGACTGGGAGGAAGGAACAAAGCATGCTCCTAAGTTGCTTTTTTCATGCAGCAGATTGATGGAAGGTTAGGAGAGTGAAAAAGACCCTGTAGTGGATGTGTCACTATCAATTAATCCAAGAAAAGATTTACTAATTGATTACTAATATGTGGATTGCAATTTTCTTAAGTGAAATAAGAAAATTATTTGTCCATCCATTTTTTTTCTTACACCCTTATCCCATCGGGGTCGGGATTGGTGCTGGTGCCTATCTGCAGCTGTCACAACGACTAATCACTTATGAAAAATATGTTTTTAACAATGTTTTTATTGTAGGTAATATTATTAATAGACTTATCTGAAATATTAATATTGATTATAAACAATTTTAATGTCAACTCTTCTAATACCAAATCACATAACAACTGCATAAAACATCAGCAAATTGCACTGGAGATAGAATAATAGTCCTTCAACCTATTCCACCTGTCTTTAGCAACCATTGCAAAAAGGTCATTCATACTCCCTCATAAGATATGTTTTACTCACGGTGAAAAAAGTAGTCATTTTTAATAATATATTAAATATTTGAATTTTAAATCAGGTGATTAGCTCAGATTTTCTTTACTGAATATTCACACATAAAAAAAGCACTGAATTGAACTCATAACACAAGAAATTTCTATAAAACTTAAATCTGAAAAAAAATATATAAACAGCTCCATAAACATTATATAACTAAATTCAACTCAGTTAATGTTACATTTTATTTTGACATATATTTGTACAAATTTTACTGGCTCTAATGTTTTTATTTTTAAATGTGCGGACATATCTAGATGCACATCCTGACAAAAATTTAATTGCTGCATATTACATAAATACTGGTATTGCAGCAATGAACATGTTAGTGTCCCTCATGATTTCGGGCACATTCATACCTAACACATTTGGTCTGGTTTGAACAGATCAAAGTTTGTTTCCCCTGTTGGTCCAGATCTTTTATGGAGCTGTGAATACGGTCATGCAAATCCTGGTGTGAACCAAACAACCAAACTGAGACTAATTTTTTAGGTGATCTCTTGACTTGCAGTAAATTGGCCTCAAAATCTTAGTCTCAGTTTGATTAAAGTGAAATCTGGAACAAATATTTTTAGGTTCTCCACTTTCAAACAAATTCTCGTACAGTTCACCTTGGGTGCAAACCAAATACATAAAATATCCATCTTTTTAGACTACACAATTCCTTGTTGGTTGGTATTATGGTAAAAATGAACACATCAGAGTTTCCTGCACTTCCATATGTGGTGATTTTAATGAACTTGTACCTGTTCTCCTGTTTTCTGCTTAGCAATGCTGTTGCCAGTTTGTGTTGGGTCAGCGCAGGTGGAACAAACACATTTGCAAACTCTGTTTCAAAATTAGAAATATTCCATCGCTATTCCTGTGTCAAATGAACTGCTGTTGATGTTCTAAATTATATTGGTTACTTAAATAGGGGAAGTGTGGATGCACATCCAGACACACCAAGAAAGCAAACTCTGAGCTGCCTCAAAATCTAGGTCTCAGTTTGATTAAAGGGAAATCTGGAACAATTTGTATGTGGATGCAAGAGGACTAGTGATCATTAAAAAAGCAAGAAGGGAACCATGGCACAGGGCACAATTGTTAAATATAACCAAAATAAAAGGAAAAAATGGCCCATGGTCTATTTCTAAAAACAAAAGAGAAATCTTCGAAGCACATTTTGTTTACATTTTGTGAAGAAGAAAGATGCACTCATGTCTTCTCAGCTTTTCATGTTATTTGTTCAGTAGATCTGCAAAGCCACACAGGCATGGGTGAAAAGGTTTTTAGTTACTTTGAATTGTTTAAAAAAGTACAGTATGAACGCGAACCACACCAGTTAAAATGGAACAAATGTTGCAATTCTGGTCCTCATTTGAACTGAGCCAAGCAGACTATCGGGTGTGAAAAGATTGTTTCGAGTTCTTGCAAGTCAAGACATACACTTGATTTTCTGAGACAAAACAATGACATTGAAGCAGATAATCGAATTTAAATATTTGGAATCATACATACCCTTTTACACAAGATACATAAACCGCTGCACCAAATAGAGTCCCCTGGCTGGTGTCATATAACATATGTGGCTGTGCTTCAAGGTGACCACAGTCTTTCTCTTTGATATAAAAATACAACAAAAATAAAAATAAAAAAGAAGAGCAGATATCAGTGTAGGACTACATAAGCCAAAAATGACCTTGAAAACCGTGTTGATAACTGTGTTTTTTAGATATAAAATGCAATTTAGACAGGACTCACTGCGGCAGATGATATCTGGCTTGGTCCAGTTCCCATCATCGCACGTCATGATCCCAGTTCCATTTACATTCTTATATCCAATTATGCACTCATATCTGAGCTCGGTACCTGATGGGAAATCCTTTTTAGAAGGGATTCTTTTGTGAGAATTATGTTCACTCCAACGTCAGGTATGGGGCAAAAAGCTAGGGCGAAAAAAATATGCATGAGCCTAGAAATTGATTAGCATTTTTCACCTCCCATTACATTGGGAGGCGCTCCACCCTGCCACAAAGTCCACCTGCCCCCCCATGAAGACTCATGCAGTAATTGTACATTTTCATACTTCCTATTAATAATTTTTATAACCTATAAATTACATCAGATCACATTGTCAGCTATTTTCTTCCCTATGTAATCACTGCTCGACTTACAATTCTCCCTAAGCTAGGTTTATTGTTGACAATTTGAACTGGGCCCAAGTGTGCATCTGCGCCAATGCGCATTTGCCTCGAGCCCTGTCTTGTCACCTGGTTGTGGTCCTCCAAACTTTTGTGGGGACTGCTCCATATTTTCTTCACTGACCACACACGTTGTTAATAGCCAATCTGGGAACATGCATTGTAAACTAGCTAAGGCCATAAATCATTTTGTTCATAATTTGTCTATACTTAAGACTTGTTCCCATTCAAAAAATAAACAGTAAAAAAATAAAGATAATTTGTGTTTTAACTCATGCTATCGTTTGCTTTTTTTATTATGTTAGAATACCAGTGAGACTTGTTCAAAAACCTATAAAATATATGAAAACTAACTGTCAGTCATTTAGTTAGGTTTCCAACTCAGGATGAATCATTGTCAGTTTTATACAGTGCAGTGGTGAAATGATAGGCTAGACAATGAGCAATTTTACAAGTGGTTGAAAGACAGCTTACATTATTCACAAATGTACTTGCAAACTGTATATTGTCTTGGCCAACAGATCTTCTGTGAAGCCTGAAATAAAGCATCAGAACTTACCGATGCATTGTGGTTGCTTAGAATCATATCTGCCAGTATGAGTACACCTAATGGTTTTATTCCCAATCAGGGTGTATCCTTTGTGACACGAGAAATGTATCGTTTGATTATAATGTGGTGCCTTGCGCGTTCTCCATGTATGTTCGCCATTTTCCACTTTGGTTGGTTTGGAACAATTAACAACTGAGAAAAAGAGAATTTCTGTTTCAGGTACACAATGCTTTGGCCAACTGTGTTGGAAAAAAAAGAATTCAAACACTTACTGGAACAATTTCCATGTCCAACCCACCGTGTGCCTAAGCACATTCTGTAGTTCCATCCCATGACCGTGTAACTGCATAAACACAAAATAAGTCATAAATAATGACAGAATCTGATGAACCATAAATAAAATATTAGCTTGTCAGTAAGATTTAACATAAAAAATTTTGCAACTAATTTCATATTTTCTGTTTATTCACACAGTCATTGTTTGAAGACAGAATCCAGACAACCCGGTGCCTCTTTAATTAGGCTATAGGCTTTCTTTCTTCCCAAAATAACACAGGCAATAATCTTCTTTTTAAAAAAAGAGAAAGTTCTGTTTAAAACTACAGCATATATTCACATCCATCATCTATATCTGCTTATCCAGGCAGGCTTATAGGGGGTTCAAGTGTCTATCTGGCACCCCTGAAACATTTCAATGATTTCAATTTGATTCCCTCATGCAGCAGTTTAATGGCGTGAGACATAATCCTATTAATACATCACTTAAAGTTCTTTAGAGCTCGTACACCGGCAAAAGACATTGTGCTGCGAATTGCAATAAGCTTAGATGAGCATTTGAAATGCTGATTTGAGATGTCTTCATCTAAAATCACCGTACTCTGCTGCGGGAGGTCGGATGGAAAGGATGGAAATGATGGAAGCCTGAAGGAGTCGGAGGCTTTGAGGTGGAGAAGGGGCGGAGGTGGGTTGAGCATGGCTGGAAAGCGGGCGTTGCCTTGGATCACGTCCTATACAAGGAAGCTTGATCGTGATTGGCTGTGCGGGGCATTGTTCGATGCTGACAGGCTCCTGACTTATGAATGTGACACAGTGACTGGATGATGCAGGTGAGGCTGAAGAGCCTTCCAGTGTGAATTACTTTGAGGCTTCATTTCAACTCAGTTAATTTCCGATGTGATACATTCAATGGGCACACACACTAGAAAAAGGTAATAAACGAAGTCTGCGTTGATGTCAAAAACGACTCAGTACTCAGATTTATGAACAGAATTTGATTGAGGAGCCACCTAGTGGCGGAAATAAAATACTACATATAAAAAAGCTTAACGGAAAACCAAACTAGAGAGCTGAAAACAATTACGGTAACTGACTATATTTTCTACACCACAATTGAACTAAGTCTACCAAACTATTAAGTGTAAAGTAACCCTTAATGGAGTTACTGAAAGTCAGGGCATACACTTGATTTTCTGAGATAAAACAATGACATTGAAGCAGATTATATAGTTTATATATTTGGAATCATATATACCCTTTTTCACAGGTTATATATGCCTTGCACCATACAGAGTCCCTTGCCTGAGTTAAATATCATGTGTGTTGTGGTACAGGGGGACCACAGTCTTTCCCTTTGATAAAAGAAACACAAAAACAACAAGGAACAACAGTCATCAGTGTGATATATCTTGAGCGAAGATGACAATGTAAAGCATGTTGGATAACTGTTTTTGTCAGATGTAAATTGCAAGTTAGACAGGACTCACGCCTGCACTTGATGTCTGGCTCTTTCCACTTCCCATTGACGCAAGTCATCTTCCCAGTGCCACTTACTTTCTCATATCCAAGTCTGCACTCATGTGTGATCACAGTACCATCAGGGAAATGCTGTTTTAGAAGGGATTCCTCTGTGAGAACTGTGAACTCTCCATGATCAGGTATGGGACAATCAGCTAGGACGAACCGAAAATGAAGAAAAATGACACAAACACACACACATAAAAGCAAAGCTGTTATTGTGACTTTGGTTATTTTAACATGATTCTACAACATAAGTTGAAAAATATGTTTTTATCAGTTATTTTGACTCGGTAGACATTATAGATCATATGACGAAACGTCCAGCAAATGTTTTGTCAAATCTTAATAAATGTCTGATGGACGTTTGCTGTTGATTTGACGCTCTGCGTCGTTATGACAACGTTAAGTGGACGTTGTCATAACGTTTAATGCTAGACGGGTAGTTGTTAAGTTAAGGTTATTTTAAATAAAAGTTTCTTATTAGTCAAAGTGACCCTGACATCAAACAAAACGTAATATGTTTTTATGTGACAACAAAAATAGTACAAATAATCTATCTTTGAAGCCGGTTTGGCCGGTGACGTACTGACCTGCAACGTTTCCCGATAAATAGGCACAGGATAAGGAGTTTTTCTCTGTCTGCCGATGTCAACTAAACCCTCATAGATGTGGAAGGAAATACAAACCATCCGGATGAAGCTGCCTCTACATCAGTCCAACTTTAGTCATGGAAATGTGGTGTGTAGAGACGCTCCTCACGGTGGAAATGATTCTCCTTCCATTGAAGTCAATTCACTTTTTTAGTTACTAGAAGGGAATGAGGTGAGTTGAAAATTTTCAAATAAAAGTCTTGGTTTCCAACATAAATTACTGTTTTGGAATTCACTAATTCAAACAAACGACTTTCACAAGAATCCTAACCACGAAGCAATTTACATGCTTATGACATTGTGTCTCCAATGTCCTGAGTGGAATTTTGGACATTTGTATTTCACTTTGTTTCGAATACACCCTTGGATTTGTAGGATTTTATGTTTTTGCTGTAGAGATTTAAGGGGAGGTATGTGCTTCTTAGAGTCAAACATTCTTACAATCAAGAATTAAATAAGAAAAACGAGGCAAATAAAATTAATTAATCTTTGAGAATTCAAGTGTTAAGTGATGGCATAATCAGGACAGACATATATATATATATATATATATATATATATATATATATATATATATATATATATATATATAAATTCCCTTCTCACCCACCGCGGGTGGTTCTTATCCTCTGAGCTCGGGTCCTCTACCAGAGGCCTGGGAGCTTGAGGGTTCTGCGCAGTATCTTGGCTGTGCCAAGGACTGCACATTTCTGGACTGAGATGTCTGATTGTTCCTGGATCTGTGGTAGCCACTGCTCCAGTTTGGGGGTTACTGCCCCGAGGGCCCCGATGACCACAGGCACCACTGTGGTCTTCACCTTCCAGGCCCTCTCCAGTTCCTCCCTGAGGCCCTGGTATTTCTCTAGTTTTCTCGTGCTCCTTTTTCCTGATGTTGCAATCACTTGGTATTGCTACATCTACCACAACGGCTTCCTCTGATGTTTATCCACTACGACAATGTCTGGTTGGTTCGCCATTACCATTTTGTCTGTCTGGATCTGGAAGTCCCACAGGATCTTAGCTCTGGCGTTCTCCACCACCTTTGGGGGTGTTTCCCACTTTGATCTTGGGGTTTCCAGTCCATATTCTGCACAGATGTTTCTGTACACTATGCCTGCCACTTGGTTATGTCGCTCCATGTACGCTTTCCCTGCCAGTATCTTGCACCCTGCTGTGATGTGCTGGACTGTCTCAGGGGCCTCCTTGCACAACCTACACCTTGGGTCTTGTCTGGTGTGGTAGATCTGGGCCTCTATTGCTCTGGTGTTTAGGGCCTGTTCCTGGGCTGCCAGGATGAGGGCCTCTGTGCTGTCCTTGAGTCCAGCTTTTCCAGCCATTGGTAGGATTTACTGATATCAGCCACTTGGGTTATTTGCTGGTGGTACATCCCATGTAGGGGTTTGTCCTCCCATGATGGTATCTCTGGCACCTCAACCTCCGTTCCCTGTTGTCTGAGACATTCACTGAGCACATTGTCTGTTGAGGCTTTGTCCCTGATGTATTTATGGATCTTAGTTGTTTCGTCCTGGACAGTGGTTCTCACACTCACTAGTCCTCTGCCTCCTTCCTTGCGGCTCGTGTACAGTCTCAGGGTGCTGGATTTGGGATGGAACCCTCCATGCATGGTTAGTAGCTTTCTGGTCTTAATATCTGTGCTTTTATCTCCTCCTTTGGCCAGCTAATTATTCCAGCAGGGTATCTGATTACTGGCAAGGCATAGCTGTTTATCGCACGGATTTTGTTCTTGCCATTGAGCTGGCTTCTCAGGACTTGCCTTATTCGTTGGAGGTATTTAGCTGTGGCTCCTTTCCTTGTGACCTCATCGAGGTTGCCATTTGCTTGTGGTATACCTAGGTACTTGTAACTGTCCTCTATGTCTGCTATTGTTCCTTCTGGGAGTGAGACCCCTTCTGTGTGGATGACCTTCCCCCTCTTTGTGACCAGCCGACCACATTTCTCTAGTCCGAATGACATCCCAATGTCAGTGCTGTAGATCCTGGTGGTGTGGATCAGTGAGTCGATGTCTCGCTCACACTTGGCGTACAGCTTGATGTCATCCATGTAGAGTAGGTGACTGATATTGGCCCATTTTTGAGTCTGTATCCGTAGCCAGTCTTGTTGATAACTTGGCTGAGGGGGTTCAGGCCTATGCAGAACAGTAGCGGGGACAGAGCATCTCCTTGGTATATGCCACATTTGATGGACACTTGTGCAAGTGGTTTGCAGTTGGCTTCAAGGGTGGTTTTCCACAGCCTCATCGAGTTTGCAATGAAGGCTCTCAGAGTCCTGTTGATGTTATACATCTCTAAGCATTCAATGATCCAAGTATGCGCATTGAGTCATAGGCTTTCTTGTAATCAATCCAAGCCATGCACAGGTTGGTGTGTCGGGTTTTGCAGTCTCGGCAACTGTGCGGTCTACGAGGAGTTGGTGTTTGGCTCCTCTGCTATTTACACCGATACCCATCTGTGCCATGCTCATGTGTTTTCCATGTGTTTGCTTATCTTGGCCGCTATGATGCCTGACATGAGCTTCCAGGTTGTGGAGAGGCAGGTTATTGGTCGGTAGTTGGGTGGGACTGGACCCTTGATGGATCCTTCTGGATTAGGATTGTCCGCCCTTCAGTTAACCATTCAGGGTGAGTCCCACTTTGTAGCAGCTGGTTCATTTGGGCTGCCATTCGCTCATGGAGAGCAGTGAGTTTCTTTAGCCGTAGGCATGGATCATGTCAGGCCCTGGTGCTGTCCAGTTTTTCATACCTGAGACTCTTTCTTGGACATCTGTCACAGTGATGGTTACCGGGGCTTGCTCAGGGAGGTTGCTGTGGTCCTCTCGTAGAGAGATCAGCCACTGTGCATTGCTGTTGTGGGACGCCTCCCTTTCCCATATGCCTTTCCAGTATTGTTCCGTCCCAGCCTTGGTGGTCTGCTCTGTTGTTATTGTTACCCTGCCATTGAGAGTACACCTTAGCTGGTTGAGTGGAGAAGAGCCGGTTAATCCTTCTGGAATCATTCTCCCTTGTGTATCTCTTTAGGCGGCTGGACAAGGCTTGGAGCCTCTGTTTGGCAGTCTCGAGTGCTTCAGGTATGGGCATCTGCCTGTACTTTCTGGGTACTGTCTTTTCATTGCACCCTTGTGGAGCTCTGACAGTTGGCTCACTTCCCTCCTTGTTACCTTGATTTTAGCCTCTAACCGTCTTTTTCCATGGTGGGTATTGGGTCTCATGGTTGCTCTTATAGCCAAGTATCTCAAGGATCACTGATGCTGAGTTGTAGATCAGCCATTGGTTTCTGTTATGGTGTTGGTAGGGATCGTTCTCAATGCTGCATTCACATTCTCAATGAGACTTTCAGATGTACTTCACTCAGCCGTTGTAATTGGCGCCGAGGAGGTCTGGTTGTCATTCGGGTCATGATTCTCTCTCTCAGGTCAGCAGCTGTCTCGTTCAGCTCTGTTTCGCTCATTGGGGCCGTGTATCCACTCACTGGGTGGGGACTTGTAGTTAAGTCCCCACAGTCCTGACATCCGGGTTCCTCCCTTTTGCCGTAGCATTTGTGTTTATCTCGTCAATCTCAGTTGTGATAGCAGTTGCCGTTTGCGATGTTGGAACACTGAGCTACTAGTTGTTTAGCGCTTAGTGTTGACTGGGATGTCGAAGTAACCATTCCTTCCCCAGTCTTTGCATGTAACTCTCTCACTAGGGTTACTTGAGTAGTAGCATTCCAAACAGATCCACATTTTCATCTCTCGCCCAATTTCCGTCTTGTTCCAGTAGCCCATTTGTCATCAAGGTGCTCTGGTTCCCCAACACCTGACGCAGACCTTGTTTGGCCGGGCGACGTCTGAGCCGCATGTTATGCAACTTAGTATCTCTCATGGTATTGAGGTAGGCAGTAGCTTGAAGGGTCTTGCCTAAGGACCCAGACTGGATCGAACCCTGCCCTCTCGGGTGATATACTGATGCCTTATGTATTCCTGATGTAGCAATACCAAGTGATTGCAACATCAGGAAAAAGGAGCACGAGAAACTGGAGAAAACCAGGGCCTCAGGGAAGAACTGGAGAGGGCCTGGAAGGTGAAGACCACAGTGGTGCCTGTGGTCATCGGGGCCCCGGGGCAGTACCCCCAAACTGGAGCAATGGCTACAACAGATCCCAGGAACAACATCAGACATCTCAGTCCAGAAATGTGCAGTCCTTGGCACAGCCAAGATACTGCGCAGAAACCCTCAAGCTCCCAGGCCTCTGGTAGAGGACCCGAGCTCAGAGGATAAGAACCACCCGCGGTGGGTGAGAAGGGAATTTTTATATATATATATAATATATATATATATATATATATATAATATATATATATATATATATATATATATATATATATATATATATATATATATATATCCTCACCAGTCAACGCCTTTTTTAAAGGCACAGCATTTCCTACAAATATTGCAAAAAGTGGAAAACTTTCAATGTGACCTCCAATTTATCCACATGTCACGTCTTATCACTAGATTTTATTTAAATGCTTCTGTTTGCAGACACACATAATATAGTCATAATATGAGGGAATACTTCTATATAATACACCCCCATGTCATTATTTTAACCAGTACAATTAGTGCAAGTAACTCTCTGCTATGGATGCAGCTGATCATTTTTCTTTTAAACTGATCTTTGATAGATCTCCCTTCAAATTATGCAGTAGGAGAGTAACTGATGAACTTTGAATACAGTGAGTGATGTTATTAGAATTTAGTAATATGCTTTTATAACATGTTATTGAAAAGAAGGAAGCCACTGCCAAAAAGGTAAATACATTACAAATATTTGTACACAACAAATTTGTATTCGTATTTTATCTTTTTGGTAAGGGTAGATATCGTGCTGGTGTCATACTATCGTTATAGAAATAAGTTCAACAATTCACCCAAAGAAACTGAAAACTATTCCTGCAGACATGAATTCCTCTTACTGTAAAAATAGTCTTGGCACTATTTTCTTTCCGTTTGTATCTTCAGTTTTTGTTTTGAGTACAATAAAAGCTGGATAATCACTTATCCATTCTTACTTTTAATAAAAATAATTTGGTAAGCTAACTGTACTGTGTTGCACTTTGAGCTCAGGTGACGTTACAGCATCTGGTTTATATGCAGTACCACTACAGGGATCACGTGGACCACCACTAGTTCCAGTAACACAGTTTGTGAACGACTGACCAAGATAATTAATTCATATCAGTCACTTTAATTATTTTAATATAATTCTTCACTTATTAAAGCTAAAGAAATTTGACTTAATTCAGTAGCAGTGATCAACCAGACTGTGATTTGAATATTGTTTTATTATTTTTATCTAAAAAATTCAGAACAAGGACAGAGAAAATCAGCAAAGTTTTATTTTTAGTGCATGAACAGAATACCATGTCAATGTCATAGCAATCCATTTTAAATATTTCTTTCACTCAAGGAGTTTCTCTTTTCTAATGAAGCAATGCAAGGCCACAGTTGCTGCAAAGATGACGTAGAAGATGGTCAAAACAAAAGCATCTGAAAGTCAAGCAGTGCAGGGAACATAGAGTGTTATCTTTCTCAGGACCAGAGTGGTTCAATACTCTGAGTCTGGTAGTTATTACATTATAAAGAAAAAAAACTTACTATTTATAACATGATATATATCAGTCAACATAGACTTCTATGTTTTGTCCAGCAATGTCACCTTATAAAAGGGATTTATTGTGCGATGCACATCTTTATCGTCACATATGCATGAATAGATACATTGTACACACGTTATTTCACTGTCAAATATAAATTATTTCTTTTTCTATAGTTTTTTCATCAGAAAATATTACATTTTAAAGATGATTTGTAATCTTTCTCAATAAACTGGTTTGTTAATATTCTGCATACCAGACTAAAAACCCACAGTAAACAATCATGAAAAGAAAGAATCTTCACTATCCTCCAATGCAGACTGTAAACTGTATTAAACCCACTGTATCATTCCTGAAAAACTTGGATTATATGTCAGTCCTGATAAAAACATCACATAACAGAAAAACCTGGAAACTCGCAGGCTTAATATTTATGAAGACATTTTTTCAATGACTGAAATAATTTAGAACATAAGTAGAAAAAGTGTTTACAACACATTTAGTAGGAGTAAAAGAGATGAAGTGAAATAAAGTATTTTCAATCTTTTAGTGATTATGTAGAGTAATTATAAAAACGCTCTCTTTGCCTGTGCAGCATATCTTCCCCTTCTCTCATTACTGATTTTCCTGTTTAACTGATCTCACCTAAAGGCCACTACAGCCAATGAAACTGTTAAGAAAACGTGCATCTAAAAATTAAACTTTGAAACAATACAACAGCCTTCATGATGTTTAGTTTTCTTCTTTTGAAGTGAAAACAAATATAAGTTGATAAAAGGGAGCCTTCTTGTTTTATCCAAGGCGTGGTAAGGCGCTCAGTTCAGCAGTCCTTCATCTGTAGCAAATGTCCCAACAGCTGGGTCCAGTTCCAACTGAGAAAGAAACAGATGAGAAACCAAGGACTAACTGTTTAATCAGAGTTGCATTTTGATTGTGGTGGGGAAAAAATGACAATCGGATCAAGAGCTGTTTCTTCTTGCTTCAATATGAAAATCATATTTATATTTTGTGTTTCACACAGAAAATTACAAGAAGAAAAATGAAGAAGTTAAACCAGCTTAAACAGGATTGTTTGATATTCTGATGGTCTTAGGTCAAAAAATACATACAATGAATACCTGAATGAAGAAGGATACTTAAAGAGTGTGGAATTGTAATGGCTCCAACATCAGCTCCTCTCTAGTGTCATATGAACTATAGGGTCATCAATTAAGAAATTTGTGTAAGAATTATTGGACAGTTCATTTTTTTAAAATAAAAGGTTAACTAATTAATGCATACGTAACTAGCATTCCATGGAATTAAAGGTTAATCATTTTAATAAAAATATTTTTGAATAAAAAAAAATACCAGTCAATTTAGACAAAATCAAGGCTGCCTTTTACCCAATTGTAGATTAGCAAACACTTAGCCACCTTGAAGGAAGCAGTGATCATTGACCAGTCTAAACTTTGTGTCTTGTATCTTCACATCAAGAATAGGTGACAAGAAAAAAAATCTTGAACATCTTTCAGCCTGGCTAAAACTTTATGAGGCAATTTGTAAGGCTTTATGACTCCAGTGAAGTACACAGGCAGTCATTTAATCAACCGTTGCAAAAACTTAAACTCTTCTATTTCTGATGTCGACGTCGTCAACGTTATGGGGATATTAATTTGTTTGGACAGGAGCCTGTGCTGGTGTTTGCATATACACTCGTGAGTGTTTATTTGTTTTTTTTTTTTTTTATTTTACCATAAACTGCTGATCTTTCTATATGCAGGGAATTTACCATGATTATGATCACTACTGTTACATCCCTCTTAGAGCCAACATTAAGAGTGTGCGCTACAGTTCTTGCAGATGGAAGTCATCACTGATGGAAGTCATTGATGGAAGAGGCTATTTTCATTGTTACTGGAGACTTTAATCAGGCCAATCTGAAGATGATTCTCCTTTTTTTCCACGTGGACTTTGCAACCAGAGGTTAGAGTCGCTGTGTCCAGGGCTCACAGCCTGCTACCACATTGCTGTTAGGGTAGCAGGAGGAGAACAACACCTCACCATGTTCTGCCTGCTACCCTCTGGGAAAAAGTGCAGCAGCTTCAAATGCAGAGCAAACAGATTCCTCAAAAACTTCATCCTTCATGTCATACTAAACTCGCGTTCATTTAATGTTTCATTGTATGTATTTACATTGATACTTTATTATTATTATTTATTTTATTATTACTATTGGAGCTTTGCAACAAAAATTTGTTCCCAACATGTACATTTTTATGTGTACAATTGAATGACAATAAAGTCTGTCTCTGTCTACCTTTTTAAATGTGACTGAATCTAAACAGCAAGGCTGTATTCATCCAATCTGAACGCCAATGATAAACGATACATGTCACCATTCTGTGTCCTGATACGCATAAGCGGGAAGAAAAACAACAACCATGAAGGACTATAATGAGGATAAAGTTGTTAATGAGCTGGCTCGGGTCAGACAGCAACTTCAAAATTGCAAAATATGCTCCATTAGCACCAACTTCTGTTTCCGCAAACAGGTTCTATGTGTGATGTTATTATGCCTTCTGCTTCGCATGCGGGACAATTTCAGGTTGTTTGCAGTTCGCACTGGAGATCACATACAAGTCATATATTGGGAAGTGTAAGTCGTGCCAAAAAAAATTTCTGATTTCACAAAAAAAAAAAAATCGGGATTTGGTTACTTTAAGTTGCATTGCAAATTTTTTGTCTTCATAATTCAACGCTTTGAAATTGCGCTTCTGTCTCTGAAAACTCAGGAGGTGATCACAACATTGCTCCTGTTTTAACCCCATAGTGTTTTCAACAGTGTTGCAATGAGATGTAGTTTGTATAATGAGCCCAGCAGGTTTCCAGTTCCATTGAGTGCTTGCTAATTGTTGCTAGTTTGAAGGAGCTGACTTGGGGAGTCATGGGGGTGCTCTGTGAGGCGGAAGCTACACTTAGAAAAGAGGAGGAGCTCTGCCGCCATTCCCTAGACGTTTTGCAAAGCTGAATGGTCACCATGGGAGATTTAAGGATTTCTCAAACATGCATGAACGAATCAGGTCAACAAACCAGGTACATGTTTGATGATGGAATGCAATTATAACAAGGTGGAAAGATCAAAAAAGTCAGAAACCATTAGGCCAGGGAAAAAAGAGAAAAATTCATTCATGGTTCCAAAAACTATAAAAGCGACCTCTACAGGCATAATGAAGTATCATCACTTTTTGTGAAGGAAATTTGCAATCATCTGTTCCACACCTTCAAAACGATATACCGTATAATCCGGACTATAAGTTGCTCCGGAGTATAAGTCGCACCAGGCTTAAATGCATAATAAAGAAGAAAAATACATATATGAGTCTCAACAGAGTATAAGTCGCATTTTTGAGGGAAATTTATCTGATAAATCCAACGCCAAGAACAGACATGTCATCTTGAAAGGCAATAAAAATACATTTAAAAAATACAGCAGGGCAACAACAAGCTGAATAAAGGTACGGTATTCTAATGTTACATGACAACGAACTGAGAACGTGCCTGGTTACATTCCTTCAGTTTTTCCAAAAAAGTAAAACACTTCAAACTTTAAACAGAATAAATAGCTCAATACAGACTTCTATTTTTTATCCATTAGCCATATTTCACAACAGCTTCATCCCTCATGCCATAAGACTGCTAAACTCTGTTAAGAATTAAAAAGAGGATAAACTTGATTTAGCTCGTTAATTTATTCCTCTTTTCCTGAATTCCTGTGTTTCAATATATGTGCAGGGAGAAAGAGCAATCATACGACGTTAGACTTCAGATATCCAGGGTTTATCCAGAGAAAGTCAATGCAAAAAGAATGTTACAATAAGCATCTCACCTAGATCATCAAAAGTCCAAAACATGACAAAACAGAAACAATTAACTGAGTAAAAAGGGAAACGAAAACACAAACAAAAGATGCATCTTTTGGGAAAACAAACCATTAAAAACAAACCATTTTATAAGAAAAAACAAACCATTTTATAAGAATGTGTATTCTCTTCATTTAAATATATGCATTAGGAGGTGTGTTTTTCCTTTGTGTGGGCTGTCTTAAATGTTAATTTTATTACCTCTGAGACCCACTGAAACACCCAGCTCTTCTCGTACCAGGATCCTTTAGGCGACCTGATTTACAGCGTGGATCTGGAATATTCTCTCTGCCTCAAAATGATTCAACAAGAAACCAGTTGGTGTTTTTTAAACAAACTCGCACAAAATGTATTTCTTAATACTAACTATAAGTTGGATCTAAAACTAACTAATTAAAAACATGCTTTTTAATGCTTAAAAAAATGTACCAATATGTTTGATTATATGTTGTAACAGACTTCTATAGTTTTTAATGTTTGTCTGAAACTAAACCCTGAGTAAAGAATTTATTGCCTGATAGCCAATACACTCCCTGTCTGAAATGTTCCTTAGGGAGTATAAGATTGCTTTCTGATTAGAAATTTATGTAAGTCCAGAGAGTCACCGGTTGTCTTAGTTTGGATTTGTATCTAAATTTATCTTAACCTAAAAGTTAACTTATGTACTATTGTGCTAATTTAAAATTCTATTTCAACAACTCCCATTAATTTAGCATTTTATTGTTGTATTAAGTCCCTTTAATGTTAAGAGACTTAGTGTTTCATAAACATATTTATCTTTACATATGAATGCTACATATACTACACTCATTCTTCAATTGTCAGAAAGAGAAGATTTTTTACTATCTTATCTGAAAATGTTTCATTTTAAGGATGATGATTTGAAATCTTTCTCAAAAAATGGTTTGTTATTGTTCTGTATAGTAGACAAAAATGCAACAGTAAACGTTCATGAAAAGAAAGAATTTTCACCACCCACCATTGAAGTTTGTAAACTGAATTAACCCCATTGTGTTGTTCGTGGACAACTTGGATTATGTATCTGTCCTTATAAAACATCACAAAACAGAAAAACCTGGAAATGTGCAGGCTTAATAGTCATCAAGAACTCTAAGATGCGTGTTTTTTTTTTAATGATTAAAATAATTTCTAACTTAAATAGAAAAAAATGGTTCACAACGTAATTAGTAGAAACAAACAATAAATAGTTTCAAATTTTTACTAGCTTGGTAAAACCAATTAGTGTATAAAATGATGCAGATGTCAAAGGCAGACGTCCTTCATCTGTAGTAGATGTCCCAACAGCTGGGTCCAGTTCCAACTGAGAAAGAAACACACATAAGACACCAAGGAGTAACTGTTTAAACAGTTGCATTTTCATTGTGGTGGAAAAAAAAAAATAAGACAACAGGATCAAGAGCTATTCTTCTTGCTTCAATATGAAAATATTTATACTTAATGATTCATACAGAAAATTACAAGAAGAAAAATGAACAAGTTAAAACAGTTTAAACAAGATTGTTTGGTATTGTGATGGTCTGAGCTCAAAACCAAATGAAATGGATACCTGAATGAAGAAGGATACTTAAAGACTTCGGAACTGAAATATCTCCAGGGTTTACTATCCTTCAGAGTCATCTGAGCTATAGTGTCAAAAGATAGAAAATTTGTGTGAGAATTATTGGACAGTTAATTTTTTATCAAAAAGTTAACTGATTTAATGCATTTGTAACTAGCATTCCATGGAATTACAGGTTAGTCATTGTAATGAAAATATTTTTGAACAGAAAAAATATACAAAAGTATTATAAACCAGTAAATTTAGACAAAATTAAGGCTACCTTTTACCAATTGTATATTAGCAAACACTTAGCCGCCTTGACGGAAGCAGTGATCGTTGTCCAGTCTAAACTTTGTGTGTTGTCAAAAAAAAATCCTGAACATCTTTCAGCCTGGCTAAAAGTTTACGAAGCTATTTCTAAGGCTTTATGACTCCAGTGAAGTACACAACCACTTATCAATCCAGATGTTTGTTTTTTCTGGTTTTTACAATTTCCAATAAAATCCTAATTTCAATGTTTTGTCTTTTATTTATTTATTTATTTATTTTACTTTTTTCAGGTATTTTTTTATTTTTATAAGTGGTTTGATGATATTAAACATTTGTGCAAACAATAAGAAATCTGTAAATGGATTGTATTTAGTTTCAAGTAAAGAATCTCAAACATTATTACATAGTAGTTAATGTGCTTTTTTCTCTTTGGCAGTATGTTTTACTTTCACCCAGTTACACAGACATTAACAGCTAAATTTTAACCTGCCTCAGTGTTTTTACATTAGTCTGTTATTAAAAACCAACAAACACCATAAAACACTTGAAGATGAATGCTTGTACATTGTTTCAGGGATTTTCAGTTAATTTAACACTAAAATGGAATCAAAGTGTTCAACTTTACCGTGTATTTACATGTAAACATGCAGAAGTTGAAGGGAGAGAACATGAAATAGGGAAAAGGAGCAAGACGAAAAGCTTAAATGTTTATATACAGCTCTGGTAAAATGAGAGCTTGATCATATAAAATGATCAATCTCTCTGATTTTAGTTTTTTACATGTTTGAGTAAAATGAACATTGTTCTTTTATTTTATGAACTACTGACAACATTTCTCTCATATTCCAAGCAAAAAGTTAGTATTTAGTTGCAGAAAATTAGATATGGTCAAAATAATAATAATAATAATAATAATAATAATAATAATAATAAGAAGAAGAAGAAGAAGAAGAAGGTGAAGATTAAGAAGAAGAAGAAGAAATGCAGTGCATTCAGACCTCAAATAATGTCAATAAATCAAGTTCATTATCATGTAGAAACAATAATACTTATGTTTTACTCAGAAAAACTTCATAAATCAATATTTGGTGGAATAATGATGAGGTTTTCAGTGGGGTTCAGTGCACTGGTTTCTTAATATTTTTCAGAGCTGTATATAAAGATATCCAGTTATTTGTAAGTTTAAAATATAATATCTCACCATCGCCTCCAAACCCAAAAAATGCAGAAAAAAAGTGCAAGTGAACAGCCAACTGTGAAGGAAATGAAAGAAAATAGATATTTGATCATTTTACATTTCAGTCACAGAAAATGATAAAATTCATTTCAAAGAGGCACTTTCATTCATGTTACCTGCCACGCCTATCAACAGTAGGTTTAAAGGAGGTTCAATTTCTGCAAAGATAAAATAATATTAAAACCAAACCCAAGAGATTTGCTCTTTAGATAAGAGCAAAACTAAAGATGTTGCTCTTTTCTTTAGATTTCAAAATACTCTGGTCTGCAAGTACAAAACAGTGTAGTCAATGGATTTACAAAATGACAGCAAAGGTCCAATTAAGTATTTTTAAGGAAAATATCAACATAGTTAAATATGCACAATTCTTCGGAAAACTAATGAAAAATCCTTATAACTTATGATTCTCCAAACATGCCATGTTACTTCTGCGATTCTTTCGTAATGCAATGACTCACCAAGGTCGTCTCCAGAGCAGTGATCAATGTAGAAGTTTTCAACTTCTGCATTGTTTGAGAAATCTATAATTTATTTACTGCTGAGGTACACAGAAAATTCACTTGATTATGATATAAAAGAAAAAAGAAAAAGAACTGGTGGAGTGACAAATTTTAGATTAAAATTTTGCTTTCCAACTTCGTTTAAAAATACATTTTCAAAATTTCTCAGAAGAAAACTTTTGATACTTTTTAATAAAGTGGATGCTGATGCACTGGTTGTAGTAATAGTTTCATCCGATGATATTTTCTAGACTTTAAATGACAAAGTTAGCATAACTCTTGTTATTAACTAATTTGGATAAAATACATGTTTCCTCAAAATACCCCAAAACTCCCTAGTAAGGCTGCTTCCCCCACGACCCGACTCAATATATAGATGTGGTAAGGAAATCATTAAAGGGGACAATTTATTTTTTGATGAACTTTATGTAAATATTTATTGTCCTCCAGTGAATGTGTCAAAAAAAAAAATAAAAATGCAAAAATATTCTTGTTACTTATTGTCAAGAAAATCCAAGATCATCCCACTTCCCCATGCTGGAGATTTTAGTTAACAGTAACATCAAATAAAGTTACATTTAAAATTAGTCACACAAGTGACATCTAGATGCAACAGTATTCCCAGACTGCAATAAAATAAACCTGGTTGTGTGTGATGTTTTTGTCTCCTGCAAACTTAGCTTTAATTATATTTATTTTTTCCTATCTAATCATAAGAAATCATAGTCGGAGAGAAAGATAGGACAGGAAGAGCATGTTTCCTAAACAAAGAGGAAGTAAGTTTCCAGCTTGCAGATATATAAAAATAACTGAGACCAGTCCTTATTTAAAAGCACAAAAGTTTTAAAGGATGAAATATAAACATTTTGAGAAATTAGATAAAAGTTAAAGTAAAGTACTTATATTAATATTGGTTTACTTATGACAATACTTACATTTACACTCTCACTTGTGGGAAAACTTACAAGTAAAACAAGTAACTGTAACTTTGGTATGAAATAATAATAAAAGAGTAATAAGTTGTGGTTATCTTAAATTATAAGTTAATGCTAAATCAGAAAAACTAAAAGGGTTATGAATGTGATTCTAACATTGAACTTGAAATGGTGTAAAACATGTAACTGCTATTAAAGGTCACTGATGATGTGTTGGAGGTGGATAGTAGGTGAAAGGTTAGGGGTAAAATGGGGACTAACAGGAAAGCAGAGATGACCAATGCCTTTTTAGGACATAGATTGTTGAACAACTTAAACGTGTCAGAGAAAAGACATGGGAGGAACGTTGAGCAACCCTGAGACATTAGCCAAAATATCAGGACAAAAGGTCTGTAAGACCTCTAAGACCTTTTGTTCTGACCAGTGAACAGATGAAATGAGTTCATCTGTCCAAACAGTTAACCAATAAAACAAGCACAGCAACAGTGTTAGCCAATGCAAATGCACCGAAAGCGGGTATAAACCCAATATAAGGGGAGAGCAAAAGAGGAATCTTTGGTTGGATCCTCCAGGCAGCTTCGGGCCAAGACCAAGATGGACAAAGAACTCTGCAGCTGAAGACGGGGCCACAGAGCTGAAGACTGTCCTGCACATGGGGACCAACCCATCAGCAACATGTGGCTTCAAATCGCACTTCTCTCATCAGCTGGGTTCAGACCCCAAAGACAAAGATGAAGACCCCAAAGGAAAAGATGAAGACCAAGGCAAAGAAAAAGATCCAAGTCCTGTGTGACCTCACCATCGATGCAGAGATAACAGCTCATCAGATCCACAGAGATCCCTGCCTTCATCGCTCAACCACCTCCTCCTGCTGACACATCTTCTTCTTCATCGAGCCAGTTCTGGGATTCGAAACACCAAAGTCTGTCTGTCTCTCTCAAAGGTTCCCTTTTTAGTTCTTAGTATCAGTGTTAGGGAAAGATAGGCTAGATGATTGATTGTACTTATTTGATTATATGCTACTTAATTAAGCTGTACTGACCCTTGCAAAATTGCTTTACTAATAAAATATTTAGCATAAAGAATATCTAAAAGACATTCAATTAATGAGTCACCTCAAAGATCTTTGATGGTAGTAAAATAGCTATGACATTTGATTCTGGGGAAGAAAAGTGGGTAATGTTTTATAGGTTGCTTTAGCCCAAATTTAAAACAACATCCTTGGGACTCGCCTGAGTCACTAAAACCAACCTGATTCAGTAACAAGTGCAAGTTATAAAAAAAGAGAAGGAGCGACCGTTAACAGATGTCCTCTGTGAAACTAGTTGGCTGTAGGCTGCTCAGTCTGGCAAATTCACAGGGGGAAGAAGGGTGAGACATCTGGATGTAGGTCGTAGAAATCAGACGAATCCTTTCTCGAAACCAGCTTAAACAGAGTTTACTTCAGTTCTGGATAGGGTAAATCCCAGCAGATTTGGGAAACTCAATTCACCCGTTAGATGGAGAGCTGGTAGAACATCTCCCCTCTCAGAAGAGGAAGTAGTGACTGAGAGAGTAGAGAGTGAAGGAAGGGGGTTGGAGGGTGTCGCGGCAACGACAGTATTCTATACATTGTTTTGTTGCAGGAGTAAATGAAATACTTATTGTTGTAATTTTGCCTTCTGTGGTCTATTCTGTGACAAAGGATTCAGCCGCAATCCTCCTGAGTTCATGTCTTCTGCATTTTAACATATTCTAAATATGCAATGTGAAGCTAATTTTAATTTGGCATGAACAACACACTTTATCTATAACTGTCATTCATCCACCATCCATTTGTTTTTAGGTTTAGCTCTTAGTAATTACCTATCTTGCAACGTTCTATGCAAAACTTATCTCCTCTAAAATATGTTAGCAAGGCACATTTTGACAAATGATCAACAGGTTAGGGTAAAATAACTTTCATATTCAAGGACTCACTCTTGCAGATTAGATCTGGTTCAGTCCAAGTCCCATCAATGCAGGTTATGATCTCAGAGCCACTTTCTTTTTCAAATCCATTGGCACACTCATATGTAACTTTGGTACCATCTGGGAAATCCTCTCTTAGGAGGGATTCATTCGTGAGAACCATGTTCTCCACACTTTCAGGTATGGGGCAATTACCTAGGAGGAAATATAAATCTTGCATGAGCCTTGTAGTTGAGCAGCATTTCATCTGCCATTACCCAACTGTGATAGTCTATACAGACCATAATCCATTGGTTTTCCTGAACCGTATGTATAACCACAACCAGCGGTTAATGCGCTGGGCTTTATTGGCCCAAGAATACAACCTAGACATTAGGCATAAGAAGGGGGTGGACAATGTGATAGCTGATGTACTATCCAGGATATAATGTTGCTTATCTCACTGTGGTATTGTAGTTGAAGAAATGTTTATGTAGGATTTTGTGGGGGAGTGTGTTACGGTCACTGACCTCTAGGGGCTCTCTTCATAAGAGAGTCCTCTCTCTCTCTGTGTTTCAGATGCACAGGTGGAATGTGTTGGAGCTCATCAGCCACTCCATAAAGAGCTTCATACAACCAGTGTTGGATCCCTTCTTGTTTGGGCCTTGACCTGATCTGACACTTTGACTGGTGACTGAGTGATTTTGGCTGTGAGCCTTTTGAAGTGTGTGTCTAACCAAAACCCTGTTGTTGTTGTTGTTGTTTTTTTTCACAGTGGAAGTTGGTAGGGGTTCTCTGCCATTTGTGTTCAACCATTTTTCTCCTGTTTTGATGGCTAGTCAGGGAGTTCAGGTTTTGTACTTTCTTTTCTTCTATTTACCATTAGAAAGTTCTTTTTAATTTTTTTAGCTCGACAGGGGGGGTGTTTTGTTTTTTTGGCCTTGGAGACCCTGAAGATAAATACTTCCCTGTGTTCTGTTCTTTGTTTTAGTTGACTTACCTGCACTGTAAATAAATTATCCACATTTTGCTACAGACAACTGTTGGTTTTTTGTGTTACAACCAGCGCCAGATTTTACCCTTATTGGTCTTGGGGGGGGTTGTGTAGCTGGAGCCTACCAACAAGACCACCAAGGCCCCATAACGACTTATATAGTAATTGTTGATTTTATAAATTTTGTTCAACTAAATAACTTGAGATCATGTTGTCAACCATTTCCTAACCTTGGTGATCACTCCTCTACTTTCAGTTCTTCTAAAGCTAGGATTATTGTTGACAATTTGAACTGGGGCCAAGTGTGTGCCTTCTTGGGGACATACAAATATTTGTGGGGATTGTTCTGCATACACCATCTTTCACTCAAATTGTATGGCTGCATTTCAACTCATTGTATGATTACAGAGCAGGTTGATCTTTACCAGCATTTCTATGAACCCTCTCTGAGGATTCATTTCTGAAGAATCAGGGATGGATTTTTTTTTTTTTTTAACTGGCCACATGGGCTGGTAAAGAAAACTTTTCATTGTCGACACAAACATTTCACAAGCCACTGTTTTCTTACCACATTCTATGTTAAGTGGCTCTCATTGTGCTTAACGGGAACCTAAAAGCTTCAGAAATAGCTTGACAATTTTTTCCAGATTGATAAATATCAGAGATGTTGTCATCTCATCATAAAATAACTAAGAACAAGTCATAATATGTTGCTTTTTTAGTTCTTCATAGACATGTTGTCTGGGAGTTTCAAAGTATATTTGATGCTTCTTATTAGTTCGGTGTGAAATCTACAAAAGGCTGGAAATACAGTGTATATTATTATCCTCTAATGAATGTGTCACAAAGTATAATATAAACACAATGATAAACTATGGTGAGATTTGTGCTTTTATTGTACATACATTGATTTGTGGTTGAACTTCGTAGTTGTCTTTTATATATAAAACCACAACTCTGAGGCACATTATTGAAAATATTGTAACAAGACATTTTAATTTCTCTTCTTTTACAATTTCACTGCAAGAACAAGAGTAAGTTTGTTTCATTTACGGAAGAATATGTAGGTAAAGGCCCATCTGGGAACGTGCATTATGAACGAGCTAGGGATGTAAATATTATATCACTCATAATTTGTTTATTCTTGACACTTATTCCCATTCAAATAAACAATAAAGACAGAGAACTCAAATTTCAACTCATGCTATGGTTTGCTTTTTGATTATGTTAGAATTCTGATGACACTTGTTCAAAAACCTGTAAAATTAATAACAATTAACCATTAGCCATGTTGCATTAAGGGTTTCATCTCAGGATGGATTATTGTTAGTTTTATACAGTGGTGAAATGATAGGTGGGACAATGAGCTAATTTACAAGTAGTGGAGAGAAGATTTGTGTTTATGTGTTTGAAGCTTTTGTATCTTGTCTCAGCTAACTGATCTTCTATCAAGCCTGAAAAAAAGCACAAGAACTTACGGACACATCGTGGTTGCTCAGAATCATATTCAGCACTTTCAGTACACATAATGGTTTCATTCCCAAACAAGGTGTATCCTGCGTCACATGTGAAATGTATACTTTGCAGATATTCTGGTTCACGGTCACTATTCCAAGAATGTTCGCCATTTTCCACTTTGATCGGTTTGGAACAAGTAAGAGCTGGAAAAATTGGCAAAAGAAAAAAAAATTGCTGTTTCAATCAAAGTCAAAGTTTATTTTTATTGCTCATTTTTAACAGCCTCAGCAGAACAAAGTGCTTCACAATAAAAACAACATCGCAGGCAGATAAAAAAAGATCAAATAAAATTACGTTTAGCAAAAATAATAATAATACAATTAGCAAAATTTCAAATGAATGAAAACCAAAACAGTACATAATTGTAGAAGCAATTTACCTCCATCCTTCCATTCCAGGCACAAAGTGCTTCAGTAAACTGTGTTGAGAAAAGAGAGAATATTTCAAACTGATCAACACTTACGGATACAGTCTGCGATTCCAAACCATCCTTCGTCCGCGCATATTTTGGAGCTTGCTCCACTGACCCGGTAGCTGCATAAAGACAAAGGAAGTCTTAAAGACTGATACAATCTGTTGAGCCATGAAAAAAAAAGTTTAGTTCGTGAGTCAGATTTAATAATTAAAGATTATGGTAAATTTTCTATTTACTCTTTTGGAGTCATAGTTTGCTGACAGGATCCAAACGCCCCGTGTTTTCAGGAGGATGTAGGCTATATTTCTTCCCAAACTAACACTGGCTATATAAATTTTATAAAAGCGCAAGTTTTCTGTTTTAAAGAATAATTGTACAGCACATACACACACCTACTCATAGCATGTTGCTCAATGTCATAAAGGGGAGGAAAAAACTAATAAAAAAACACTTCTGCAGTTGACAAAGCAGGGTTTCCACCAGAAAACATCAGAGCCCAGTGGTAGGGGCACCCAGGCGGTCAATCGTGTTTTTGTGTAAGAGGATGTTAAGCTGACAGAAAATTTAAAAATATGAAATGTTACAGGAAGATATCACCAGTGAAATGCTATTTACACCAACAGCAATAGTCTTACAAGCAACAAATAAAAAAAATACAATTAAAATGAGTAAAAGTAAAGCCTGGCAGGCCGCACAGGTTATAATACACTGGGGGAAAAGCTGTAAAAGAATAAAGGATTACCCATAAGTGCTAATTAATAACACAACATAGGAAAATTTGAGGTAATATTAGCGTTTTAACAAGTTTTCTGCCAAAAAAAAAGAGCACAAGATTATTTTGTTTTGATCAGCATTATATGAAAATAGGGGGGACAACATAAATAAGTTGCTTTTCTCATGCAGCAGTTAGATGGAAGGAGAGTGAAAAACCTCTCAGTGGTGGCTGTGGCAGCATCAATCAATACAAGAAAAGAGTTACTATACGATTATTGATGTGTGGATCGGAATTTTCTGAAATAAAATACTGTAGTCGAAATAATAACAACACATGAAACATAAGTTTTTAAATATTATTGTATTAATATTGATAGACTTACATGGACTATAAATAATTACAAACTAACCTCAGCTCTTATAACAAGAAATTATATAACAACTGGTAGAATGGCACTGGAGATAAAATAATAGTTCCTCAGCTGAGTTCACCTACCTTTAGCACCCTTGAGAAACAGTGAAGTTACCACTCTTACACAAGGTATGCTCCATTAAGTGTGAAGAAAGTAGTCATTTTATGTTAAATATCAGAATGTAACAGTTGATTAACTCAGATTTATTTTTACTGAACATTCACATATAAAAACAACTGAACTGAAATCATGAAGCTTGAAATTTGTATAAAACGCTGCTGTGAAAAAATGTATAAACAGCTCATTACTCAGTTCAACTCATCAATTTTCTATTTAATCTCAAATTTTACTAATCCACACAAACATTTCACCAGCACTTTTTCTCCCTGTGTGCAACATCATCGCTGAGCTATTTCAGAGAACCTACATCACATTCCATTTTTTCTACATTGGATGTAAGTGTCTCTCATGGAGTATTACAGTTCAAAAGCCTCAGAAATAGTTTAAAATGACATAAATCAGGTCATAATGTGTTGGTTATTTAAAATCTTTATAGCAATGTTGTAAGGGAGTTTTCACACACTGTTGCTGATATATTGGCCCATTCTTCCATGCATATCTCCTCTAGAGCAGGAATGTTTTGGGGCTCTCGCTGGGCAACACAGACTTTCAACTCCCTTCAATGGTTTGCTATGAGGTTGAGATCTGCAGATAGAAATGCTTCTTACGAAGCTACCCCTTTGTTTCCCTGGCCATGTGTTTGGGATCATTGTCATGCTGAAAGATCAGCCTATGTTTCATCTTCAATGCCCTTGTTGATGGAAGAAGTTTTGCAAACAAAATCTCATGATACAGGGTCCCATTCTTTCATATACAAAGATCAGTCATCCTTGTCCAGTTGCAGAAAACAGCTTCAAAGCATGACGTTGCCATCCCCATGCTTCACAGCAGGTATAGTGTTCTTTGTATGCAACTCAGCATTCACTCTCCTCCAAACACAACTCAAGTTTATACCAAATTGTTCTACTTTGGTTTCATCTGACCATGTGACATTCTCCCGATGCTGTTGTGGAACATCCAAATGCTCTCTAGTAATCTTCAGATGGGCCAGGATATGTACTTTCTTAAGCAGGGGAACGTTTGACTAAAGGATCTGAGTACCTGGTGGTCTAGTGTGTTACTGAGAGTAGCCTTTGTTGCGCTAGACCCATCCTTCTGCAGGTCATTCTGCCCCCCCTCCATTTTCTTTGGGGTGACTGTGAATCTGGAGGTAGAGCAGTCATCTGTGATAGGAAGGTGGAAGGTTAAAGTCCAGCATCCCCTGCCACATGTTGGTGTGCTCCTGGGCAAGGCACATAACTGACAAATTGCTTTCCAGGCTGTGTATCGGTTTACAAATGTGTGAGCATTTATGAATGCAAATGGGTGAATGTAACTCTAATGTAAATCGCTTTAAGTGGTCAAAATGATTGGAAAAGCTGTATATGTTCAGTCCATTTACCATTTTCCATCTGGAATTTTTGATGCATGGAGTGAGATCCTTCTTGGATCCCTAATCAAGCGGTATTATCAGTAGTCTTGAATGTCTTCCATTTTCTCATTACTGCTCCCACAGAACAATACAAGCACAATAACAAACAAAAATAATGCTTACTTTGTAATCTTTTTTTTTTTTTTAAGAGAGTTTCATAGGGGCTGCACAGTGGAGCAGTTGGTAGCAATGTTGCCTTGCAGCAAGAAGGTCCTGGGTTCAATTCCCAGCACGGCGTCTTTCTGCATGGAGTTTGCATTTTCTCAATGTACATGCATGGGTTCTCACCGGGTTCTACGGCTTCCTCCCACAGACCAAAAACAACATTCAGGTAAATTCTCCCTAGCTGTGTGTGTGTGCATGGTTGTTTATGTTGTGTGAAGAAGAAAGTCACACTTGTGTCTTCTTTTAAGCTTTTCATGTTATTTTCTTCAGTAGATCTTGATGCAACTGCCACACCACCAAAGGCAAGTAGGTGAGCAGGATTTTTCAATTACTTTGGATTGTTTAACACCTTGCAGTGTGAAAGTGAACCATACCAGCTAAAATGTAAACATGTTGTAATTTCATTCTTCAGTCCCCAATTGAACTGAGTCGACTGGACTATCAGGTGTGAAAAGACCCTTAATTGAGTTAATGCAAGTCACCACATACACTTAATTTTCTGAGATAACACAATGACATTTTAGCAGATAATAATGGAATTTGAATACTTGGAATCATACACACCCTTCTTCACAGATTACTGTAGCCATTGCACCAATTATAGTACCGTGGCTGGTATCAAATGACATGTGCGGTTTTGCTTCTGGGACACCACAGTCTGACCCTTTGATATAAAGAAACAACAAAAGCAAAACAAACAACCAAAAAAAATTTAAAAAAGTAGACATTATTGTAGGATTACAAAGAGCCAAGATGACCATGAAAGGCATGATGGATGACTGTTTGTAAGATGTAAAATGCAAGTTAAACAAGACTCACGCTTGCAGATGATATCTGACTTGGTCCACTTCCCATTGACACATCTAATGATTCCAGTGCCACTTATTTGATCACTCCCATCTATGCACTGATATTTGATCACAGTACCAATTGGAAAAATGCTTTTTCGGAGGGACTCAGCAGAGAGAACAGTGTTCTGTACATGTTGAGGTTTGGGACAGTCACCTAGGAGGAAATAAAAATGAAGAAAAATTACAGACAAACACATAAATACATAAAAGCAAAGCTTTTATGTATGTACAATTTGTGCAAATAACACAAATTGTAAGTGTCTCTTTTATGGAAAAATATGCTGTGAATGGCCCATCTGGGAACATGCATTGCAAACCAGCTAAAGCTATAAATGTTATAGTGTTCATAATTTGGTTATACTTAACTCTTGTCCCTATTCAAAATAAAACAATACAGAAAAAAAGCATCTTTTCCTTTTTTCATCACGTTAGAAATTTAATGACATTTGACAAAAACCTATGAGATAAATTAAAAAATAACCGTTAGTCATGATGGATCAAACTGACAATGATCCATCTCAGGATGGATCATTGTCAGTCTTATACTGTGTTGAAATGATAGGCTGGACAATGAGCTAATTTACAAGTAGTAGAAAGAAGATTTGTGTTATTTGGAAGCTTTTTGTATCTTATCTCAGCTAACTGATCTTCTGTGAAGCCTGAATAAAAGCACAAGAACTTACTGACACATCGTGGTGGCTGAGAATCATATCCACCAGTTTCAGTACACCTAATGGTTTCATTCCCAACCAAGGTGTATCCTGTGTTACATGTGAAACGTATAGTTTGTCGATATTCTGGTTCAAGATCATTATTCCAAGAATGTCTGCCATTTTCCACTCTGGTTGGTTTGGGACAAGTAACAACTGCAAAAATTGGCAAAAGAAAATAAAAATTGCTGTTTCAGATACAAAATACTTTAGTTGAAAAAAAAAGAGAAGAATTTAAACTGATCAACATTTACCTTCACAATTTGCAGTCTGTTAGATGTAAAATGCAAGTTAAACAAGACTCACGCTTGCAGATGATATCTGGTTTGGTCCACTTCCCATTGACACATCTAATGATCCCAGTGCCACTTATTTTATCAGATCCAATTATGCACTGATATTTGATCACAGTACCACTTGGAAAAATCTTTTTTAGGAGGGACTCAGCAGAGAGAACTGTGTTCTGTACATGTTGAGGTTTGGGACAGTCAGCTATGAGAAAATAAAAATGAAGAAAAATCACACACAAACACACAAACATAAAAGCAAAGCTGTTGTTGTGGTATTTGGTAATTTAAAAATTATTCTAAAAAATATGTTTAAGAAACAATTTAGTTGAAGCTTATGTTTGAACACAAAAAAGTGTCAAATGTTTGGACATGATGTTTGCGTAAGCGCAAAATTTCTGTATGTAAACAATGGCATGCAAGGTGTCTGTATTTATAAATCTGATTAAGTCAGTTCTTCACCAGCTATGAACCTAACTGGACGTCCTGGGAATCAGGGGAGGAAATTTAGCATGTTCTCCATTGCTCACAGTGGCTGGTGAAAAAAATATTTCATAGATTTTTTCCTCAGCCACATTTTTTTGTCTATGTGTTGTCATTCGTTCTTAAAATTACTTTGATCATGTTACAATTTGTTGCTTTTTTAGATATTTATAGCCAAATTGTCAGGGAGTTTTAACATATATTTAATGCTCATTATCAAAAGAGGGGGCAATAATTTTCATAGAACTTAATATAAATATACATTTTACTTCAGTGATTTTGTCACAAATTACAATATACGCAGAATAATAATCGATTTTTGGATTATGCTTGTATTCTATACACTTGGAATTGTGGTTGGGATTTTTAGCTCTATTCTATAAACAATCACAAACCACAGGATATTTTTTGGGGTGTGAGGGGGGAGTTTCGGCACATCATTGAAAATATTGCAACAAAAGATTCTAACTTCTCCTCTTTTACAATTTCACTGCAAGAACAAAAGAAAGTGTCTCTTTTATGGAAAAATATGTTGTGAATGGCCCATCTGGGAACATGCATTGCAAAACAGCTAAAGCTATAAATGTTATAGTGTTCATAATTTGTTTATACTTAACACTTGTCCCCATTCAAAAAAAAAAAACAATACAGAAAAAAAAGCATCTTTTACTTTTTTGATTGTTAGAAATTTAATGACATTTGAAAAAAAAACTATGAGATAAATTAAAAAATAACTGTTAGTCATGATGTTGTTAGGTTTCCATCACAGGATGTATCATTGTCAGTTTTATACTGTGGTGAAATGATAGGCTGGACAATGAGCTAATTTACAAGTAGTGGAAAGACGATTTGTGTTATTTGCAAGCTTTTTGTATCTTATCTCAGCTAACTGATCTTCTATGAAGCCTGAATAAAAGCACAAGAACTTACGGACACATCGTGGTGGCTGAGAATTATATTCACCAGTTTCAGTACACCTAATGGTTTTATTCCCAAACAAGGTGTATCCTGTGTTACATGTGAAATGTATGGTTTGTCGATATTCTGGTTTATGGACATTATTCCAAGAATGTCTGCCATTTTCCACGTTGGTCGGTTTGGGACAAGTAACAACTGCAAAAATTGGAAAAAGAAAAAGAAAATTGCTTTTTCAGGTACAAAATACTTTAGTTGAAAAAAAGAGAAGAATTTAAACTGAACAGAGCGAAAAATAACCGTTAATCATGATATTGTTAGGTTTCCATCACAGGATGGATCATTGTCAGTTTTATACTTTGGTGAAATGATAGGCTGGACAATGAGCTAATTTACAAGTAGTGGAAAGACGATTTGTGTTATTTGGAAGCTTTTTGTATCTTGTCTCAGCTAACTGATCTTCTATGAAGCCTGAAAAAAAGCACAAGACCTTACTGACACATCGTGGTGGCTGAGAATCATATCCACCAGTTTCAGTACATGTAATGGTTTTATTCCCAACCAAGTTGTATCCTGTGTTACATGTGAAACGTATAATTTGTCGATATTCTGGTTCAAGATCATTATTCCAAGAATGTCTGCCATTTTCCACTGTGGTCGGTTTGGGACAAGTGACAACTGCAAAAATTGGCAAAAGAAAAAGAAAATTGCTTTTCAGTACAAAATACTTTAGTTGAAAAAAAAAGAAGAATTTAAACTGAACAGAGCGAAAAATAACCGATATCATGATGTTGTTAGGTTTCCATCTCAGGATGGATCATGTCATTTTTATACTGTGGTGAAATGATAGGCTGGACAATGAGCTAATTTACAAGTAGTGGAAAGACGATTTGTGTTATTTGGAAGCTTTTTGTATCTTGTCTCAGCTAACTGATCTTCTATGAAGCCTGAAAAAAAGCACAAGAACTTACGGACACATCGTGGTGGCTCAGAATCATATCCACCAGTTTCAGTACATGTAATGGTTTTATTCCCAACCACGTTGTATCCTGTGTTACATGTGTAATGTATAGTTTCTCGATATTGTGGATTATGGCCACTTATCCAAGAATGTCTGCCATTTTCCACTCTGGTCGGTTTGGGACAAGTAACAACTGCAAAAATTGGCAAAAGAAAAAGAAAATTGCTGTTTCAGGTACAAAATACTTTAGTTGAAAAAAAGAGAAGAATTTAAACTGAACAACATTTACCTTCACAATTTGCAGTTCCAAACCATCCTGTGTCAACGCAATGTTTGACGCGTGATCCATTGAGCCAGAAACTGCATAAAAACAAAAGAAGTCATAAAGACTGTTAGTATCTATTTGACAATCAGAAGAGTTCAGATGATGAATAACATTTAATAATTAAAGATCATGCTACTAATTTTACATTTTCTATTTACTCTTTCACACAGAGTCATAGTTTGCTGATGGGATGCAAAAAAAACAACCTTTAAGGAGATAGCAGGCTATATTCCTTCTCAAAATAGCGATGGCTATATAATCTTTTTTATGAAAGAAAAACTTTTGTTTTGCTTTAAAGTAAAATTGCACAGAATAGATGCACATCTCTCCATGCTGCCTTTGTTGCACCATTTTACATAGATAGAAAGAATCAGGATAGTTCTGTTAATTTGCTTCTCTCATGCAGCATTGTAATGGAGTGAGACATAAACATAACACATGTTGCTCAATGTCATAAAGTGAAGGAAAAAAGCTAATTATTAAACCAAAACAATATTAAACTGGCAAATAAAGAATACATTTTGATAGATAACTGAAAAATAAAATAATTAAAGGCAGCTTTTTAGTTTTTGCCATTAGTTTAACAACCATTACGAAATACATAACTGACTCACAAAAAAGTTATGTCTAACTTCTCATGAATCAACAAAAACAAAAAAACTTTTTTCTGCAGTTCACAAAAGATTAAAGGGCTACCTATAAGAGCTAATTCATAACACATAATAGAACAATTTGGTTAAATATCTGCATTTTAACAGTGTGTTTCAGACAAAATGTCAACATAGGCTTCTACTGCCATTAGGTCATTGTTCAGACTAAAAATATGTTTGCATCAGTTTTACATAAAGACTGGGAGGAAGGAACAAAGCATGCTCCTAAGTTGCTTTGTTTCATGCAGCAGATTGATGGAAGGTTAGGAGAGTGAAAAAGACCCTGTAGTGGATGTGGCACTATCAATTAATCCAAGAGTTACTAATTGATTACTAATATGTGGATTGCAATTTTCTTCAATCAAATAATACCACCATTAATCCATCCATCCATTTTTGTCTTACACCCTTATCCCATCAAGGTCGGGATGGGTGCTGGTGCCTATCTGCAGCTGTCAACGGTTAATCAATTATGAAAAATAAGTTTTCAACAATGTTTTTATTGTAGGTAATATTATTAATAGACTTATATGAGATATTAATATTGATTGTAAATCGTTTTAATGTAAACTCTCCTAATAATAAATCACATAACAACTGCATAAAATATGTGCAAATTGCACTGGAGATAGAATAACAGTCCTTCAACCTATTCCACCTGTCTTTAGCAACCATTGCAAAAAGGTCATTCATACTCCCTAATCAGGTATGTTTTACTCACGGTGAAAAAAGTTGTCATTTTTAATAATATATTAAATATTTGAATTTTAAATCAGGTGATTAGCTCAGATTTTCTTTACTGAATATTCACACATTTAAAAAAAGCACTGAATTGAACTAATAACGCAAGAAATTTCTATAAAACTTAAATCTGAAAAAATTATAAACAGCTCCATAAACATTATATAACTAAATTCAACTCAGTTAATGTTACATTTTATTTTGACATATATCTGTACAAATTTTACTTTAAGGATAATAAATCTCTAATGTTTTTATTTTTAAATGTGCTGACATATCTAGATGCACATCCTGACAAAAATTTAATTGCTGCATATTACATAAATACTGGTATTGCAGCAATGAACATGTTAGTGTCCCTCATGATTTGGGGCACATTCATACCTAACACATTTGGTCTGGTTTAAACAGATCAAAGTTTGTTTCCCCTGTTGGTCCAGACCTTTTATGGAGCTGTGAATACGGTCATGCAAATCCTGGTGTGAACCAAACAACCAGACTGAGACTAATTTTTTGAGGTGATCTCTTGACTTGCAGTAAATTGGCCTCAAAATCTAGGTCTCAGTTTGATTAAAGTGAAATCTGGAACAATATTTTTTAGGTTCTCCGCTTTCAAACAAATTCTCGTACAGTTCGCCTTGGGTGCAAACCAAATACATGAAATATCCATCTTTTTAGACTACACAATTCCTTGTTGGTTGGTATTATGGTAAAAATGAACACATCAGAGATGCCTGCACTTCCACATGTGGTGATTTTAATAAACTTGTACCTGTTCTCCTGTTTTCTGCTTAGCAATGCTGTTGCCAGTTTGTGTTGGGTCAGCGCAGGTGGAACAAACACATTTGCAAACTCTGTTTCAAAATTAGAAATATTCCATCGCTATTCCTGTGTCAAATGAACTGCTGTTGATGTTCTAAATTATATTGGTTATTTAAATAGGGAAGTGTGATGCACATCCAGACACACCAAGAAAGCAAACTCTGAGCTGCCTCAAAATCTAGGTCAGTTTGATTAAAGTGAAATCTGGAACAATTTGTATGTGGATGCAAGAGGACTAGTGATCATTTAAAAAGCAAGAAGGGAACCATGGCGCAAGGCACAATTGTTAAATATAACCAAAATAAAAGGAAAAAATGGCTCCTGGTCTATTTCTAAAAACAAAAGAGAAATCTTCGAAGCGCATTTTGTTTACATTTTGTGAAGAAGAAAGATGCACTCATGTCTTCTCAGCTTTTCATGTTATTTGTTCAGTAGGTCTGCAAAGCCACCACAGGCAATGGGGTGAAAAGGTTTTTCAATTACTTTGAATTGTTTAAAAAAGTACAGTATGAAAGCGAACCACACCAGTTAAAATGGAACAAATGTTGCAATTCTGGTCCTCATTTGAACTGAGCCAAGCAGACTATCGGGTGTGAAAAGATTGTTTCGAGTTTGCAAGTCAAGCATACACTTGATTTTCTGAGACAAAACAATGACATTGAAGCAGATAATCGAATTTAAATATTTGGAATCATACATACCCTTTTACACAAGATACATAAACCGCTGCACCAAATAGAGTCCCCTGGCTGGTGTCATATAACATATGTGGCTGTGCTTCAAGGTGACCACAGTCTTTCTCTTTGATATAAAAATACAACAAAAATAAAAATAAAAGAGAAGAGCAGATATCAGTGTAGGACTACATAAGCCAAAAATGACCTTGAAAATCGTGTTGATAACTGTTTTTTAGATATAAAATGCAATTTAGACAGGACTCACTGCGGCAGATGATATCTGGCTTGGTCCAGTTCCCATCATCGCACGTCATGATCCCAGTTCCATTTACATTCTTATATCCAATTATGCACTCATATCTGAGCTCGGTACCTGATGGGAAATCCTCTTTTAGAAGGGATTCTTTTGTGAGAATCATGTTCACTCCAACGTCAGGTATGGGGCAAAAAGCTAGGGCGAAAAAAATATGCATGAGCCTAGAAATTGATTAGCATTTTTCACCTCCCATTATCAATTGGGAGGCGCTCCACCCTGCCACAAAGTCCACCTGCCCCCCCATGAAGACTCATGCAGTAATTGTACATTTTCATACTTCCTATTAATAATTTTTATAACCTATAAATTACATCAGATCACATTGTCAGCTATTTTCTTCCCTATGTAATCACTGCTCGACTTACAATTCTCTCTAAGCTAGGTTTATTGTTGACAATTTGAACTGGGCCCAAGTGTGCATCTGCGCCAATGCGCATTTGCCTCGAGCCCTGTCTTGTCACCTGGTTGTGGTCCTCCAAACTTTTGTGGGGACTGCTCCATATTTTCTTCACTGACCACACACGTTGTTAATAGCCAATCTGGGAACATGCATTGTAAACTAGCTAGGCCATAAATCATTTTGTTCATAATTTGTCTATACTTAAGACTTGTTCCCATTCAAAAAATAAACAGTAAAAAAATAAAGATAATTTGTGTTTTAACTCATGCTATCGTTTGCTTTTTTCATTATGTTAGAATACCAGCGAGACTTGTTCAAAAAATATATGAAAACTAACTGTCAGTCATTTAGATAGGTTTCCAACTCAGGATGAATCATTGTCAGTTTTATACAGTGCAGTGGTGAAATGATAGGCTAGACCAGGGGTGTCAACATCCAGTCCTCGAGGGCCGGAGTCCTGCAACTTTTAGATGTGCCTCTGCTGCACCACACCTGAATAGAATAATTAGATCATTAGCAAGGCTCTGGAGACCTGATCTACACAAGGAGGAGGTAATTAAGTCATTTCATTCCAGCGGTTTGTACCTGTGGCACATCGAAAAACTGCAGGACAGCGGCCCTTAAGGACTGGAGTTTGACACCCCTGGGCTAGACAATGAGCAATTTTACAAGTGGTTGAAAGACAGCTTACATTATTCACAAACGTACTTGCAAACTGTATATTGTCTTGGCCAAAAGATCTTCTGTGAAGCCTGAAATAAAGCATCAGAACTTACCGATGCATTGTGGTTGCTTAGAATCATATCTGCCAGTATGAGTACACCTAATGGTTTTATTCCCAATCAGGGTGTATCCTTTGTGACACGAGAAATGTATCGTTTGATTATAATGTGGTGTCTTGCGCGTTCTCCATGTATGTTCACCATTTTCCACTTCGGTGGGTTTGGAACAATTAACAACTGAGAAAAAGAGAAAAAGAGAATTTCTGTTTCAGGTACACAATGCTTTGGCCAACTGTGTTGAAAAAAAAGAATTCAAACACTTACTGGAACAATTTCCATGTCCAACCCACCGTGTGCCTAAGCAAATTCTGTAGCCCCATCCCATGACCGTGTAACTGCATAAACACAAAAGAAGTCATAAATAATGACAGAATCTGATGAACCATAAATAAAATATTAGCTTGTCAGTAAGATTTAATATAAAAAATTTTGCAACTAATTTTATGTTTTCTGTTTATTCACACAGTCATTGTTTGAAGACAGAATCCAGACAACCCTGTGCCTCTTTAACACACTAAATACCCAACTTAACCAGGATGGACTGAATTCGCCAATAGAGCCTCAGAGCTGACCACCATCTGTCAGTGGGGATGTATTGGAATCACGGTGCAACATGGATTATAACCGGTTGTTTCACTTAATGAACTGAACAGAGGGATTTACATATTTTTGCTTGAGGTTTTCTTTCTTCCCAAAATAACACAGGCTATAATCTTCTTTAAAGATAAAGAGAAAAGGAGAAAGTTCTGTTTAAAACTACAGCATATATTCACATCCATCATCTATATCTGCTTATCCAGGCAGGCTTATAGGGGGTTCAAGTGTCTATCTTGCACCCCTGA
This sequence comes from Poeciliopsis prolifica, assembly GCF_027474105.1. Taxonomy (NCBI): domain Eukaryota; kingdom Metazoa; phylum Chordata; class Actinopteri; order Cyprinodontiformes; family Poeciliidae; genus Poeciliopsis; species Poeciliopsis prolifica. The sequence continues at coordinate 2,222,317 of NW_026562405.1, forward strand.
AACATTTCAATGATTTCAATTTGATTCCCTCATGCAGCAGTTTAATGGAGTGAGACATAATCCTAGAAATACATCACTTAAAGTTCTTTAGAGCTCGTACACCAGCAAAAGACATTGTGCTGCGAATTGCAATAAGCTTAGATGAGCATTTGAAATGCTGATTTGAGATGTCTTCATCTCAAATCACCGTACTCTGCTGCGGGAGGTCGGATGGAAAGGATGGAAGCCTGAAGGAGTCGGAGGCTTTGGAGAGAAGGGGCGGAGGTGGGTTGAGCATGGCTGGAAAGCGGGCGTTGCCTTCGATCACGGTCCTTATACAAGGAAGCTTGATCGTGATTGGCTGTGACGGGGCATTGTTCGATGCTGACAGGCTCCTGACTTATGAATGTGACACAGTGACTGGATGATGCAGGTGAGGCTGAAGAGCCTTCCAGTGTGAATTTACTTTGAGGCTTCATTTCAACTCAGTTAATTTCCGATGTGATACATTCAATGGGCACACACAATAGAAAAAGGTAATAAACGAAGTCTGCGTTGATGTCAAAAACGACTCAGTACTCAAATTTATGAACAAAAATTGATTGAGGAGCCACCTAGTGGCGGAAATAAAATACTACATATAAAAAAGCTTAAAAAACGGAAAACCAAACTAGAGAGCTGAAAACAATTACAGTAACTGACTATCTTTTCTACACCACAATTGAACTGAGTCTACCAAACTATTAAGTGTAAAGAAACCCTTAATGGAGTTACTGAAAGTCAGGGCATAAACTTGATTTTCTGAGATAAAACAATGACATTGAAGCAGATTATATAGTTTATATATTTGGAATCATATATACCCTTTTTCACAGGTTATATATGCGTGTGCACCATACAGAGTCCCTTGCCTGAGGTTAAATATCATGTGTGGTTGTGGTACAGGGGGACCACAGTCTTTCCCTTTGATAAAAAGAAACAACAAAAACAACAAGGAACAACAGTCATCAGTGTGATATTATCTTGAGCGAAGATGACAATGTAAAGCATGTTGGATAACTGTTTTTGTCAGATGTAAATTGCAAGTTAGACAGGACTCACGCCTGCACTTGATGTCTAGCTCGGTCCACTTCCCATTGACGCAAGTCATCTTCCCAGTGCCACTTACTTTCTCATATCCAAGTCTGCACTCATGTGTGATCACAGTACCATCAGGGAAACGATGTTTTAGAATGGATTCCTCTGTGAGAACTGTGAACTCTCCATGTTCAGGTATGGGACAATCAGCTAGGACGAACCGAAAATGAAGAAAAATGACACAAAGACACACACACATAAAAGCAAAGCTGTTATTGTGACTTTGGTTATTTTAACATGATTCTACAACATAAGTTGAAAAATATGTTTTTATCAGTTATTTTGACTCGGTAGACATTATAGATCATATGACGAAACGTCCAGCAAATGTTTTGTCAAATCTTAATAAATGTCTGATGGACGTTTGCTGTTGATTTGACGCTCTGCGTCGTTATGACAACGTTAAGTGGACGTTGTCATAACGTTTAATGCTAGACGGGTAGTTGTTAAAGTTAAGGTTATTTTTAAATAAAAGTGTTCTTATTTGTCAAAGTGACCCTGACATCAAACAAAACGTAATATGTTTTTATATGTGACAACAAAAATAGTACAATATTATATCTTTGAAGCCGGTTTGGCCGGTGACGTACTGACCTGCAACGTTCCCGATAAATAGGCACAGGATAAGGAGTTTTCTCTGTCTGCCGATGTCAACTAAACCCTTCATAGATGTGGAAGGAAATACAAACCATCCGGATGAAGCTGCCTCTACATCAGTCCAACTTTAGTCATGGAAATGTGGTGTGTAGAGACGCTCCTCACGGTGGAAATGATTCTCCTTCCATTGAAGTCAATTCATTTTTTAAGTTACTAGAGGGAAATGAGGTGAGGTTGAAAATTTTCAAAATAAAAGTCTTGGTTTCCTAACAAATTACTGTTTTGGAATTCACTAATTCAAACAAACGACTTTCACAAGAATCCTAACCACGAAGCAATTTACATGCTTAATGACATTATGTCTCCAATGTCCTGAGTGGAATTTTGGACATTTGTATTTCACTTTGTTTCGAATACACCGTTGGATTTGTAGGATTTTATGTTTTTGCTGTAGAGATTTAAGGGGAGGTATGTGCTTCTTAGAGTCAAACATTCTTACAATCAAGAATCAAATAAAAAAAAAAGGCAAATAAAATTAATTAATCTTTGAGAATTCAAGTGTTAAGTGATGGCATAATCAGGACAGACATATATAATATATATATATATATATATATATATATATATATATATATATATATATATATATATATATATATATATATATATATATATTATAAAATTCCCTTCTCACCACGCGGGTGGTTCTTATCCTCTGAGCTCGGGTCCTCTACCAGAGGCCTGGGAGCTTGAGGGTTCTGCGCAGTATCTTGGCTGTGCCAAGGACTGCACATTTCTGGACTGAGATGTCTGATGTTGTTCCTGGGATCTGTTGTAGCCACTGCTCCAGTTGGGGGTTACTGCCCCGAGGGCCCCGATGACCACAGGCACCACTGTGGTCTTCACCTTCCAGGCCCTCTCCAGTTCTTCCCTGAGGCCCTGGTATTTCTCCAGTTTCTCGTGCTCCTTTTTCCTGATGTTGCAATCACTTGGTATTGTTACATCAACCACAACGGCTTTCCTCTGTTGTTTATCCACTACGACAATGGCTGGTTGGTTCGCCATTACCATTTTGTCTGTCTGGATCTGGAAGTCCCACAGGATCTTAGCTCTGGCATTCTCCACCACCTTTGGGGGTGTTTCCCACTTTGATCTCGGGGTTTCCAGTCCATATTCTGCACAGATGTTTCTGTACACTATGCCTGCCACTTGGTTATGTCGCTCCATGTACGCTTTCCCTGCCAGTATCTTGCACCCTGCTGTTATGTGCTGGACTGTCTCAGGGGCCTCCTTGCACAACCTACACCTTGGGTCTTGTCTGGTGTGGTAGATCTGGGCCTCTATTGCTCTGGTGTTTAGGGCCTGTTCCTGGGCGGCCAGGATGAGGGCCTCTGTGCTGTCCTTGAGTCCAGCTTTTTCCAGCCATTGGTAGGATTTACTGATATCAGCCACTTGGGTTATTTGCTGGTGGTACATCCCATGTAGGGGCTTGTCCTCCCATGATGGTATCTCTGGCACCTCAACCTCCGTTCCCTGTTGTCTGAGACATTCACTGAGCACATTGTCTGTTGAGGCTTTGTCCCTGATGTATTTATGGATCTTAGTTGTTTCGTCCTGGACAGTGGTTCTCACACTCACTAGTCCTCTGCCTCCTTCCTTGCGGCTCGTGTACAGTCTCAGGGTGCTGGATTTGGGGTGGAACCCTCCAGGCATGGTTAGTAGCTTTCTAGTCTTAATATCTGTGGCTTTTATCTCCTCCTTTGGCCAGCTAATTATTCCAGCAGGGTATCTGATTACTGACAGGGCATAGCTGTTTATCGCACAGATTTTGTTCTTGCCATTGAGCTGGCTTCTCAGGACTTGCCTTATTCGTTGGAGGTATTTAGCTGTGGCTCCTTTCCTTGTGGCCTCATCGAGGTTGCATTTGCTTGTGGTATACCTAGGTACTTGTAACTGTCCTCTATGTCTGCTATTGTTCCTTGTGGGAGTGAGACTCCTTCTGTGCGGATCACCTTCCCCCTCTTTGTGATCAGCCGACCACACTTCTCTAGTCCGAATGAGATCCCAATGTCAGTGCTGTAGATCCTGGTGGTGTGGATCAGTGAGTCGATGTCTCGCTCATTCTTGGCATACAGCTTGATGTCATCCATGTAGAGGAGGTGACTGATGTTGGCCCCATTTTTGAGTCGGTATCCGTAGCCAGTCTTGTGATAATTTGGCTGAGGGGGTTCAGGCCTATGCAGAACAGTAGCGGGGGACAGAGCATCTCCTTGGTATATGCCACATTTGATGGACACTTGTGCAAGTGGTTTGCAGTTGGCTTCAAGGGTGGTTTTCCACAGCTTCATCGAGTTTGCAATGAAGGCTCTCAGAATCCTATATATATATATATATATAATATATATATAGATATATATATATATATATATGTATATATATTATGTATATATATATATATAATATATATAATATATATATATATATATACATATATATATATATATATAACTATATATATATATATATTTATTAATATATATATATAACTATATATATATATATATATATATATATATATATATAAAAGAAAATTTTACATTTTAAAGATGATTTGTAATCTTTCTCAATAAAATGGTTTTGTTAATATTCTGCATACCAGACTAAAAACCCACAGTAAACAATCATGAAAAGAAAGAATCTTCACTATCCTCCAATGCAGACTGTAAACTGTATTAAACCCACTGTATCATTCCTCAACAACTTGGATTATATGTCAGTCCTGATAAAACATCACATAACAGAAAAACCTGGAAACTCACAGGCGTAATATTTATGAAGACATTTTTTCAATGACTGAAATAATTTAGAACATAAGTAGAAAAAGTGTTTACAACACATTTAGTAGAAATAAAAGAGATTAAGTGAAATAAAGTATTTTCAATATTTTAGTGATTATGTCAGAGTAATTATAAAAACGCTCTCTTTGCCTGTGCAGCATATCTTCCCCTTCTCTCATTACTGACTTTCCTGTTTAACTGATCTCACCTAAAGGCCACTACAGCCAATGAAACTGTTAAGAAAACGTGCATCTAAAAATTAAACTTTGAAACAATACAATAGCCTTCATGATGTTTAGTTTTCTTCTTTTGAAGTGAAAACAAATATAAGTTGATAAAAGGGAGACTGCTTGTTTTATCCAAGGCGTGGTAAGGCGCTCAGAGTTCGGCAGTCCTTCATCTGTAGTAAATGTCCCAACAGCTGGGTCCAGTTCCAACTGAGAAAGAAACAGATGAGAAACCAAAGACTAACTGTTTAATCAGAGTTGCATTTTGATTGTGGTGGGGAAAAAATGACAATCGGATCAAGAGCTGTTTCTTCTTGCTTCAAAATGAAAATCATATTTATACTTAATGATTCACACAGAAAATTACAAGAAGAAAAATGAAGAAGTTAAAACAGTTTAAACAAGATTGTTTGGTATTGTGATGGTCTTAGGTCAAAAAGTACATGAAATGGATACCTGAATGAAGAAGGATACTTAAAGCGGGTGAAACTGTAATGGCTCCAACGTCAGCTCTTCTCTGTGTGAGTCTCTCCAGAATGAAATGGAGTTTAGGCGAAAATTCAACCTGGGAGACTCGATCCAGCTGACATTCATCTCGCAATCGCCACGTCCTACCTCAACCAATCAGGGCTGGAGCAACTCTCCGCTTCGAGCCTATCATCATCCAGGACAATCTTCAAAAGCCAAGCTATCAGAGGGTCGACCCGCTCGTCGCTGTGCACAACCCACCTCTTCCCCTCTTCTCCACCTCCGTTCTGATGGATGTTTCCTGGATCCTTCTACTCCCAGCTCCACCACCGGTTTTTGGCCCCGGGGACGACTGTCCGAGCTCGGCCGAGCTGATGTCCTGCCCGCGGTGATCCGCGACTCCCAGTCTTCAGCCGGGGCCGAGCGCCAAAGATTCTGTAGTATCATTAAATCTCTAACTGCTTTCTCTTCTCTGTGTGAGTTTCTACAGATTAAATTATCTTTACATATGAATACTACATACACTACACTCATTCTTCTATTGTCAGAAAGAGAAGATTTTTAACTATCTTATCTGAAAATGTTTCATTTTAAGGATGATGATTTGAAATCTTTCTCAAAAAATGGTTTGTTATTGTTCTGTATAGTAGACAAAAATCCGAAAGTAATCGTTCATGAAAAGAAAGAATTTTCACCAGCCACCATTGAAGTTTGTAAACTGAATTAACCCCATTGTGTTGTTCATGGACAACTTGGATTATGTATCTGTCCTTATAAAACATCACAAAACAGAAAAACCTGAAAACTTGCAGGCTTACTAGTCATCAAGAACTCTAAGATGAGTGTGTTTTTTAATAATTAAAATAATTTCTAACTTAAATAGAAAAAAAAAATGGTTCACAAAGTAATTAGTAGAAACAAACAATAAATATTTTCAAATTTTTACTAATTTGGTAAAACCAATTACTGTATAAAACGATGCAGACGTCAAAGGCTTATCCAAGGCTTGGTAAGGCGCTCAGAGTTCGGCAGTCCTTCATCTGTAGTAAATGTCCCAACAGCTGGGTCCAGTTCCAACTGAGAAAGAAACACATATAAGAAACCAAGGACTGACTGTTTAATCAGAGATGCATTTTGATTGTGGTGGGAAAAAATGACAATCGGATCAAGAGCTATTTCTTCTTGCTTCAAAATGAAAATCATGTTTATATTTTATACTTAAAAATTACAATATATTTTATACTTAAAATTACAAGAAGAAAAACGAACAAGTTAAAACAATTTAAACAGGATTGTTTGGTATTCTGATGGTCTTAGGTCAAAAAATACATAAAATGAATACCTGAATGAAGAAGGATACTTAAAGAGTGTGGAACTGTAATGGCTCCAACATCAGCTCTTCTCGAGTTTCATGTGAACTATAGGGTCATCAATTAAGAAATTTGTGTAAGAATTATTGGACAGTTCATTTTTTTAAATTAAAAGTTAACTAATTAATGCATTTGTAACTAGCATTCCATGGAATTAAAGGTTAGTCATTTTAATAAAAATATTTTTGAATAAAAAATACCAGTCAATTTAGACAAAATCAAGGCTGCCTTTTACCCAATTGTAGATTAGCAAACACTTAGCCACCTTGAAGGAAGCAGTGATCATTGACCAGTCTAAACTTTGTGTCTTGTATCTTCACATCAAGAATAGGTGACAAGAAAAAAAATCCTGAACATCTTTCAGCCTGGCTAAAACTTTACGAGGCTATTTATAAAGCTTTATGACTCCAGTGAAGTACACAGGCAGTCATTATAATCAACCGTGCAAAACTTGGTATGGTGGAGAAGCGTCACAGAAGTGGCCAACAAGCTAAACCTACTCCAAAAGCATATTGTACGACATTGTAACGACTTATCAAAAGCATCTTTAATGCACCTGCCTCTGAAGGTTAGAGTTTGTGACTCAACAATAGTAAAGAATCTAGACAAAAATGGCTTCTATGGCGGAGTTTAAGCCCAAGAGACATGGGCTTAAATGTCTCTTGAGCTTAAACAGGTTGTTATTGCTATAAAAACCATTAACATACTGGTAATTCTAAAAAGAGTGTCAAATTTTCTCCAAAGCAATGTAAAAAGCCTGTTGGTACATGTGAATTCAGATGTCCTAATTTCTTTCTTTCCCAACAAAATCATAACTTAAAAGTTGTTGTTTTTCTTTTACATTTTCTGAGGTTTTTATTATAATTGGTTTGATGATATAAAACATTTGTGTAACAAAAATGAGAAATCTTTAAATGGATTGTATTTAGTTTCAAGGAAAGAATCTCAAACATTATTACACAGTAGTTAATGTGCATTTTCCTCTTTGGCTGTATTTCTTATTTTCACCCAGTTACACAGACATTAACAGCTAAATTTTAAACAGGGTAACCTTCCTAAGTGTTTTTACATTAGTCTGTTATTAAAAACTAACAAACACAATAAAATCCTTGAAGATGAATGCTAGGATATTGTTTCTGTTTTTATTTTTCAGTTAATTTAACACTAAAATGGAATCAAAAAATTAGATATGGGCAAAGTAAGAAAATAAAATGCAGCACTTTCAGACCTCAAATAATGCAAAGAAATCAAGTACATATTCATTTAGAAACAATACGTTCCTGAGTTATGTTTTAACTCAGGAAAATTTCAGAACTCTATATTTGGTGGAATAATAATGAGGTTTTCAGTGGGGGTCAGTGCATTGGTTTCTTAATTTTTTTCAGAGCTGTATATAAAAATATCCAGTTGTTTGTAAGTTTAAAATACAATCTCTCACCATCGCCTCCAAATACAAAAGATGTTGAAAATAAATCCAACTGAACAGCCAACTGTGAAGGAAATGAAAGAAAGAATAGAATTTTTGATAATTTTGCATTTCAGCCACAAAAAATGATAAAATTCATTTCAAAGAGACACTTTAATTTATATTACCTGCCGCAAATATTAACACCGGGGTTACAAGTCTATGTTCTGCAAAGATAAAATAATGTTAAAACCAAACCCAAGAGATTTGCTCTTTCGATAAGAGCAAAACTAAAGATGTTGCTCTTTTCTTTGGATCTCAAAATACTCTGGTCTGCAAGTACAAAACAGTGTAGTAAATGGATTTACAAAATTACAGCAAAGATCCAATTAAGTATTTATAAGGAAAACATCAACATAGTTCAATATGCACAATTCTTCAGAAAACTAATGAAAAATTACTCCTGCTTAGGTCAAGACACATCCACTTATGATTCTCCAAACATGCCATGTTACTTCTGCGATTCTTTCGTAATGCAGTGACTCACCAAGGTCGTCTCCAGACCGGTGATCAATGTAGAAGTTTTCAACTTCTGTATTGTTTGAGAAATCTATAATTTATTTACTGCTGAGGTACACAGAAAATTCACTTGATTGAAAAGGACTGAGAAAAAAAAAATAGAAAAAAAAATGTTTTAAAAGAAAAGTTTTGATACTTTTTAATAAGGTGGATGCTGATGCACTGATTGTAGTAATAGTTTCATCAGATATTTTGTAGACTTTAAATGACAAAGTTAGCATAAATCTTATTTATTTTCTAATTTGGATAAAATACGTTTCCCCCAAATTTTTGACCATTTCTCATTTTTCACAAATAAATACATTTTTGTTTGGAATTTTGGAGACATGTTTTCAGTATTTCATAGAATCAAAGTTCAATGTCCATGCTGTACAGTCTCAGACTGTCATTGGACATCAATATATAACATACCAAATTGCTGGGCGCTATTAGTTTTGAGTCTGACAAAAGAAACTGTGCCACCTAGTGGTGAGTTTTTTCACCATTTCAGCAGCTGCAAAATGGTGAAAGCGAGTAGAGGCTTCTCAACAGTGTGCTGCTGGTGCCCACAGTTTCTGTTGCTGATGTGCATTGCTGACTTATTGCCACACATCCCCATCTTCATCTTCTAAATGACTGCTTAATAAAGACTAAGAAAAGGAAATCCATACCCACTTTATATCCTGATTGACATTCAGTGACGAATGTACTACATCCATCAGACTTGCATTATTCAGTAGATCCTCATCTACTATTCATTTTACCCAAACATAAACCTATAAAAAGTAAAATCAGAGAAAATTATAATTCTAAGTAGTCTCTTAATTGTATATATATTTACATCTCTGCAGTTCCCTGTCAAAGGGAGAATGCAGAGTGTGTTTCACCCTGAAGTCACAAGGGCATTTATTTAGAGGTTCTGTAGAGGAGGGTCCGATGAATAGGTGAACGTCAGATTCAGAACGAGCAGTACTGTTTTTGTCCTGGTATGTGTGCTGGAGTTCGATTTGGAGAGGACATTTAACCTTGGGAAACGTACACTGGGAGCATGGCGTACCAGGTCCTTCGCTACGGTGTGTTAAGTCCATGTGTGACTGGTGTCAGAGCTTGCTCTGTATGATGATCAAAGGCGGGGCTCAATTCCTATGAGATTTGGACTATGCTGAGTTTGCACATTGTCACCAATTCTGTTCATAAAATTTATAAACAGAATTTGTAGATGCAGCCAAGATGTTTAGGGGATTTGTTTTGATGACCTTAGGATTGTGTCTCTGCTCTCTGAAGATTATGTGGTCCAATTGGCTTCCTGCTTTTGCTGGAGTGGTTCGCAGCTGAGTATGAAGCAGCTGGGATAACGATCAGTGCCTCCAAATCCAAGGGTAGAGTGCCTTCTCCAGGTCATGGAAGGGATCCTACCCCAAGTAGAGGCGTCTAAGTATCTTGGGAAATTGTTCACAAATTAGGAACAATTGAAAAGGAGAATAAAAAAGGTAGATTAGTGCAATTTAAACAGTGAAGTAGGCATGGTGCCGGTCACTCTTTGTGCAGAGAGAACTGAGTCAAAAGGTGACGCATTTGATTTATTAGTCAACCTTTGATCCTACCCTTATCAATTGTCATAAGCTTTGGGTCATGACTGAAAGAATTAGATTATGGACACAAGTGGCTAAAATTTTCTCTGCAGGGTATCTGGCCGCTCTCTTTGAGGTAGGATGACAAGTTAGGTCATCCAGGAGGGACTCAAACTAGAGCCACTACTTCCCAACATTGACAAGACCAGTTGAGGATGCTCGGGGTTTTCTAGCTAGTATGCCTCCTGGACGCATCCCTAGTGATGTGTTACAGACACGTCCTACTCAGTGGGAAACCATAGGAAGAATCAGAACTTGCTGGAGGGACTCTGTCACTGGCGTGGGAATGCCTTGGGATTCCAACAGAGAAGCTGGACCAGGTTGCTGGAGAGAGGGAAATCTGGGACTCCCTACTGAGGCTGCTACCCCCACGACCCGACTCAATATATAGATGTGGTAAGGAAATCTCTAAAGGGGACAAATTATTTTTCATTGAACTTTATATTGTCCTCCAGTGAATGTGTCACAAAGTAACATAAAAATGCAAATCTATGCAAAAATATTCTTGTTATGTATTCTATAAGTTGTTTTGTTGCAGGAGTAAATGAAATACTTTTTGTTGTAATTTTGCCTACTGTGGTCTATTATGAGACAAAGGATTCAGCTGCAATCATCCTGAGTTCATGTCTTCTGCATTTTGATATATTCTAAATATGCAACATGAAGCTAATTTTAATTTGGCATGAACAACACACTTTATCTATAAGTGACATTCATCCACCATCGATTTGTTTATAGGTTTAGTTCTTAGTAATCATCTATGTTGCAAACTTTTACCTATTTACCTTCACAATTTGCAGGTCCAAACCATCCTGTGTCAAGGCACTGTTTGGAGCTCGGTCCATTGAGCCGGTAACTGCATAAAGAAAAAAAAAGTCATAAAGACTGATAGAGTCTGTTCGACTATAAGAAGAGTTCAGCTGATGAATAACATTTAATAATGAAAGATTATGCTACTAATTTTACATTTTCTATTTACTTTTCATAGTCATTGTTTTCTGACAGGATGCAAAAACTCAACCTTTAAGGCTGTAGTAGGCTATGTTCCTTCTCAAAATAGCGATGGCTATATAATCTTTTTTATGAAAGAGAAACTTTTGTTTTGCTTTAAAGTAAAATTGCACAGCATAGATGCACATCTCTCCATGCTGCCTATATTGCACATTTGAACATAGGGAGAAAGAATCAGGAGAGTTTTGTTAACTTGCTTCTCTCATGGAGCATTGTAATGGGGTGAGACATAACATAATGCATGTTGCTCCCTGTCATAAAGGGGGGAAAAAAATAACAATAAAGCAAAACAACATGTCTGCAAAATAAAATGATTGAAGGCAGATTTCTAGTTTCTGTTACTAGTTTAACATTATCTAATACATAACTGACACACAGAAAGGTTATGTCTAACTACTCATAAAACAAACAAAACTCTCTTCTGCAGTTCACAAAAGAATAAAGGATTACCTATAAGAGCTAATTAATAACCCAAAATAATAAAATTTGGTTAAATATCTGCATTTTAACAGTTTGCTGCAGACAAAATGTCAACATAGGCTTCTATCTTCTACTATTAGGTTATTTTCAGATACAAATATGTTTGCATCAGATTTACATAAAGACTGGGAGGAAGGAACAAAGCATGCCCTAAGTGCTTTTTTCATCAGCAGATTGATGGAAGGTTAGGAGAGTGAAAAAGCCCCCGTACTGGATGTGGCACTATCAATTAATCCAAGAGTTACTAATTGATTACTAATATGTGGATTGCAATTTTCTTCAATCAAATAATACCACCATTAATCCATCCATCCATTTTTGTCTTACACCCTTATCCCATCAAGGTCGGGATGGGTGCAGGCGCCTATCTCCAGCTGTCAACGGTTAATCAATTATGAAAAATAAGTTTTCAACAATGTTTTTATTGTAGGTAATATTATTAATAGACTTATATGAGATATTAATATTGATTGTAAACCGTTTTAATGTAAACTCTCCTAATAATAAATCACATAACAACTGCATAAAATATGTGCAAATTGCACTGGAGATAAAATAATAGTTCTTCAACCTATTCCACCTGTCTTTAGCAACCATTGCGAAAAGGTCATTCATACTCCCTCATAAGATATGTTTTACTCACGGTGAAAAAAGTAGTAATTTTTATTAATATATTAAATATTTGAATTTTAACTCAGGTGTTTAACCCAGATTTTCTTTACTGAATATTCACACATACAATAAAAGCACTGAATTGAACTCATAACGCAATAAATTTCTATAAAACTTAAATCTGAAAAAATTATAAACAGCTCCATAAACCTTATATTACTCAGTTCAACTCAGTTAATGTTAAATTTTATCTTGACATGTATTTGTACAAATTTTACTGGCTCTAAAGTTTGTTTGTTTTTTAGATGTGCAGGCATATCTAGATGTAGATCCTGACAACGATTGAAATGCTACATATTACATAAATACTGGTATTGAGGCAATGAACATGTTAGTGTCCCTTATGATTTGGGGCACATTCATACCTAACACATTTGGTCTGGTTTAAACAGATCAAAGTTCGTTTCCCCTTGTGATGGTTCGAGTTAAAACACGAGGAGTCACCGGACATATTGAGAAATTTTTGTTGTTGTTGTTTTAACCCAAAAATCATAAATGATAAAAGATAAACTGAGCTCATAAAAGATTCAAAGAAACAAAACTGAATTCAGGCAAAAAGTGTAAGCAAACTAGCTGCACAAACATAACTGATCTAACAAAGAAAAGACACACAGGGGTTTATATACTGGCTGACACAGTAGGGGTAAATAAAAGAATACATATAACAAAACAACAAATAGTGCTGCTAAGTTTGGCTAACGTAAAGACATAAAAATTAAAATAAAAAATATTAAACTTTAAATACTAATGTTCACTTAAATACGAAAGTTATCGAAACAAAAACCTCCAATTAACATTTATACTTATTGAGTCCTGGCTATCATCTTTTGTCTGGTATCTCGAGGCAGGTAAGTACAACATAGGGTTATGGCCATGGATTTGGCCATCACCAACTGGACCAACTGCGACCAAACCGAGTTGGTCCAGACCTTTTATGGAGGTGTGAAGACAGTCATGCGAATCCTGGTGTGAACCAAACAACCAGACTGAGACTAATTTTTTGAGGTGCTCTCTTGACTTGCAGTAAATTGGCCTCAAAATCTAGGTCTCAGTTTGATTAAAGTGAAATCTGGAACAATATTTTTTAGGTTCTCTTTCCGCTTTCAAACAAATTCTTGTATGGTTCGTCTTGGGTGCAAATCAAATACATAAAATATGCATCTTTTTAGACTACACAATTCCTTGTTGGTCAGTATTATGGTAAAAATGAACACATCAGAGTTGCCTGCACTTCCATATGTGGTGATTTTAATGAACTTGTACCTGTTCTCCTGTTTTCTGCTTAGCAATGCTGTTGCCAGTTTGTGTTGGGTCAGCGCAGGTGGAACAAACACATTTGCAAACTCTGTTTCAAAATTATTAATATTCCATCGCTATTCCTGTGTCAAGTGAACTGCTGTTGATGTTCAAAATTATATTGGTTACTCAAATAGGGGAAGTGTGAATGCACATCCAGACACACCAAGAAAGCAAACTCTGAGCTGCCTCAAAATCTAGGTCTCAGTTTGATTAAAGTGAAATCTGGAACAATTTGTATGTGGATGCAAGAGGACTAGTGATCATTTAAAAAAGCAAGAAGGGAACCATGGCGCAAGGCACAATTGTTAAATATAACCAAAATAAAAGGAAGAAATGGCTCATGGTCTATTTCTAAAAACAAAAGAGAAATCTTAGAAGTGGATTTTGTTTACATTTTGTGAAGAAGATAGATGCACTCATGTCTTCTCAGCTTTTCATGTTATTTGTTCAGTAGGTCTGCAAAGGCACCACAGGCAATGGGGTGAAAAGGTTTTTTAGTTTGAATTGTTTAAAAAAGTACAGTATGAAAGCGAACCACAACAGTTAAAATGGAACAAATGTTGGAATTCTGGTCCTCATTTCTGAGCCCAGCAGACTGACGGGCGTGAAAAGAATGTTTTGAGTTCTTGCAAGTCAAGACATACACTTGATTTTCTGAAACAAAACAATGACATTGAAGCAGATAATCTAATTTAAATATTTGGAATCATACATACCCTTCTTCACAAGACATATAAACCTTTGCACCAAATAGAGTCCCCTTGCTGGTGTCAAATATCATGTGTGGTTGTGGTTCAGGGGGACCACAGTCTTTCCCTTTGATAAAAAGAAACAACAAAAACATAACAAGGAACAACAGTCATCAGTGTGATATTATCTTGAGCGAAGATGACAATGTAAAGCATGTTAGATAACTGTTTTTGTCAGATGTAAATTGCAAGTAAGACAGGACTCACGCCTGCAGGTGATGTCTGGCTTGGTCCACTTCCCATTGACGCAGGTCATCTCCCCAGTGCCATTTACTTTGTCATTTCCAACTCTACACTTATAACTGATCACAGTACCATTAGGGAATATTTGTATTTGAAGGAATTCCTTTCTGATAACTATGTATTTTCCATTTTTAGGTTTTTGACAATCAGCTAGAAAAAAACAAAAATGAAGAAAAATGACACAAAGACACATAAAAGCAAAGCTGTTATTGTGACTTTTGTTATTTTAAAATGACTCTCCAACATAAGTTGAAAAATATGTTAGTTGAAGTAGGGCTGGGGCATATGAGGAAAATCTAATATCCTGATATATTTTTGCTATGTGACGATACACAGTATAAAATATTCTTAAATGAGCTGCAATTTGATTTCAATCTGGAAAGACTCAGACGGAGAAAAGCGAAACCAGTAGAAGAGTTTATTGACATACAAATTAGTCTTTGGTGCAGGGGCCCCAGCTGAGGACATCAATTATCGCAAATAACAGACATCAGTGTAGGACAACATAAACCTGCCACAAAGACCACCTGCCCCCCATGAAGACTCATGTAGTAATTGTACATTTTCATACTTCCCATTAATAATTTTTATAACCTATAAATTACATCAGATCACATTGTCAGCTATTTTCTTCCCTATGTAATCACTGCTCGACTTACAATTCTCTCTAAGCTACGTTTATTGTTGACAATTTGAACTGGGCCCAAGTGTGCATCTGCGCCAATGCGCATTTGCCTCGAGCCCTGTCTTGTCACCTGGTTGTGGTCCTCCAAACTTTTGTGGGGACTGCTCCATATTTTCTTCACTGACCACACACGTTGTTAATAGCCAATCTGGGAACATGCATTGTAAACTAGCTAAGGCCATAAATCATTTTGTTCATAATTTGTCTATACTTAAGACTTGTTCCCATTCAAAAAATAAACAGTAAAAAAATAAAGATAATTTGTGTTTTAACTCATGCTATCGTTTGCTTTTTTCATTATGTTAGAATACCAGTGAGACTTGTTCAAAAACCTATAAAATATATGAAAACTAACTGTCAGTCATTTAGTTAGGTTTCCAACTCAGGATGAATCATTGTCAGTTTTCTACAGTGCAGTGGTGAAATGATAGGCTAGACAATGAGCAATTTTAAAAGTGGTTGAAAGACAGCTTACATTATTCACAAATGTATTTGCAAACTGTATATTGTCTTGGCCAAAAGATCTTCTGTGAAGCCTGAAATAAAGCATCAGAACTTACCGATGCATTGTGGTTGCTTAGAATCATATCTGCCAGTATGAGTACACCTAATGGTTTTATTCCCAATCAGGGTGTATCCTTTGCGACACGAGAAATGTATCGTTTGATTATAATGTGGTGCCTTGTGTGTTCTCCATGTATGTTTTCCATTTTCCACTTTGGTGGGTTTGAAACAATGAACAACTGAGAAAATGAGAAAAAGAGCATTTCTGTTTCAGGTACACAATGCTTTGGCCAACTGTGTTGAAAAAAAAAAGAATTCAAACACTTACTGGTACAACTTCCATGTCCAACCCAATGTGAGCCTAAGCACTTTTTGTAGCCCCATCCCATGACCCTGTAACTGCATAAACACAAAAGAAGTCATAAAGAATGACAGAATCTGATGAACCATAAATAAAATATTAGCTTGTCAGTAAGATTTAACATAAAAAACTTTGCAACTAATTTCATATTTTCTGTTTATTCACACAGTCATTGTTTGAAGACAGAATCCAGACAACCCCGTGCCTCTTTAAGTAGGCTACAGGCTTTCTTTCTTCCCAAAATAACACAGGCTATAATCTTCTTTTTAAAAAAGAGAAAGTTCTGTTTAAAACTACAGCATATATTCACATCCATCGTCTATATCTGCTTATCCAGGCAGACTTATAGGGGGTTCAAGTGTCTATCTTGCACCCCTGAAACATTTCAATGATTCCCTCATGCAGCAGTTTAATGGAGTGAGACATAATCCTAGCAATACATGTTGCTCAATGTCATAAAGTGAAGGAAAAAACTAGTAAAATAAAATATTAAACTGCTAAGTAAAATGCAGAAATATGTTTTTATATAATGCTGCACTTTAAAAAGATAAAATAATACAAAGCAATAATATTTCTTCAACCTGTTGCACCTATCTTCTGTTTACTCCTTCCTTACAGGGTATGCTTCAATAAACGTGATGAAAGAAATATTTTTTTATGTTTTAAATCCTTGATATTAAACTCAAGTTCACTTACAAAGGTTAACAAATGACCTGAACTCATAAAGCAACAAAAAATGTCTAACACCGCCAAAAGACATTGTGCTGCGAATTGCAATAAGCTTAGATGAGCATTTGAAATGCTGATTTGAGATGTTTTCATCTCAAATCACCGTACTCTGCTGCGGGAGGTCGGATGGAAAGGATGGAAATGATGGAAGCCTGAAGGAGTCGGAGGCTTTGAGGTGGAGAAGGGGCGGAGGTGGGTTGAGCATGGCTGGAAAGCGGGCGTTGCCTTCGATCACGGTCCTTATACAAAGAAGCTTGATCGTGATTGGCTGTGACGGGGCATTGTTCGATGGTGACAGGCTCCTGACTTATGAATGTGACACAGTGACTGGATGATGCAGGTGAGGCTGAAGAGCCTTCCAGTGTCAATTTACTTTGAGGCTTCATTTCAACTCAGTTAATTTCCGATGTGATACATTCAATGGGCACACACAGTAGAAAAGGTAATAAACGAAGTCTGCGTTGATGTCAAAAACGACTCAGTACTCAAATTTATGAACAAAATTTGATTGAGGAGCCACCTAGTGGCGGAAATAAAATACTACATATAAAAAAGCTTAAAAACGGAAAACCAAACTAGAGAGCTGAAAACAATTACAGTAACTGACTATCTTTTCTACACCACAATTGAACTGAGTCTACCAAACTATTAAGTGTAAAGTAACCCTTAATGGAGTTACTGAAAGTCAGGGCATAAACTTGATTTTCTGAGATAAAACAATGGCATTGAAGCAGATTATATAGTTTATATATTTGGAATCATATATACCCTTTTTCACAGGTTATATATGCGTATGCACCATACAGAGTCCCTTGCCTGAGGTTAAATATCATGTGTGGTTCTGGTACAGGGGGACCACAGTCTTTTCCTTTGATAAAAAGAAACAACAAAAACATAACAAGGAACAACAGTCATCAGTGTGATATTATCTTGAGCGAAGATGACAATGTAAAGCATGTTGGATAACTGTTTTTGTCAGATGTAAATTGCAAGTTAGACAGGACTCACGCCTGCACTTGATGTCTGGCTCGGTCCACTTGCCATTGACGCAGGTCATCTCCCCAGTGCCACTTACTTTCTCATTTCCACGTTTGCACTCATATGTGATCACAGTACCATGAGGGAAATGATGTTTTCGAAGGGATTCCTCTGTGAGAACTGTGAGCTCTCCAAACTCAGGTATGGGACAATCAGCTAGGATGAACCAAAAATGAAGAAAAATGACACAAAGACACACACACATAAAAGCAAAGCTGTTATTATGACTTTGGTTATTTTAACATGATTCTACAACATAAGTTGAAAAATATGTTAGTTGAACTAGAGTTGAGGGATATGAGAAAAATCTAATATTCTGACATATTTGTGCTCTATCACGATACATGGTGTAATGGAAAAAAAATTACAATAAAGTCACACCTGCTAGTCATGTCACATGAAAGGTTTGTGAACTCTGACCAAAAGAAATATTTGGGTTACATGTACGAGGTTGAAAGTTTATTTTTCACAGCTACATGAGAACCAGATCGTCTCACCCCTTTTTTTTCATTCCTTATCCTTGCATAAAAATTCATGTGTTGTCTCTGCCTGGGAGAGCTTGGCGAGCTTTTCATCCAGACTGGCTTGATTATTGATTGTCCAATGAGCTCTCTGTATTGTGCACAATATAAAGATAAACCTGATTGAGTGATTCTACCTGAACAGTGCTTGGAAATATTTTTTCTTCCCGCGACAACAGTATATATCACGATATTGGTAAATGAGATTAAATGCTATTTTAAACTATAGAACCCTTGCAGCATGATGTCACGCCCCCGCCCCCATTTCCCTGCTAGACTTAAATGTAAGCTCATGTAAAAATGGATTCAGTATTTTGCTACGATCTGTCTACACTACGAATATGTAGCCGGGGCATCTTGTCCTGGAAGTATGGTGCTGTGCACTCTTCCTCTTGCCCATATGAGGAATATGTGTTGGAGTGCAGCTGGTTTATTAGGGACACATGTAATCGACATTTACATTTAAAAGCAGGTAGATCATTGAGGGGATGAGAGCCCAGGCTGGTTCATCCAGACGTATGTTTAACATGAAGTGTGCGCTGGGTTTAGAATTATTTTGGATGCCTCCACGACTTTGTTGCCGGAATCTGACTCTGAGAGGTCGTACAGAGCTCCGTTAACTCTTTCACTTTGGAGAAGGTAAAGGCAGTTTATTGTTATTATTTGGCTATTTAAGGCATTTGTCTAATTCTATTTCTTATGTGTGCAGGTTAGCCTGTTGCTGTTTCAGTTTTAGTTTAGTTTCAATTACAGTGTTGTATCAAGTTCATAATTTTATAAAGTTTATAATTTCTTTTCTGGATAGTTATTGATCAAAGCATTTTATTTTATTTCTTTTTTTTTTTTTTTTTTGTCTAAGGAAAGGGGGTGGGGGGGGAGCTCTCTGGCTTGTTTGTGAAATAAAAGGACCAGTGCTGTCCCTGGGTTCCAGTTTTATGCAAATTGAAGAGACCAGTGGAAGGGGAGTTTTTCTTTTCTTTGCTTTATTCATCAGGGATTTTTGTGCGAGTGTGTTTTTGTTTGGGAACACTCAGGAGCATTTAGTGATATTTGTATTTTCTTTATTACTATTACCCCCCCTCCCCCCCCTCCAAGCAGTCTAACTTTATTTAATAACTAACTTAATTATGGTTTTTAGCTGTAAAGTTTCCAGGGGCAGCATACACTTCTAGTTTTAGTGTGATCAGTGTTGCTGACGTCAGTAATTCATTTTTAAGTCTCCAAAACCTTTTGGATTGATATTGATGCTCTGTACCAATTACTTTTTTCTAACCTGCATTGTGTCTTATGTACATACATCTATAGTAGATTCTTTATCAGTTATTTTGACTCGGTAGACATTATAGATCATATGACGAACAAGTTAACTGCGAACGTCCAGCAAATGTTTTGTCAAATCTTAATAAATGTCTGATGGACGTTTGCTGTTGATTTGACGCTCTGCGTCGTTATGACAACGTTAAGTGGACGTTGTCTGAACGTTGTTAAAGTTAAGGTTATTTTTAAATAAAAGTGTTCTTATTTGTCAAAGTGACCCTGACATCAAACAAAACGTAATATGTTTTTATATGTGACAACAAAAAAATAGTACAATATTATATCTTTGAAGCCGGTTTGGCCGGTGACGTACTGACCTGCAACGTTCCCGATAAATAGGCACAGGATAAGGAGTTTTCTCTGTCTGCCGATGTCAACTAAACCCTTCATAGATGTGGAAGGAAATACAAACCATCCGGATGAAGCTGCCTCTACATCAGTCCAACTTTAGTCATGGAAATGTGGTGTGTAGAGACGCTCCTCACGGTGGAAATGATTCTCCTTCCATTGAAGTCAATTCACTTTCTTTAGTTACTAGAGGGAAATGAGGTGAGGTTGAAAAATTTCAAAATAAAAGTCTTGGTTTCCTAACATAAGTTACTGTTTTGGAATTCACTAATTCAAACAAACAATTTTCACAAGAATCCTAACCACGAAGCAATTTACATGCTTAATGACATTGTGTAATTAATTGATTTATTAATTCATTGTAATTAATTAATTATCTAATCTTCTGAGTGGAATTTTGGACATTTGTATTTCACTTTGTTTTCAAATACAAACTGATAAACTGATCTTTGATAGATCTCCCTTCAAATTATGCACTAGGAGAGTAACTGATGAACTTTAAATACAGTGAGTGATGTTATTAGAATTTAGTAATATGCTTTTATAACATGTTATTGAAAAGAAGGAAGCCACAGCCAAAAAGGTAAATAACATTACAAAATATTTGTACACAACAAATTTGTATTCGTATTTTATCTTTTTGGTAAGGGTAGATATCGTGCTGGTCTCACTATCGTTAAAGAAATAAGTTCAGCAATTCACCCAAAGAAACTGAAAACTATTCCTGCAGACATGAATTCCTCTTACTGTAAAAATAGTCTTGGCACTTTTTTCCTTTCTGTTTGTATCTTCAGTTTTTGTTTTGAGTAAAATAAAAGCTGGATAATCACTTATCCATTCTTACTTTTAATAATAATTTGGTAAGCTAACTGTACTGTGTTGCACTTTGAGCTCAGGTGACGTTACAGCACCAGGAACACAGTTTGAGAATGACTGACCAAGATGATAATTAATTCATCTCAGTCAATTTTAATTATTTTAATATAATTCTTCACTTATTAAAGCTAAAGAAATTTGACTTAATTCAGTAGCAGTGTTCAACCAGATTGTGATTTGAATATTGTTTTATCATTTTTATCTAAAAAATTCAGAACAAGGACAGAGAAAATCAGCAAAGTTTTATTTTTAGTGCATGAACAGAATACCATGTCAATGTCATAGCAATCCATTTTAAATATTTTCTTTTCATTCAAGGTTCCTCTTTTCTAATGAAGCAATGCAAGGCCACAGTCTGCTGCAAAGATGACGTAGAAGATGGTCAAAACAAAAGCATCTGAAAGTCAAGCAGTGCAGGCAAGATAGAGTGTTATCTTTCTCAGGACCAGAAAGATAATACCTGTACCTGGTATTCAGAGCTCGATTCACTCAAACAGTTTTGAGCACAAAACTCACAGTGTAAGCAGACTTGTAAACTGAAAACAACTTGATGAAATTCAAGTTTATCCTCCAGTTAGCTTTCATTAATGTGAACTTTATCACATATTTGTTACAGTACAACAAATATCTGATAAACAATGAATCAAATTTCACTGTTTTAAATTCTAATTCATTATTATAAGTTGCAGATTTTGTACTAATCCATCCATCCATCCATCCATCCATCCATCCATCCATCCATCCATCCATCCATCCATCCATCCATCCAATTATTGTTATCAAACTTGATCAAACACAGCGTTTTGAAGCCAAAAATACCTTAGAAATATAGAGAGCCAACCATTTAAAGTTTAAATTCAGTCACAGAAACACAAAGACCTGAGCATAAATGTTGGGCTGTTGAACTGAACTGTTCCAGGTCGCAGGCTGCACAGTGGCGCAGTTGGTAGCACTGTTGCCATGCAGCAAGAAGGTCCTGGGTTCGATTCCACGGAGTCTGCATGTTCTCCCTGTGCGTGCGTGGGTTCTTCCTCCCACAGTCCAAAAACATGACTGTCAGGTTAATTCTCCTTAGGTGTGAGTGTGTGCGTGGTTGTTTGTCCTGTTTGTCTCTGTGTCGCCCTGCGACAGACTGGCGACCTGTCCAGGGTGAACCCCGCCTCTCGCCTTGAACGCAGCTGGAGATAGGCACCAGCACCTCCCGACCCCGTTAGGGAGAAGGGTGACCGGACAGTGGATGGATGGATGTTCCAGGTCGCTATCAAGCTAATTTTCATTTGGCAGCTTTACAAATCTTTTACATTACATTACCAAGGCTCATTAAAACAAACCTTTATCTTGATTTCTTTTTCTACTCTTCCTCTTTCTTGTCTCCCTCCCAGAAGAATAAGTACTTTTTTGAGACATAGTTTTGCATATTTAACTTCTGGCCAGAGCTTTGGACGTTTGGATGCGCTCTGTACATTCCAAGGCAGCGAATGTTACCGGCGAATCGTGCGGTACCTACCGCAAGTATCAGGGGCACCCAAGAGCATTTTTTTTCTCTTTTTATCCATAAAATAATAATTTCAAGATATATGATCAAATATACATTATTCTAAGAACAAATCAGTTCATAGTGACATTGTGTGTTTTTGATACTATAATGACATTGATATTATTACAAAATAATAATAATAATAATAATAATAATAATAATAATAATAATAATAATAATAATAATAATAATAATAATAATAATAATAAATTCCACTGAGGGGGCCCCTTTGTGGCCCTGGGGCCCTAAGCAGCTGCTTAGTTTGCTTATGCCTTAGGTCGGACCTTGCTGGCTGTCATTCAGTATCATACCTTTTTGTAATGGGAGCTTCCACATTTTTGGTCCAGCATTAACATAATATAAATTGATCCCTTTCTGTTCCGGTAATTATTACATTACAAAGAAAAAAAAAACAACTTACAATTTATAACATGATATATATCAGTCAACGTAGACTTCTATGTTTTGTCCAGCAATGTCACCTTATAAAAGGGATTTATTGTGCGATGCACATCTTTATCTTCACATATGCATGAATAGATACATTGTAGACACATTCTTTCATTGTCAAATATAAATTATTTCTTTTGCTATTGTTTTTTCATCAGAAAATATTTCATTTTAAAGATGATTTGTAATCTTTCTCAATAAAATGGTTTGTTAATATTCTGCATACCAGACTAAAAACCCACAGTAAACAATCATGAAAAGAAAGAATCTTCTTCACTATCCTCCAATGCTAACTGTAAACTGTATTAAACCCACTGTATCATTCCTCAACAACTTGGATTATATGTCAGTCCTGATAAAACATCACATAATAGAAAAACCTGGAAACTCGCAGGCGTAATATTTTTGAAAACATTTAAGCTACACTTTTGTCAATGAGTGAAATAATTTAGAACATAAGTAGAAAAAGTGTTTACAACACATTTAGTAGAAATAAAAGAGATTAAGTGAAATAAAGTATTTTCCATGTTTTAGTAATTAAGTCAGAATAATTATAAAAATGTTCTCTTTGCCTGTGCAGCATATCTTCCCCTTCTCTCATTACTGACTTTCCTGTTTAACTGATCTCCCCTAAAGGCCACTACAGCCAATGAAACTGTTAAGAAAACATGCATCTAAAAATTAAACTTTGAAACAATACAATACCCTTCATGATGTTTTGTTTTCTTCTTTTGAAGTGAAAACAAATATAAGTTGAGAAAAGGGAGCCTGCTTGTTTTATCCAAGACTTGGTAAGGCGCTCAGAGTTCAGCAGTCCTTCATCTGTAGTAAATGTCCCAACAGCTGGGTCCAGTTCCAACTGAGAAAGAAACAGATAAGAAACCAAGGACTGACTGTTTAATCAGAGTTGCATTTTGATTGTGGTGGGAAAAAATGACAATCGGATCAAGAGCTATTTCTTCTTGCTTCAAAATGAAAATCATATTTATACTTAATGATTCACACAGAAAATTACAAGAAGAAAAATGAAGAAGTTAAAACAGTTTAAACAGGATTGTTTGGTATTCTGATGGTCTTGGGTCAAAAAGTACATGAAATGGATACCTGAATGAAGAAGGATACTTAAAGAGGGTGAAACTGTAATAGCTCTGGCGTCAGCTCTTCTCCAGGATGATATGAACTATAGTGTCATCAATTAAGAAATTTGTGTAAGAATTATTGGACAGTTCATTTTTTTTAAATTAAAAGTTAACTAATTAATGCATACGTAACTAGCATTCCATGGAATTAAAGGTTAATCATTTTAATAAAAATATTTTTGAATAAAAAAAATACCAGTAAATTTAGACAAAATTAAGGCTGCCTTTTAAATAGGTTAACCTTCCTAAGTGTTTTTACATTACTCTGTTATTAAAAACTAACAAACACAATAAAACCCTTGAAGATGAATGCTTGTACATTGTTTCAGGGATTTTCAGTTAATTTAACATGGAATGGAATCAAAGTGTTCAACTTTACCGTGTATTTACATGTAAACATGCAGAAGTTGAAGGGAGAGAAAAGGAGCAAGATGAAAAGCTTAAATATATGTATACAGCACTGGTAAAAATTAAGAGATCACTTAAAATGATCAATCTCTCTGATTTTACTTTTTTACATGTTTGAGTAAAATAAACATTGTTCTTTTATTTTATGAACTACTGACAACATTTCTTTGAAATTCCAAGCAGAAAGACAGTATTTATTTGCAGAAAATTAGATAAGGTCAAAATAAATAAAATAAAAATAAATAAATAAAAATAAAAAAAATAATAATGATAATAAAAAATGCAGTGCTTTCAGTCCTCAACTAATGCAAAGAAATCAAGTTCATGTTCATTTAGAAACAACAATAGTTATGTTTTAGCACAGGAAAAGTGCAGAAATCAATATGTGGTGGAATATTGATAAGGTTTTCAGTGGGGGTCAGTCCATTGGTTTCTTTTTTCTTTGTTTCAGAGCTGTATATAAAGATATCCAGTTGTTTGTAAGTTTAAAATACAATCTCTCACCATTGGTTCCACACACAAAAGATGTTGAAAATAAATCCAAGTGAACAGCCAACTGTGAAGGAAATGAAAGAAAGAATAGATGTTTTGATATTTTTGCATTTCAGCCACAGAAAATGATAATATTTATTTCAAAGAGACACTTTAATTTATGTTACCTGCCGCAAATATCACCACCGGAGTTAAAAAAGTTGTATTTCCTGCAAAGATAAAAGAATGTTAAAACCCAACCTAAAAGGATTGGGTTTTAACCCTCTTAGGTTAAAACCTAACTTTAGATTAGATTGCTCTTAATCTAAAGTTTTGCTCTTTAGATTAAGAGCAAAACTAAAGATGTTGCTCTAATTTTTAGATTTCAAAATACTCTGGTCTGCAAGTTCAAAACAGTGTAGAAAATGGATTTACAAAATTACAGCAATGATTCAATTATGTCTTTATGAAGAAAACATCAACATAGTTCAATATGCACAATTCTTCAGAAAACTAATAAAAAATTACTCCTGCTTTAGAGAAACATTCACTTATGATTCTCCAAACATGCCACATTACTTGTGTGATTATTTCGTAATGCAGTGACTCACCAAGGTCGTCTCCAGACCAGTGATCAATGTAGAAGTTTTCAACTTCTGCATCGTCTGAGAAATCTATAATTTATTTACTGCTGAGGAACACAGAAAATTCCCTTGATTGTGATACAAAAAAAAAAAAGAAAAATTTGCTTTCCAACTTCATTTAAAAATACATTTTAAAGTTTTTTGAAGAAAACTTTTGATACAACTTAATGAGGTGAATGTTGATGCACTGGTTGTAGTAATATTTTCATCAGATGATATTTTTTAGCCTTTAAATGACAAAGTTAGCATCATTCTCGTTTATTTCCAAATTTGAATAAAATACATAGGTGCCCCCAGAATTTTCGACCATTTCTTATTTTTCACAAATCAATACTGTTGTTCTTGGAATTTCAAAGACATATTTTGAGTAGTTCACAGAATCACGTCCTACTCATGGGGGAACCATAGGGAGACTCAGAACCTGCTGGAGGGACTATGTCGGCTGGCCTGGGAACATCTTGGGATTCCAACAGAGGAGCTGGCCCAAGTTGCTGGGAGAGAGACATCTGGGACTCCCTACTGACAATGTTATCCTCACGACCCGACTCAATACAAAGATGTGGTAAGGAAATTATTTTCCATAGAACTTTACATAAATATATTTTACCCTCCAGTGAATGTGTCACAAAAAAAAAAGTAAAAATGTGAATCTATGCAAAAATATGTTTACACATTCTATGCATTGTTTTGTTGCAGGAATAAATGAAATACTTTTTGTTGTAATTTTGCCTTTTGTGGTCTATTCTGTGACAAAGGATTCAGCTGCAATCCTCCTGAGTTCATGTCTTCTGCATTTTAACATATTCTAAATATGCAACATGAAGCTAATTTTAATTTGGCATGAACAACACACTTTATCTACAACTGTCATTCATCCACCATCCATTTGTTTTTTAGGTGTAGTTCTTAGTAACCATTTATGTTGCAATCTCTTATTCAAAACTGCTAATCTCCACTTTTACCAGCAAGACACATTTTGACAAATGATCAACAGGTTAGGGTAAAATAACTTTCATATTCAAGGACTCACTCTTGCAGATTAGATCTGGCTCAGTCCAAGTCCCATCAATGCAGGTTATGATCTCAGAGCCACTTTCTTTTTCAAATCCATTGGCGCACTCATATGTAACTTTGGTACCATCTGGGAAATTCTCTCTTAGGAGGGATTCATTCGTGAGAACCATGTTCTCCACACTTTTAGGTATGGGGCAATTACCTAGGAAAAAAATATAAATCTTGCATGAGCCTTGTAGTTGAGCAGCATTTCATCTGCCATTACCCAACATTGATGCTGCAGCCTACTAACAAGACCACCAAGGCCCCATAACGACTTATATAGTAATTGTAGATTTTCATTCTTAATGTTATTAATTTTGTTCAACTAAATAACTTCAGATCATGTTGTCAACCATTTCCTTCCCTTTGTGATCACTCCTCTGCTTTCAGTTCTTCTAAAGCTAGGTTTATTGTTGACAATTTGAACCTGCTTGGGGACCTACACATATTTGTAGGGATTGCTCTGCATGCACCATCTTTCACTCAAATTGTATGGTTGCATTTCAACTCATTGTATGATTACAGAGCAGGTTGATCTTTACCAGCATTTCTATGAACCCTCTCTGAGGATTCATTTCTGAAGAATCAGGGATGGATTTTTTTTTTTTTTTTTTTAACTGGCCACATGGGCTGGCAAAGAAAACTTTTCATTGTCGACACAAACATTTCACAAGCCACTGTTTTCTTACCTCATTCCATGCTAAGTGGCTCTCATTGTGCTTATCAGGAACCTAAAAGCTACAGAAATAGCTTGACAAATTTTTCCAGATTGATAAATATCAGAGATGTTGTCATCTCATCTTAAAATAACTTAGAACAAGTCATAATATGTTGCTTATTTAGTTCTTCATAGACATGTTGTCTGGGAGTCTCAAAGTATATTTGATGTTTCTTATTAGTTCGGTGTGAAATCTACAAAAGGCTGGAAATAGAGTGTATATTATTATCCTCTAATGAATGTGTCACAAAGTATAATATAAACACAATAATAAACTATGATGAGATTTGTGCTTTTATTGTACATACATTGATTTGTGGTTGAGCTTTGTAGTTGTCTTTAATATATAAATCAGGGAAGGAAGTTTAGCATGTTCTCCATTGCTCACAGTGGCTGGTGAAGAAAACATTTCATTGACTTTTTTACCAGCCACTTTTTTTGTCTTTGTATTGTCATCCGTTCTTAAAATTACTTTGATCATGTTACAATGTGTTGCTTTTTTTTTTTTTTTTTAGATATTTATAGCCAAGCTGTCAGGGAGTATATATTTAATGCTCATTGTCAAAAGAGGGGACAATAATTTTCATAAAATTTAATATAAATATACATTTTCAGTGATTTTGTCACAAAGTATGATATAAGCACAATAATAATCACTGCTTGGATTATGCTTGTATTGTATACACTTTGAATTGTGGTTGGGATTTTTAGCTCTATTATATATACAATCACAAACCACGGGATATTTTTTTTGGAGTGGGGGTTTTCGGCACATCATTGAAAATATTGCAACAAAAGATTCAAACTTTTCCTTTTACAATTTCACTGCAAGAACAAAAGTAAGTGTTTCTTTTATGGAAAAATATGTTGTTAATGGCACATCTGGGCCAACATTTATAGCAACTAAAGCTATAAATATTATAGTGTCCATAATTTGTTTATATTTAACACTTGTCCCCATTCAAAAAAAAAACAAAAACAAAAGCATGGTTTACTTTTTTTTGATCACGTTAGAAACTGAATGACATTTGACAATAACCTATGAAATAAATTAAAAATAACCATTAGTCGTGATACTGTTAGGTTTCCATCTCAGGATGGATCATTGTCAGTGTTATACAGTGGTGAAATGATAGGCTGGACAATAAGTTATTTTACAAATTAGTGGAAACACGGTTTACTTTA
Organism: Poeciliopsis prolifica; assembly: GCF_027474105.1. Classification (NCBI taxonomy): domain Eukaryota; kingdom Metazoa; phylum Chordata; class Actinopteri; order Cyprinodontiformes; family Poeciliidae; genus Poeciliopsis; species Poeciliopsis prolifica. Next base: position 2,250,967 of record NW_026562405.1, read on the forward strand.
TTCACAAATGCATTTGCAACCTGTTTGAATATTGTCTTAGCTAACATTAGGGTGACCAGACGTCCCTTTCCGGGGACAGTCCCCGTTTTAGGTGACGTTTCCCCGGCTGAAGCCGTCCCCGGAAAACTCCACAATTTTAGTATTTTTTTTGAACGAGAAAAAAAAAAAAAGTTTGTTATTACGGTAGCGGGAAATTCCATTGCCCCTTTTCCACCGGCTCGGCAGGAAGTAGAAAGCGCAAGTGAGCATGTTACGCGCAGCTACGGCAGTTACGGTAGCTGCTCGCACTACTGTTAACGTTACAGAGAAGAAGAGCATCATAGCCAACCGCCAATAAAAATGAAGAAAAGCAGTGTGCGCTGTCAGAAAAGACAACAAGCTGGAAGAAGAAGCTCCAGTTTTGAGCAGCTGACCTGATACGGTACGTGTGAAACAACGCGTTTTGTTTGAACTGCAAGTTGTTTGAACTTGCCGTCATTTTGTTCACAGTAAAATAAAACTAAACCTTTATTAACAAACACAACAAGACGAGAGCACAATGAACAGATACAGAATTAGCCAGAAGGAGAGAAATAGTAACAGGATGGTTAAAATAATCTCATTGTAAAAGGAAGATGTTTTGGAATTAACTGGTTATTTATACATGTAAAGTTTATCACAAAAAATGGAATTACTCAGTGACAAGAAAATTGAATGAAGATGAGCCTGAACTGAAACTGATGAGGATGGAGAGATCATCTCTTCTGTTTGTCCAAACATCTTTATTTCTTTTTGGCTAAATATGGAATTTTTGATATTTCATCAGCTGATGAAAAAGGTTAATATTTATACTAAGATTTTACTAGGAAGAATCCAGCTCCTCATCTCAAAGTAACCAAATTCTAAAAGAAAACAAATCTAATTTTATTTCTTAAATTGTACATTTTCAGTACGTAATATACGTTCAAATGTTTTTGGGGGAGTTTGAGATGATTTTGTTTTAGTTTACTGGCAGACTGATAAAAGATGAGACAGGAGGAAATATTCTGATAGAACTGAATGAATGAGGAAAATGCGAAAACTGACAAAGCTGAGGAGAAATATGAAATATAAACATATTTAATATCTTATATCTTGCATTTTAAGTGTTTCTCTTTACTATTCTTATGGTGTTTTTCAGTTTTTCACATAATCTTTTCTGCTCTTATTTCATCCAGACGTCTGCCTGATCATGTGGCTGATGGCTCTTCAGACCCAGGAGGGTTTTCACATCCAGACATGAAGTCATGTTAGTGGACCTTCTGACCAGAGTACACTCATCTCAGACACACACAGTGCCCTTACATATCAACTACATAACTTTACACACTCACGTATTTATGGACACTTATGTGTCCATTCATACACAACATCCACTAGTGGACAAAGTTGTTGGTATCTTCTGGTGAAGACTGAAAAACCCACAGTGTCACTGAAACAACCTGAAACTGACAAAAGTGATAAATGAAGATTTACTGAAAATTAGTCAATACAAAATTAGACATGGTTTTTAATTGAGGTTCAGCAGAATAAGAAAATGACAGACCAAGATGACTACAGTTATACAGATTATTCTGAAACTTAAAGGTCTACAGGACTGGAGCCATTCAGCCTGGCTGTGATTCTCTTGAATCATATCATAATTCAAGAGAATTATGATATTAATGTTTACTAAAAGTCCAGAACAACTAAGTTTAGAAAGTAAAGGTGAACTACAAGGTCAAAGAAGACTTCATGTGAGATGACCAAGGTGGAAAGCAAATCATTAAAAAGTGAGGCTGGAATTTATCACAGAGACCTTTGGATAGATGAGACAAAATATACATCAGCTCTATGATCACAGACACAAAAATGCTAATAAGCTTTAACCGCCATCATTTTAATTGAGCCGCAATCTAAATAAGTTTGTCAGTAAACATTTTTTTACTACTTTTGTCCGTTTTAAGTTACTTCAGTTACCACTGGGGGCTTTTTCTTCATTAACAGAGGGGTACCAACTATTCATCCATGCTTGCTTACAAAGTATGTACACAATTTGCCCCCATATTTCCAGTTTTAGTTTTCTATTGATTTTATTATTATTATTATTAATAGTAATATTACCACTGTGTGTAGAGACATGTTCATGCTTTTATGTTCTATTTTTAATGTTTACATATGAATAAATATGTAAACTGTAACTGTCCCAGTTTCTTCATTTTATTTAGATAAATTTGCTTTCTCTTTATAGCTGAGCGAGAAATGTCCCCAGATTTATTCTTGGAAATCTAGTCACCTTAGCTAACATATTTTCTGTAGATCCTGAAAAAAAGGACAAGAACTTACGGACACATCGTGGTGGCTCAGAATCATATTCACCAGTTTCAGTACACCTAATGATTTTATTCCCAAACAAGGTGTATTCTGTGTTGCATGTGAAATGTATAGTTTGTCGATATTCTGGTTCAAGATCACTAATCCAAGAATGTCTGCCATTTTCCACTCTGGTCGGTTTGGAACAAGTAACAACTGGAAAAATTGGCAAAAGAAAAAGAAAATTGCTGTTTCAGGAAAAAAAATACTTCAGCTGAAAAAAAAAGAGAGAATAATTTAAACTGAACAACACTTACCTTCACAAATTGAAGTTCCAAACCATCCTGTGTCAAGGCACTGTCTGGAGCTCGGCCCATTGAGCCGGTAACTGCATAAACAAAAGAAGTCATAAAGACTGATAGTATCTGTTTGACCACATGAAGAGTTCAGCTGGTGAATAACATTCAATAATTAAAGATTATGCTACTAATTTTAGATTTTCTATTTACTCTTTCACACAGAGTCATAGTTTGCTGATGGGATGCAAAAACCCAACCTTTAAGGAGATAGCAGGCTATATTTTTTCTCAAAATAGCGATGGCTATATTATCTTTTTTTATGAAAGACAAACTTTTGTTTTGCTTTAAAGTAAAATTGCACAGAATAGATGCACATCTCTCCATGCTGCATTTGTTGCACCATTTTACATAGATAGAAAGAATCAGGATAGTTCTGTTAATTTGCTTCTCTCATGCAGCATTGTAATGGAGTGAGACATAACATGACACATGTTGCTCAATGTCATAAAGTGAAGGAAAAAAGCTAATTATTAAACCAAAACAATAATAAACTGGCAAATAAAGAATAAATCTTTATATATTTCTGCAAAATAAAATGACTACTGGCAGGTTTCTAATTTCTGCCATTAGTTTAACAGCCATTATGTAATACATAACTGACTCACAGAAAGGTAATGTCTGACTACTCATAAAACAAACAAACAAACAAAAAAACCCTCTTCTGCAGTTCACAAAAGAATAAAGGATTACCTATAAGAGCTAATTAATAACCCAAAATAATACAATTTGGTTAAATATCTGCATTTTAACAGTTTGCTGCAGACAAAATGTCAACATAGGCTTCTATCTTCTACTATTAGGTTATTTTTCAGACTACAAATATGTTTGCATCAGATTTACATAAAGACTGGGAGGAAGGAACAAAGCATGCTCCTAAGTTGCTTTTTTTTCATGCAGCAGATTCATGGAAGGTTAGGAGAGTGAAAAAGCCCCTCGTAGTGGATGTGGCACTATCAATTAATCCAAGAAAAGAGTTACTAATTGATTACTAATATGTGGATTGCAATTTTCTTAAATCAAATAATACCACCATTAATCCATACATCCATTTTTGTCTTACACCCTTATCCCATCAAGGTCGGGATGGGTGCTGGTGCCTATCTCCAGCTGTCACAACGATTAATCAATTATGAAAAATACATTTTTAACAATGTTTTTATTGTAGGTAATATTATTAATAGACTTATCTGAAATATTAATTTTGATTATAAACCATTTTAATGTCAACTCTTCTAATACTAAATCACATAACAACTGCATAAAACATCAGCAAATTGCACTGGAGATAGAATAAAAGTCCTTCAACCTATTCCACCTGTCTTTAGCAACCATTGCAAAAAGGTCATTCATACTCCCTCATAAGGTATGTTTTACTCACGGTGAAAAAAGTAGTCATTTTTAATAATATATTAAATATTTGAATCTTAATTCAGGTGATTAACTCAGATTTTCTTTACTGAATATTCACACATTAAATAAAAGCACTGAATTGAACTCATAACGCAAGAAATTTCTATGAAACTTAAGTCTGAAAAAATTATAAACAGTTCGATAAACATTATATAACTAAATTCAACTCAGTTAATGTTCAATTTTATTTTGACATATATTTGTACAAATTTTACTGGCTCTGTTTTTTTTTTTAAATGTGCGGACATATCTAGATGCACATCCTGACAAAAATTTAATTGCTAAATATTACATAAATACTGGTATTGCAGCAATGAACATGTTAGTGTCCCTCATGATTTCGGGCACCGAAACACATTTGGTCTGGTTTAAACAGATCAAAGTTTGTTTCCCCTGTTGGTCCAGACCTTTTATGGAACTGTGAATACAGTCATGCAAATCCTGGTGTGAACCAAACAACCAAACTGAGACTAATTTTTTGAGGTGGTCTCTTGACTTGCAGTAAATTGGCCTCAAAATCTTAGTCTCAGTTTGATTAAAGTGAAATCTGGAACAATTATTTTTAGGTTCTCCGCTTTCAAACAAATTCTCGTACAGTTCGCCTTGGGTGCAAACCAAATACATGAAATATCCATCTTTTTAGACTTCACAATTCCTTGTTGGTTGGTATTATGGTAAAAATGAACACATCAGAGTTGCCTGCACTTCCATATGTGGTGATTTTAATGAACTTGTACCTGTTCTCCGGTTTTCTACTTAGCAATGCTGTTGCCAGTTTGTGTTGGGTCAGCGCAGGTGGAACAAACACATTTGCAAACTGTTTCAAAATTAGAAATATTCCATCGCTATTCCTGTGTCAAATGAACTGCTGTTGATGTTCTAAATTATGGTTACTTAAATAGGGAAGTGTGAATGCACATCCAGACACACCAAGAAAGCAAACTCTGAGCTGCCTCAAAATCTAGGACTCAGTTTGATTAAAGTGAAATCTGGAACAATTTGTATGTGGATGCAAGAGGACTAGTGATCATTAAAAAAGCAAGAAGGGAACCATGGCGCAAGGCACAATTGGTAAATATAACCAAAACAAAAGGAAGAAATGGCTCATGGTCTATTTCTAAAAACAAAAGAGAAATCTTCGAAGCGCATTTTGTTTACATTTTGTGAAGAAGAAAGATGCACTCATGTCTTCTCAGCTTTTCATGTTATTTGTTCAGTAGATCTGCAAAGCCACCACAGGCAATGGGGTGAAAAGGTTTTTTAGTTACTTTGAATTGTTTAAAAAAGTACAGTATGAACGCGAACCACACCAGTTAAAATGGAACAAATGTTGCAATTCTGGTCCTCATTTGAACTGAGCCAAGCAGACTATCGGGTGTGAAAAGATTGTTTCGAGTTCTTGCAAGTCAAGGCATACACTTGATTTTCTGAGACAAAACAATGACATTGAAGCAGATAATCTAATTTAAATATTTGGAATCATACATACCCTTTTACACAAGATACATAAACCGCTGCACCAAATAGAGTCCCCTGGCTGGTGTCATATAACATATGTGGCTGTGCTTCAAGGTGACCACAGTCTTTCTCTTTGATATAAAAATACAACAAAAATAAAAATAAAAAAGAAGAGCAGATATCAGTGTAGGACTAAATAAGCCAAAGATGACCTTGAAAATCGTGTTGATAACTGTGTTTTTTAGATATAAAATGCAATTTAGACAGGACTCACTGCGGCAGATGATATCTGGCTTGGTCCAGTTCCCATCATCGCACGTCATGATCCCAGTTCCATTTACATTCTTATATCCAATTATGCACTCATATCTGAGCTCGGTACCTGATGGGAAATCCTTTTTTAGAAGGGATTCTTTTGTGAGAATTATGTTCACTCCAACGTCAGGTATGGGGCAAAAAGCTAGGGCGAAAAAAATATGCATGAGCCTAGAAATTTATTAGCATTTTTCACCTCCCATTATCCATTGGCAGGCGCTCCACCCTGCCACAAAGTCCACCTGCCCCCCCATGAAGACTCATGCAGTAATTGTACATTTTCATACTTCCTATTAATAATTTTTATAACCTATAAATTACATCAGATCACATTGTCAGCTATTTTCTTCCCTATGTAATCACTGCTCGACTTACAATTCTCCCTAAGCTAGGTTTATTGTTGACAATTTGAACTGGGCCCAAGTGTGCATCTGCGCCAATGCGCATTTGCCTCGAGCCCTGTCTTGTCACCTGGTTGTGGTCCTCCAAACTTTTGTGGGGACTGCTCCATATTTTCTTCACTGACCACACACGTTGTTAATAGCCAATCTGGGAACATGCATTGTAAACTAGCTAAGGCCATAAATCATTTTGTTCATAATTTGTCTATACTTAAGACTTATAAAATATATGAAAACTAACTGTCAGTCATTTAGTTAGGTTTCCAACTCAGGATGAATCATTGTCAGTTTTCTACAGTGCAGTGGTGAAATTATACGCTAGACCATAGGTGTCAAACTCTGGCCCGCGGGCCAAATTTGGCTCGCAGTGTAATTATATTTGACCCGCGAGGCAATTTCAAATGAATATTAGACATTTACGTCAGAAAGGAGGCATTAAATGTTTATTTAAATTTTATGTAATATATTTAATATTTTATTTTATATATTAAATATGTTTTATTTAATATAATATGTTTTATTATTATTAGTAACTCAATTTTGCGCACCTGCACTTTTAAGTTAGATAAGCTTTGCTTGTTCAATATTTATTGTTATTTTAGAACTTGTTTGGGTCCATATTAAAAGATTCATTTGTTCAACCTTGGCCTGCGACTTTGTTCAATTTAAAGTTTTGGCCCACTGTGTATTTGAGTTTGACACCCCTGGGCTAGACAATAAGCAATTTTACAAGTGGTTGAAAGACAGCTTACATTATTCACAAATGTATTTGCAAACTGTATATTGTCTTGGCCAAAAGATCTTCTGTGAAGCCTGAAATAAAGCATCAGAACTTACCGATGCATTGTGGTTGCTTAGAATCATATCTGCCAGTATGAGTACACCTAATGGTTTTATTCCCAATCAGGGTGTATCCTTTGTGACACGAGAAATGTATTTTTTGATTATAATGTGGTGCCTTGCGCGTTCTCCATGTATGTTCACCATTTTCCACTTTGGTGGGTTTGGAACAATTAACAACTGAGAAAATGAGAAAAAGAGAATTTCTGTTTCAGGTACACAATGCTTTGGCCAACTGTGTTGAAAAAAAAGAATTCAAACACTTACTGGAACAATTTCCATGTCCAACCCACCGTGTGCCTAAGCACATTCTGTAGCCCCATCCCATGACCGTGTAACTGCATAAACACAAAAGAAGTCATAGAGAATGACAGAATCTGATGAATCATAAATAAAATATTAGCTTGTCAGTAAGATTTAATATAAAAAATTTTGCAACTAATTTCATGTTTTCTGTTTATTCACACAGTCATTGTTTGAAGACAGAATCCAGACAACCCTGTGCCTCTTTAATTAGGCTATAGGCTTTCTTTCTTCCCAAAATAACACAGGCTATAATCTTCTTTTTAAATAAGAGAAAGTTCTGTTTAAAAATACAGCATATATTCACATCCATCGTCTATATCTGCTTATCCAGGCAGGCTTATAGAGGGTTCAAGTGTCTATCTTGCACCCCTGAAACATTTCAATGATTTCAATTTGATTCCCTCATGCAGCAGTTTAATGGCGTGAGACATAATCCTATTAATACATCACTTAAAGTTCTTTAGAGCTCGTACACCAGCAAAAGACATTGTGCTGCGAATTGCAATAAGCTTAGATAAGCATTTGAAATGCTGATTTGAGATGTTTTCATCTCAAATCACCGTACTCTGCTGCGGGAGGTCGGATGGAAAGGATGGAAGCCTGAAGGAGTCGGAGGCTTTGAGGTGGAGAAGGGGCGGAGGTGGGTTGAGCATGGCTGGAAAGCGGGCGTTGCCTTGGATCACGGTCCTTATACAAGGAAGCTTGATCGTGATTGGCTGTGACGGGGCATTGTTCGATGCTGACAGGCTCCTGACTTATGAATGTGACACAGTGACTGGATGATGCAGGTGAGGCTGAAGAGCCTTCCAGTGTCAATTTACATTGAGGCTTCATTTCAACTCAGTTAATTTCCACACACACTAGAAAAAGGTAATAAACGAAGTCTGCGTTGATATCAAAAACGACTCAGTACTCAGATTTATGAACAAAATTTGATTGAGGAGCCACCTAGTGGCGGAAATAAAATACTACATATAAAAAAGCTTAACGGAAAACCAAACTAGAGCTGAAAACAATTACGGTAACTGACTATATTTTCTACACCACAATTGAACTTAGTCTACCAAACTATTAAGTGTAAAGTAAACCTTAATGGAGTTACTGAAAGTCAGAGCATAAACTTGATTTTCTGAGATAAAACAATGAAATTGAAGCAGATTATATAGTTTACATATTTGGAATCATATATACCCTTTTTCACAGGTTATATATGCCTTTGCACCATACAGAGTCCCTTGCCTGAGGTTAAATATCATGTGTGGTTGTGGTACAGGGGGACCACAGTCTTTCCCTTTGATAAAAAGAAACAACAAAAACAACAAGGAACAACAGTCATCAGTGTGATATTATCTTGAGTGAAGATGACAATGTAAAGCATGTTGGATAACTGTTTTTGTCAGATGTAAATTGCAAGTTAGACAGGACTCACGCCTGCACTTGATGTCTAGCTCGGTCCACTTCCCATTGACGCAAGTCATCTTCCCAGTGCCACTTACTTTCTCATATCCAAGTCTGCACTCATGTGTGATCACAGTACCATCAGGGAAATGCTGTTTTAGAATGGATTCCTCTGTGAGAACTGTGAAATCTCCATGTTCAGGTATGGGACAATCAGCTAGGACGAACCGAAAATGAAGAAAAATGACACAAAGACACACACACATAAAAACAAAGCTGTTATTGTGACTTTGGTTATTTTAACATGATTCTACAATATAAGTTGAAAAATATGTTTTTATCAGTACTTTTGACTCGGTAGACATTATAGATCATATGACGAACTGCGAACGTCCAGCAAATGTTTTGTCAAATCTTAATAAATGTCTGATGGACGTTTGCTGTTGATTTGACGCTCTGCGTCGTTATGACAACGTTAAGTGGACGTTGTCATAACGTTTAATGCTAGACGGGTAGTTGTTAAAGTTAAGGTTATTTTTAAATAAAAGTTTTCTTATTAGTCAAAGTGGCCCTGGCATCAAACAAAACGTAATATGTTTTTATATGTGACAACAAAAATTAGTACAATATTATATCTTTGAAGCCGGTTTGGCCGGTGACGTACTGACCTGCAACGTTCCCGATAAATAGGCACAGGATAAGGAGTTTTCTCTGTCTGCCGATGTCAACTAAACCCTTCATAGATGTGGAAGGAAATACAAACCATCCGGATGAAGCTGCCTCTACATCAGTCCAACTTTAGTCATGGAAATGTGGTGTGTAGAGACGCTCCTCACGGTGGAAATGATTCTCCTTCCATTGAAGTCAATTCATTTTTTAAGTTACTAGAGGGAAATGAGGTGAGGTTGAAAATTTTCAAAATAAAAGTCTTGGTTTCCCAACATAAATTACTGTTTTGGAATTCACTAATTCAAACAAACGACTTTCACAAGAATCCTAACCACGAAGCAATTTACATGCTTAATGACATTGTGTCTCCAATGTCCTGAGTGGAATTTTGGACATTTGTATTTCACTTTGTTTCGAATACACCCTTGGATTTGTAGGATTTTATGTTTTTGCTGTAGAGATTTAAGGGGAGGTATGTGCTTCTTAGAGTCAAAAATTCTTACAATCAAGAATCAAATAAGAAAAAAAGGCAAATCAAGTTAATTAATCTTTAAGAATTCAGCTGATGGCATAATCAAGACAGGTTTATATATATATATATATAAAACTTTTGCCTGGACTTTCATCTATATATCCTGGCCAGGAAAAGCCCAGAGAGGACATGTGGGTCCCCCTTTCTATGGACTCATCACCTGTGCAAGAGGGACTACAGAGTGTGATTTACATGTCATTTGACAACTTGGAGAAGGCATTCAACGGTGTCATTCCCTGTGTGAGGTACTCTGGGAGTATGGCATACCAGGCCCTGTGACACAGTCTTTTGTGATCTGTGTCAAAGCATGCTCCACATGATAATAGGATGGTGGGTTCATATCCGATGAGAAAATGAGTCCAAGGTTTATTTGTCCACTGTTGCATATTCTGTTCATAACTTTCATGAAAAGAATCTGTAAATCCAGTTAAGACATTTAGGGGGGTTGTTTTGGTGTCCTTATGATTGTGTGTCTGCAGATGATGTAGTCCTATGGGCTTCATCAGGCTGTTAAGTTTTGACTGGAGTGGTTTGCAGCCGAGTGTGAAGCGGTTAGGATGATAATCAGTGCCTCCAAATCCGAGGCCATGCCCTTGAGCCAGAAAAGGTTAGAGTGCCTTCTCAGGATCACTGAAGGGTTCCTACCCCAAGTGGAGGAGTCTAAGTATCTTGGGATCCCACAAATGAAGGAAAAATTGATCAATAGGCCAATCAGTGCAACTTCTACAGCGAAATGGGCACAGTACTGGTCTCTTGTCGTGAAGAGAGAACTGAGTCAAAAGTCGAAGTTCTTAATTTACCAGTCTACTTACGTTCCTACCCTTATCTATAATCACGAGCTTTGGGTAATGACCAAAAGAATGAGATTACGAACACAAAATGAATTTTCTCCACAAGGTGTCTGGGCTTCCACTTAGAAATAGGGTGAGAAGTTTGGTCCTCCAGGAGGGACTCAGACTACAGCCGCTGCTTCTCCACATTGAGAAGACTAGCTAGGATGCCTCCCTTGTGAGTGTTATGGACATGTCCTACTCAGTGGGGAACCATAGGGAGACTCATAATGTGCTGGAGGGACTATGTCGGCTGGCCTGGGAACGCCTTGGGATTCCGACAGAGGAGCTGGCCCAGGTTCTGGAGAGAGAGAAATCTGGGACTTCCCACTGCTATCCTCACAACCCAACTCAATATTGTGGTATGGTAAGGAAATATCTAAAGAGGACACATTCTTTTTAATAAACTTTTATAGAAATATATATTTTCCTCATCACAAAGTAAAAATGTGAAACTATGCAAAAATATTCTTGTTTTCTATACATTGTTTTTTTGCAGGAGTAAATGAAGTACTTTTTTGTTGTAATTTTGCCTACTGTCGTCTATTCTGTGACAAAGGATTCAGCTGCAATCCTCCTGAGTTCATGTCTTCTGCATTTTGATATATTCTACATATGCAACATGAAGCTAATTTTAATTTGGCATGAACAACACACTTTATCTACAACTGACATTCATCCACCATCCATTTGTTTAGAGGTTTAGTTCTTAGTAATCATCTATTATGCAATCTATTATTCAAAACTGCTAATCTCCACTTATATATATTAGCAAGACACATTTTGACAAATGACCAACAGCTTAGGTTAAAATAACTTTCATATTCAAGGACTCACTCTTGCAGATTAGATCTGGCTCAGTCCAATTCCCATCAATGCAGGTTATGATGTATATGCTGCACTCATGATGTTAGTGAGCTAGGCAGCTCGCTAACACTTGAGCTTAAAATAATCCAGTTCTTGATAGTTTTCTTGTTTTATTTTGCAACTATTTTCTGGTTTGTTCTTTTTTTTTTTCTTTTTTGTAGAACTCTAACAAAGCGGAAAAGTACACATCAACCACAGACAAGTTACAGAAAACATTTAGACTATAGCAAACCAATAACTCCCAATTATCTTACAATGTAGCGTTAAATTTCAGTTGGGAAACGTAAAACTTCTCTCCTAAAATATTCCACAATACTGAAATAATAATTAATAAAATGAACTTGAAGACAAATAGTGTTCAGGGAACAAACGTATCTGGAGGACAGTCTAAGACACCAAGTATTCAGCTGAACAAGTGTTCTGCTTGACTGACCAAATTAAATACCTAAACACTGTCCACTAGGTGTCAGTAAGGTTCTATAATTTAATTTCCAATTCACCATAGGAGAACTAAACAAAACATAATGATGGAGTCAGCACAATGTCAGAGCCACTTTCTTTTTCAAATCCATTGCAACACTCATATGTGACCTTGATACCCTCAGGGAAATTCATTCTTTGGAGGAATTCAGCAATGAGACCCATGTTCTCTACACCTTTATGCATGGGACAATAAGCTAAGAGGAAATAAAAATCTTGTAATTGAGCAGCATTTCATCCATCACTATAAAAGGGAGGTGCGCTCCCCACCAAAAAGAGTGCCATGCGCTCCACGAAGACTTGTGTAGTAATTGTAGGTTTTCCTAGTTGATGTCATTAATTTTGTCAACCTTTCTAAATAACATCAGATCACATTTTCACCCATTTCCGTCCCTATGTGATCACTCCTCTACTTTCAGATCTCTCTCAAGCTAGGTTTTATTGTTGATGATTTGAATAGGGCGTCCGCGCCAATGGTCATTTGCCTTGAGCACTGTTGTGGCTCCACGTGGTGGAGCTCCAAATTTTTGTGGGGATCACTTTGTGCACACCATTTTTCACTCAAACTGTATGTTACTGTTGTAGAGCAGGTTGGTCTGAACCAGGATCTCTATGATGACTCATTTTTGAACATTCAGGAATGAAAATTTAAAATGTTCTGCACTCGCCACAGTGATTGGTAGAGAGAACATTTTATCAGTCACACAAACATTTCAATGTTTTTTTTTTTTCTTGTGTATGCAACATTGTCGGCTAGCTAATTCTGACAAACTTTGCCACATTCTATGCTTTCTCCATTTGATATAAGTGGCTGTCGTGCTTTATAGAGCCTGAAAGCTTCTGAGGTAGCTTGATAACTCTTTTCCTGAATGATCTCGTCACCCATTCTTAAAAGTACTAAGTTCAGTATTCCTGACTGATACATATCAATGATCTCGTCACCCATTCTTAAAAGTACTAAGTTCAGGTCAAAATATGTTGCTTTTTCAGACCTTTATATCCATATTGTCAGGCAGTTTCTGTTTTGTGATTTCTTGATTCTTTGCAATAAACAGGTTGCGATAAATAGAAATCATCCTCCAGCAAATGTGTCACAAATAAACAATGCTGGGATTTTGCTGGTGTTTTTTATCCACTGATTTGCAATTGGGATTTGTGGTTGTATATTTTATACAACCACAAATACATATTTGTGGTTGTATATTTTATACAACCACAAATCCCAGTATAGTTTTATTATCAAGGCACGTTTTTGAAAATGTTGAAATATAAGATTCAAATCCTCTTTTACAATTTCAATGCATGAATAAAAGTAAGATTGTTTTTTTTTTTTTATGTAGACTGTACAATGCGCTATTTTACAAGTGGTTGAAAGATGGTTAAGGTGGTGAAATGTCGACGCGGTTGGGTTTCTACGAGGAGCTGAGCCCGGAATCAGACTCCACACTTCTGTGGTGTATCTTGATGACCTCTAGAAAAATATATTTATGTATTTAAAATGATAGCAGCACAAAGAAACAAAAAATTCTGCACAAACCAGCCCAAAAGTTTGACACCAATTTTGTCTGATTTCATAAAAGTGGGGGGCTGGTTGACCTTGTGACCTTTAACCTTTCATTAATATCTTCAAAGCCAAAGCAGCACAAACAAAAAATTTTGCTGCACAAACGTAGCACAAATGCAACATTCCCGATAAATAGGTACAAGACGAGTTTTCTCTCTGTGTCGGTGTCCAGTAAAACCTTCATAACATAGTGTGGAAGGAGACAAACTATCCTGATAAAGTTGTATCTACCTCAGTCCAACTTTAGACATGGAGATGGTGTGTAGAGACTCTCCTCACAGTGTAAACAATTCTCCCTTCACTGAAAACTAGAATTCACTCTATTGATCAAGTCAATACTGTACAGTTAGTTCGTAGAGGCAAATGGGCTGAGGTAGAAAGATTTCAAAATAAAAGTATTGGATTTTCTATGAATGCTGTTTGGAAAACTAATATATGGTTTACTGTTTGTCTTCAAAGTTTAACACAACTTTCACAAAAAATATCATGGCATGCTATTGTTATAGAAATAAAAGTTCTGCAATTCACCCTGAGAAACTGAGAAAAATATATTCCTGTAGATATAAATTCCTCCAGTCACATAGGAGGACTGGAGGTGTTTTCTTTCCACCAGTATCTTCAAATCTACTTTTGAGTGAGTTTATCTTAAACACTTACCCATTACTATGCCATTATTATTTTTAAACAATCCTTCGAGAAGCTAATTGTTCACATAAAGTACACGTTACAATAAAAAACTTGTTCATGTGCAGTCTCTTGCAGACCACTAGGTCTGAATGACTTAGGTAAATAAATAAATGAAAGCAATTTGATTTAATTCAGTGACAGTCATCTACCAGACATGATTTGATTATTATTTTTGACAGTCGTAAAGATTCAGAACAAAGACACAGAAAATCATATTTTCAGTAAAGTTTTATTTTTAGTGCATGAACAGAATTCTATGTCAAGGTCATAGCCTAACATTTTCAATCCATTTTAAATATTTTCTCTTTTTAATTTTTTTTACATAAAAAAATAATAGAGCAATTTTAATATACCTCTATTTTTTTCTTCTCCCCAAAAGAGCACTCAGCAGATTTGTTTATAAAGGTGCTGTACAATGTACAAACATTTACATCTACTGGTCCTACAGAATGTAGAAGGTACCACAAGGAGTTCTTTTTTTTTTTCTAATGAAGCAATGCAAGGCCACAGTATGATGCAGAGATGACATAGAAAATGGTCAGAACAAAAGCGTCTGGAAGTCAAACAGTGCAGGGAGATCGAGTAAAGTTGTATCCTTCTCAGGACCAGAGTGGACAACCTGTACCTGGTATTCAGAGCTGGATTTACTCAAACATACCAATCAAACTATTGCACAAAACTCATAGCATAAGCAGACTTGTAAACTGAAAACAACTTGATACAATCAAAGTTTACCCTCCACTTGGCTTTCATTGATATATTAATCCTATCACATATTTGCTACAATACTGTGTTCCCTGAGCTCATCTGAGTGTCTTAAATTGTATATTTAAATTTCTCAGATTTCACTGGTTTAATTTCAAATTTGTCATTTTCTATTTTCTCATAGCTACCTGCTTTGCAACTCCATAAATGTATGTTAATAGCTTGCCTACACAAAAGCATTACATCAGCAGCATGGATAGTGTCTCAGTAAAACACTACATCACTCTGGCCTCTGTCATCCTTCAGGCTAGTCTAATGCACAACCACACAACAGGATAGACAAACGACATATAGTAGTCAATTTCTCTGTAGTTAAACATAAAACAACCAGGAACATGACTCAAATCTAGTAAAGCTTTACATCAATTACCTTGAACCCTTTAGAAAACATGAAATGTCATTGTAAAATAAATGATATTACCAATGCATTATACAAAATGAATTGGTACTCACTGATCATTAGTTAAATACAGCTCTTTCTGTTATGCTACAGGGGCAAATGCAGTGCAATGGAATTTATTAGATACCATTTGTAAATTATGACACATTCAAATATGTATATATATATATGTATATATATATGTATCTATAATATAACATATTTCACAATGACACATATTTTGAGAGATTGCAAACATTTGGTACAGCAGTTGTAGTGTCTATACATTTCATGAAAGTCTATGATAATTTCTAACAATGAAGTACAATAGGAATCAGATGAAAGATCTGATAACTTTAACTTTAGTAACTGGGGCATTTTAGTCTATATCAAAACATGGAATGGTTTGGTATATCTATATCTATATATATATATAGATAGATATATATATATCTATCTATATATATATATATAGATAGATATATATATCTATCTATATATATATATAAATATATCTATATCTATATATATATATATATATATATATATATATATATATATATATATATATATATATATATATATATATATATATACATCTGTCATCTCAATAAATTACACGCTCTGTTATTATACACATGGTAAACAAGATATCAAACCACAAGTTTCTGGTCTTTTTTAATGATGCTGAAAGAGTGCCATAATGAAACCCTCAGAACAGTCAGAAGTAACCATTAAAGTAAACACTTTTACACCAGTATTTCAAATCAGCCCAGTGCTAAGAATGAGAATTATAAACAAGGAAGCGGTTCATCCCGGGTGATATGTAGAAAACGTGCAGTAAAATAAATTTAGGAATTAACAACATGCACTTAAACAAGCCTGTAAGTAAAAACAAACAAAAAAATAAAGGTAGAAATGTCCACCAATGAGGCAAAATTAAACCCTACAATAGCCATAATGGGTGTTTACTACAAATCAAAGGCAGGGCCTTGCTCCTTTCTTTGCATATGGGTCATTGCATTGTTATGTGTGGGAATGGTCGTTATTATTCCACAGGAGTTTGGCAGGATTGGCACATTTTCACATTTTAAGTTGTCTTTTCTGACAAGGCCCCAAGCGTGCCGCATGTGCTGAAGTCCCACACTGAAGATGCTGAAGCAGCGAACAAGGCAGAGGAAAGTGCTACATGTCACGTGATATCAAACTACTCCCAAAATATAAATTTGACCACAATCTAAGGATAATGACTACGGGTCAGCATGTTGCACATCTCTGTTTCATGGAAGATCTCTGACAAAGAACCCACTAATATGATGAAATTGTAAAGATTTAGTAGCAGTTTATGTCGGGGTGATTTAATGTTCTGTCACTGAGGGTCACGGAGGACTTCTGCTTTGGTGAGGATTTTGGCAGAACTTGGTACTTTCCAAGGCCCAGGGCCAACAGTTCCCTTTTGACTGTGAGTGGTCCCTGGAATGCTGTCTGTAGAGGCCGCTAAGTCCTCTTTATTACGGTGTTCTTTGAAGTTAGATGATTTACCATCTTTTCCTTTTGTCACCTGTGGTGAAGTTTTAGAGTCCTTTCTGCTCCAAATGTCTTTAAAAAATGACAAAGAGTCTCTTTTGTTACCAGTGTCTTTGCTGTTAGTCTTGTTTTCTGCAGGGTTGCCATTAACTTCTCTGAGCTCTGAGTCTTTGCTTCTACTTGTTTGGCTCTCCTTCACTGTAACAGACTGCGTCCTGTGACGAAGAAACTCTCCCTCACTTCTTTTAAAGCTTTCTTGCTCCAGGCCAGGCCTTGTTCTTTTCTCATTTCCTAGTGTGTATCTTCTGATCTTAGGAGTTCCCTTCTCATCATTTTTATTTTCATTACATAAGCTCTCTCTACTGAAAGGATCCTTTGTTCTCCAGTGATGCCCTTGTTGATTCTCCATCTGCTGCAGGTTTGATACTGATTGAGGCCTAAATCGAACCATCTCGTGGTTAACGGTTTGTATTTTTGTATTACTCATCTGAGGCATTTTGCTCCTGCTTGGCGTTGCCTCCTCTGACTGGCTCACAGTCATTTTGGGACTCTGATGTTGCTCTTTGGCTTTAGGAAATGTCTCCCCTGTTTTCTTTGGGCTGCTTAGCTCTCTGGAGTCTGTTATGGACCTGGTTCTCTTGGAGAACTTCAATTCATCATGAAGAAGGGGAGAGAGCCTGTTGATCTTCTTTTCTGCCCACTCATCACTCTCTTCCAATGAGCCCAAACCCCTGCTGTGACGGGGCTCATGGCCTTGCAGGGATTTAGTGCTCCCGCTGCGAGAATGTTTCAGTTTGCCTGATAAAGTTGAAGAAAAAAAAGCGGAAGCCCCAGTGGGATATGGAGAGGACTGAGGTGATGTGTCAGAAAGAAACACCTCCTCAGAATATCTTGTGGGTGAAATGGATTTTTGATAACGTCGATCTGAAAGAGAGACAAATGTTTTTCTTTTTTACATGTCAGAATCAGAATACCTCCATGGGGCATACAAGAATTTTATTTTGAGTATGTAACAGAGAGAACTTCAGTCACTCAGGTTAGTTGAAGTAGGAAAATGTGAGTAAAAAAAGAATTACCAAGGTTAAAGAGAAGAGACCAGCTTAAGCAGAGATGGTGTTAGTGTTGGTGCTCAGTGTAATAGCACGCAGTAGAAGCTGTGTTACCTGCAACAGGAGCAATGAAAGACCCAGAAGAAGCAAGTGATTATAAAAACAACAATACATTTTTCTTTCACTCAACCTTCTATTAATGTGCTTGTATTCGATTCTCTGTGAATAACCAGCTTCCCTAGTTTTGACCTTTTGTGACCGATCACCTTTGCAGCAGGTATAAACAAAAGTAATAGTGTGTGAGCTATAAACCATAATGTTTAAAATAATACACTTGAAATATAAATCTGACATCTGTGTATCATGTATAATGTAACTGAACTGCTAAAATAAATGAACATATTTTTATTAGCATTCTAACATGGAGGTGCACCTGCAGTGTCACACAGGGCTAAACCTTGAACCTGTTTGTGTTCTACATAGTTAATCTGTGAATCATCTGTGTTTTTAGCTGGCATGACACACACTTACTTGCATCTCAAATCATATGTTGTGTGGTGCTACAAGACATTAAGTCTTCAAGCAATTGTGATAGTCTTTGATATATAACAATTATCATTTATGATTAATCTACTTGTTTTTCAATCAAGTTCTACTATATTTAATTAAATGACACAGACCAAAACCATCACAATGTAATTTCTATTCAGTTTATTGAATTAGCAAGACCAGTGCATATCTGGTAACATTTGTGTCATTAGAATGCTTCATACACTCTCTGTGACCTTTATCTTGTATCTAAAGCCCAGATATCTCAGGGCGTAAGCCTCTGCAGCAAGATTCTCTCCAACAGACTGAAAATACCATCGGTATGCAAAATGTAAAATCATGACACTGACATCTGAAATATACCAGCCAACATGTCACATTCTAAACAGTTTTTGTGATTTTAATATTTTGCTGACAATGTGATGGTAAATGAATTTCTTTTTACCACTTGCGTAAAATTTAGATTGTTATCTGTGAAGAAACACTTGAGTTTCGATTTAATGTTACAGTTTGTTTAAAAATAAAGACAAAGACTATCTGAATGGATGATAGGAAGTGAATCCTCATAGAAAGAGGGTTAAACAAATCACAAAAAAATGTTTATATGACTGTTAAACAGAATAAACCCTCATTCCTCTTTGTGTATCCTCCAGGTTAAAGTCCAGGAGAGAATCAACATTTATTACTGCGAGTTTTGCTCTTGGCAAAATTTGAAAAATGGAACAGCCTCTAATATAAATCCAACACTAGTGCAAAGATCATCGCCATGTTTGGATACCTCTGTCACCTGATCTCTTCCCTCTGGTCTTGTTTGAAATAAGTTCAATTACAGAGTCTAAACTAAGAAGACTCTCAATGCACAACTGCTCTGGGAATGTTTTCAAACTGCACAGGGAGAGATTATAGAAAGCTTTCCCTAAATAACTCAGTGCTGGCAAGGTGGAAATTGCAAAGCTGTAATTTAAGCCTATCGTGACAATTTAGAAGAAGATGGAACATTAAACATTTATGCTGACTTGAATGATGGCATTTGGAACTAGTGCTTTAATGTTCACTGACATTTTTATAAGAATCAAATTAAATGAATTTGAGTTTTCATGGAAAACCTTGCACATTTTTATAAACATTGTCATTTATTAATTCAATTCAACCGAGAGAATAAATACCAAAAGTTCCCAACTCTCTGTTAATGCTTTTTCACCCAACATGGTATTAAATGGCACAATAGAGTTCTTCTAGGCACAAAGCCTGTCCAAGAGGAAAACTGAATATATTACTCACTTCCGTCCTGGGCCAGGCCTGCACCAGGTCGCAGCAGCAGCACCACTTTGTTTCCTCCAGCCTGAATCAGATCAATTGCCCGTGTATGGGAAATGCCACGAGCCGGCTCCCCATTAATCTCCACTATCTCATCTCCAACCTGTCAGCAATGCAGAAACACACCAATGAACAGCTAACATACTCTGCAGAGTGTTTGTGCACACTGAGTCTCATTATCAGCGGATCTAAATTTATGCTGCATGCAGATCCAGATACACCCTATAGCCACTTTCTTTTAGTGAAGATGACAAAATAACTCTGGATAAAGCCTGTAAACATGTCAGGCTGCTTGGCTTTAATCAACACTGACATTCTTCACCATCCTTTGAAAGGCAAAGTCATAACCAGGGATCACAGTCTGGCAGGCTGTAAGACAGCTTCACACAAAGAGGTTCTTAGTTTTTTTGCACATTTTAGAGTCTTATCCAAATTTTGATAATCTAATAATTTCTTTCTTAATTGTAAATTAGATAATGAGAGAAAATATATAGTGCTACCTTTCTGGAAATAAATTTAGTTAGTTGCATCCCTTATGCATTATGACCTTTCTTCTCATAAGGTTTAATTTAAATTGATTTATGCAGTTTTTCTCTTCCAGCTCTGTGTCGTGTCATATTTCACCCTTGAGAAGATGACTGTGCTAATCAGATAAAAAATCCACATGAACTATAATTTCATGTTGAAACCAGTAAAACTTGCTCATATTTAATGTGAAGACTAAGATTCTTAGAGCACTTACATGGATTCTTCCGTCCAGCTGTGCTGGTCCATCTTCTGCAAGCCTTAGGATATACAGGCCCATATTGTACTCCGTGCCCCCGCGCAAACTAAAACCAAAGCCTCTGGGGCCTCTTTCTAGCTCCACAGTCAGACAACCCTCCAATAAAGAAGAAAACTCTCAGACTGCACTTAAATACAACATACAAATGCAGTCCAAATATCGTGCATGCATTCATTACACATTGTTGTGCAATTTGTGGAATTTCAATGCACTCAAGATATTGATGGTTACCTGGTTGGGTCCTGTCACACACAGTGTTCCCTGCTCACCAGGTGGAAGAGTTTTATGGTCAGACCAGTTGAGTCCATCCCTTTTGTCCTCCATGTCCAGGTTATAACTAAAAAAATATTGTTATTTATGTTATTTACTTCAAATGGAATGCATCACGAGACCAACTCAAAAAGCCATTATGTAAATTATAAAAGTGAATTTACTCCTAGATGCTTGCTGGAAGGAACAATTATAATGGGTATAGTGTTTTTTGTTAGTTCTTTTATAAATGTATAATAATTATGTCTCTTTGCTGACAATCTTCAGCTTATTGGACGTGTACTTAGATTTTTGCCTTTTTTTGTAATGGGGTTTTGTTCAGATTAATATCTCACAAGTTATTGGAACAGTATTTCAGTGAAATTATAAAACCTCAAATGTATTTTTATTTAACAAAGTAAAGTTCTTTTCTGTTTTATTAATATTCATAACTGGACAGTCTTCTTTGCATGAAC
This sequence comes from Poeciliopsis prolifica, assembly GCF_027474105.1. NCBI lineage: Eukaryota > Metazoa > Chordata > Actinopteri > Cyprinodontiformes > Poeciliidae > Poeciliopsis > Poeciliopsis prolifica. Next base: position 2,272,488 of record NW_026562405.1, read on the forward strand.
AGTGAATAACAACCTTTGCTGCAATAGGATATTTTGTGAGTTTTTTTTTTATATATCTTTCCTTCTGTACCTTACCGTTCATCATGAAGAGCTGGCCTTTGTCCAATGGGCCTGTGTTGAAGAGCTGGACTCTGTTTCGCTGAACTTGCTCCCGATGGAGGGCCCTTGTATTCTGAAATACATTTTATGTATACTGATCAATGCCTAATATTTAGAAAAGTTGAAAGTCATTTCAGGCATGAATATCAATAACTTTAGTTGTAGAGATTTAATTTATACCCATATCAACCAAACACTAAAGACTACATGTTGCCAGTTACAAAAAAGCAAACTAAGTCTATAAAAGCTGCATGCAAGTTGAAATTATTTCAGGGTAACATATATGAGAGCAGCGAGATTGAATAGTGTGAAATAAATGTCATGTGACAAAGTTAAAAATGGTCTTAAATTTAAAATGAAATTAAGAACTTGAAAATTAGAGTCAAAATTTAATTTATCAGCAGCTTTGATGGAATGATGCTATGAATGATGCTATGAATGACTGGTATGTAGTCAGTGTTATTGCAGCCTTCCGCACTATATTCTGAAAGGTCCTTGGGCAAAATGCTAGCCACTCACATCGCTCCTATTCTGCAAATCAGTGTAAAAGGTTGTGTGTGGATGGTTGAATGAAGCTTCTAGTGAAAAAGCCTTTTGAGTGGAGGGCGAGGTTAGCAAAGCGTTGCATAATGAGCGTCCATTCAGTGTCCATCACCTGCCTATGTTGAACATCTTAAAAGGCACCATTATTTTTAATGTTTTAAAATAAAATAACTTCTCACATCTAAACAAGATCTTTCTTTCAAAAGCCTATCCACGTTTCAACAACACAAATAAAATTCTAAAACTATTACAACAGCATCATTATCGTAAACATCCTGAATAACTGCATGTCATAGATTTCTTTGATCTGCTGGAAATATTCAGCTCCTTATTAAATAAAGATGCCAATAAAAAACAAATCTCCACCTAAGGTTATAAAAAAATTACATCAGCCAAGAACAACCATTAAAACTATTTTCAGTTCCACAACATTTCCACAGTATTGCTTGAGGTGATGCAACAGAGTGTTAACATTATCTTTTCAAAGCCACACTGCTGACCTCAGATTTAAATTGAGCTTTTAAATACAAAAGTAGAACTTTAGATCCAACATTTAATTTTATTTTGCTTTATCCTTTTCACCTGTTTATTATCCCAAGATGACATAGACTCCAGGTCATTTATTATTATACTTTTGTATTACATGGACACACAATTACAATTTGCTTATTTGTTAAGATTCTTTTACAGGTGAGGTAAAGGTTAATTTTTAATTTTCTAAGTATTTTAGTTTGAAATAACCTTAGAACACGATGTTAATGTATTTCGATATTCTGATTTGGTCAAAACCTGATTACCTTAATTCCCTTATGAACCTGGGATAACAAAATTTTAACTTCCAAATTTTTATATTTAGGAGCCAACTTTAACAAAAGGCAGGGATTATTTTATATATATATATATATATATATATATATATATATATATATATATATATATATATATATACATATATATATATATATATATATATACATATATATATATATATATATATATATATATATATATATACATATATATATATATATATATATATATATATATATATATATATATATATATATATATATATATATAACAAAATTTTAACTTCCAAACATCAGACATCTCAGTCCAGAAATGTGCAGTCCTTGGCACAGCCAAGATACTGCGCAGAACCCTCAAGCTCCCAGGCCTATGGTAGAGGACCCGAGCTCAGAGGATAAGAACCCGCGGTGGGTGAGAAGGGAATTTATATATATATATATATATATATATATATATATATATATATATATATATATATATATATATATATATATATATATATATATATATTTTTTTTTTTTTCTGTGCTTCAAAGATATTCACCGTCTTCAGGAACCACAGTGAGAGTGACGACAGTGCCAGCTTCCTTGATAAGCTGAACAATGTCATTGTGAGAGAGCTCAATGATGGAGCGGCCATTGACTGCCGAGATACGATCCCCAACGTGAAGCAGGCCGCAGCGGTCAGTCGGACTGCCTTCAATGATACGTCCGATTTTGTGAGGGATAACTGAAATGACGGATATGAAAAGTAATGAGACATTCAGATTAAACTCAGGTAGCCACATAAGATTTATCTAGTATATAACACTATTGTTGTTTGATACTGATGGTTACAACTTCTACATTTATAAAACGTATTTTTGTAAACATCCAGGTTTCAGATTTTAATAGATTTCTCTAAAAAAAATAAAGTTTGAAGTTTGATCCTCACCACCATATGGGGGTTTGCTCTTTGATGTGAGGATAACAAAGCCAAAGCCCTCGTTCTCTTTGCGGTGAAGTGTGATATCGAAAGACTCGTGGTCCAGAGCGCTAGGCATTGGTAGGCGAGGTAGCTTTGGAGAACCATTTACCAGCACAGGCGTCATGTCTTCATCTGTTGCTTCTGAGTGGAAAATAACAGATTTTAAAGCATTTGTATAGTATGCAAAAAAAAAAAAAGTTTTAGAATGTTTTAGGTTCTATTTTACAAGATTGAGTACTGCAGAAAAATGTTGAATAAGAAAGATAGTTGAGGTAAAAGCCAAATCATGATGTCGATACAACCTCTCAAGTAAATTTGTGTCTTTATACTAACCTCTGTAGATGACTTTCCGACGAACAGTCAGCATGACTTGACCGTTACGGGCTGCATTGGTCATCAGGTCCAAAACTTGCTTGTGAGACCGACCTTTGACCATCACTCCGTCGATGCCAATGAGCTCATCTCCTGCTCTGAGACGACCATCCTTCTCTGCAGCTCCACTGGGCACGATGGCCCCAATGTAAACCTGGGGAAACACATTCTGATATTGGGTTAGGAAGGAACCAATGAGAAGGCAGAAAATGTTGCAGCTGTAAATGCTATGAAACAACAATTAGCATTTAATTTGAGTGCAGTGCACTGCACTCAAATTCTGACAAAGCATAAAGATCTCAATTTAATCAATTCAATTTGACTGAGTTGAGATCTTTTTGCTTTGTAGAAAAATGCATTATCCTGCTGAAACAGGCCACAGCTATCTGGGAACTGCACTCAATGTGAAATAAAATAAGACTCATGAGACAAAGCTTTCTTCCATTGCTCCACATGCTCCAGTTGTGGTTCTCATGCTCTCTTTTAATGGTGAATAGTGGTCCTGTACACAACAAACAACGTTGTGTACCACCTTCACACCTCCCTATCAGAAACAACATTAAGTTCTTCAGTTATTTGAGCAACAGTCTCTGTTGGACTGGACCACACAGTACACACCAGAAGCACCATAAAATAACAGCAGTTTTTCAGAAGTCATCTAGCCATCACAATGTGATACTGGTCAAAGTCGCTATAGTGCATAAACTTGTCTATTTTTAATGTTTGTAACACAACAGCTTTGAGAACATTTGCTCTCCAACTCAGCTAATACAGAAACAGCTTCCTCCATAAAGTCAGAGCCTCATATGTCACAATTTTATGTTTTATCATTGTAGAGCAAGGTCTTTTGAACAGATAAAGGAGCACAATCAAAACGCTGTCCAGTGCTCCCCCCTCAGAAGAGAGTAGGAAATATGTAATTGGAAGCACATAAGCAATGCCACCAAGAATTAAAAGTACTATATTTGTTTTGAATTAGTTAATTGTTACAATTCAAACAATGAAATAACTTAAGAAAAACAGAAAAAACAGGAGATGTAAATATTTGTAACAACTTTCCATTATTTTTTTTCCCAAAGTAAGCTGGATTTAAAACTTACTGGCTGTTGTGGGCCTTCTCCTCCCAGAACTCGGAAGCCAAAGCCTGTTTCAATGTCTCTCTTCAGAAAAACATCTATGTCTTTGGTGTGAGGCTCTGTGAATGAGAAGAATTTCACCATCACTTAGTTTCAGTGTAGGATCACAGAAAAAAAATTTTATAAAATAGACAAATAAAAGCAGCTAATATCAGTCCACACTTACGCCTGCTTTCCAGCAGGGCTTTGGACTTCAGGTACATCTCTGTGGCATCTCGCTTGGGGGAGTCAGATGAGCGTAGGGTGCTCGTGTTGGAATGGTACGGCAAGGCCTGGGGAGTTGCGTCTGCGATGGTGTCCAAGGTTTCTGTGCTTGCAGTCATGTCTTGTCTCTGATGACATACACAGAAGGCATCATGACCACATGCTGCTTTATGATTAATTATTACAGAAAAGGACAAGCTTTGTGTGTAACTTTTTGTTGTATTGTTGAATTCTATTATATCACAAAATTTTAATGAAAGTCTGAGCACCTCATTATCTTTGACAAGTGTCTGGGCATCAAACAACGTTAGATAACAAAAGCTGGAAAGGTCATTTTTAATAACGTAGACCAGTTTTACCTCCATATTTCTTCTATTGTTTTGAGGGTTAGGCACTGGGATCTGAGTGTAATATAAAATCCAACAGAGAAAGTAAAGATTTCCCCAAGGCTGGGATAGGCCCTCTCCGCATGAAAAGGGCACCCTCTTTATCTAAAACTGTTGTATTAATACCACCAAATCTAAAGAGGCTCATCCAATCCTCATTACCACTGCAATCCCCAGACAATAGCTCAAAGAATATGAAAAGCGAAGGGAGGTAATTAAGACTGTTTTTGAGAACAAACAAAAGAAGGCGGGCTGAGAGATAATCAATATTCAAATTTATTGCTATCATTTAATTTGATGCAACAGAGGCTTAGTGGTTAAGCTGAAGGACAAAATGTTTTGAAATCAAATTGAAGGATATGTCTCCATGGGGAAACAATGGGTAAGAAAGAGGGAATAATGCATTTATACTCACAGGCTTCAGAGACTTTACAGGGGATGTCTGACCTGTAGTAACAAAAAGACAAAACGAAAAGAGTTCAAATTAATTATGTTCATATTTGGAACAGCAGCTCACACCAAAGCTCCAGCAGATGTCACTGTCTCTCTGACTAAGAGACAGCAGCAGGAAGTATAAAAATAAACCAGTGAGCCTCTCAAAACTCAAGAGGTGTGCTGGCTAAAGAATTCTCCATTAGCGAATATTTAGCCATCCATGAGATTAAAGATACATATAGCATATAGTGTTGGTTCATCACATTCTGAGCTGAGAACATACAGCACCCCAACCGTGGAGCTGAGAAAGCAGGTAAAGACTTTCGCGTTTCATGCATATAATTCCACAGCTGATAATTGTTCTTTTTGCTTTACAGTACACCCACATGTTTCTTCTAACGCACTCAGATACTTCCCTATAGACCATCTCGCACAGCCCTGCTCCCATCCTCCTCAACTCTCTGCATTAATTGAATTAACAGATACTCCTCTGAAGCTTGCAGCCCTCAGGGCAAGGGTGAAAACTTGGCCTCATCTGAGGTTAATGGAGCCTGATGCACTGTATAGAAGAAGATATTTTTATGCAACACTGTAAAAATCCCTCATCCAACACCATTGTTATCAAAATCTGAAAATGCAACGTTTGCTGCACACCCAGAACACACCCTACTGCACCCTGCTTTTACCTCCACCCAGCTGCCTGATCTTTTTGTCTTCAGTGAAACTCACCTCTAATAAAAAAAAACTCTCCAATTGTGAGCCACCTCTAAGCTACAGGCCATTGTCTAATGAGTGCTAAAGAGGACATTAGCTGTTCAGTTTAGCAGGCTGGGTGAAGCCAAGCCCATATATACTTCAACAGTGGGAATCATGCAGTGGAGCAGGACATGATGATGGTGGCACAGCAGTTAGTGCAAGTAGCATGGGTGTTTGGGCAATGAGGGAAGGCGGTTCAGGCGTGGCTTGGGGCAAGGAGGACCCAGCAGACCTCCCCTTCTTAGCAGTTTAGCCATGGATCTTTTAGAGGCCACAGATAAAGAGGCATGCAGAAATCCCCTGCGCTCTGTTGACGATCAAAGCCAATCTAGGGTTCACTGACTCGCGCAGTGAGTCCTTTCGGCAGCCATGGAGAGATGTAGGAGACATTTGAAGGGTGCCTTCCCTCCTCCCTCAACGATGTGGAGTCAAGCACATCCCCACACTTATGTAATTCCCTCTCTCAGACTTGTAACAGAGGCATTAAGCCCCTTTACAAGTTGTCATAAACAGTGGTAGATTGAATTGAGGTGCAGAGGATGATTATTGGAGAAATACTTGGGATGTGCAGTCTGTATATGGAAGTGGTGATAAGAAACAAAACTCTTAGGAACTGGCTTTAAACTGCGCCTGCAGTAGTCACAGTGGAGAAGTTGGAAATATTTAGCAAAAAGAGGACACAGCTTAAAGCTTTAAAACACACTGGAGACACAGTGGAACACTATTACAGTGCAAATATGTGTTATCATTCAGTGCCCCTAAACTAACCACAACACCACCTCACCTCCCATTAGTATCAGCACTCTGACCTCACCCCCAAGCAGCACTGCAGAAGTAGTATCAACAATATCAACAAATTATATTAGATAAAAATTGTGAGAGGAGAAAACAAAATGAAGGCACAAAAGTGATGAAAACAGCCCAGAAACAGAATAACAGCAATCCAACATCTTTAATCCAATCAGTCATGATTTCTTGTAAAGATTAAAATTTAGAATTTCGTAAATACTTTACTAGTATGTAGTAGAGTAATAGCATACCAACAGATTGTGGAGCTCACTCCCTTGAGGAACACCTGTGAGGTGTTTCTAAGGTTTCTAGTGCCCCCCATTTTAAATCAAGGGAGCAAATGTTTTATACATGCCGGTTTTTGTGCTTTCCTGCCCAAGAATTGGACTAATTTGATTGTTTTAGAAAATAATACAAAACAACCAACACTGTGAGTGTTGGAGTACTCACAGCAACCTGTGAGTTCACCAAAAATTAGATAATGTGTGAGTGAAGATTAAGCTGTTGGCAAGAAGCCCTCTAAGAGTCTCATTTAAAAATTAGATGAACTTGAAGTTAAATTTTGCCACAGAGTACAAAGAGAAAAAGCATATAATTTTGTTCACACATCACACTGTGAAGCATCGTTTTTCAAGCATCATGGTATGGAGATTTGTCTTACACTACGGTGTCAGGCCTGTTTATTACATGTGAGGGATCATATGAATGAATACATTAAAAAGAGGCAGCAATGCATTAAAATGTGCTTCAAAAAGACAAATGGGTTTCTAAGGGAAAACTGAGAAAAACAGAAGAATAGTGCCAGAAGTTAATCTACTATGTCCACACAGAAACTTGGGTTATACAACTAAATATTGGTTGAGGGCTATTGTAAAATATTTGACCTTTACTGACCTTTGCAAACACAATGCTATTACTTTTAGCACATTAGTCTATACTGGGCAGTATGGCGCAAAACTTTTAACCACGACTCGATAGAAGTTTTTCTTTTAACTGAGGAGTATTCACCCATTTTTTGTCCAGTCCATGAACACTTGACCATGAAATACATGCCGACACTTTGTCTGTGAAATGAGGAAATTGGAGAAGTGGAGAATAAAAATAAGAAGCATAAAAACCAGCTACAGCTACATGAAGTCTTTTTTTAAGAGAAGAAGTCAGGTAATGGTCTGAATTGAAACAAGTTAAATTCTGTTCAGGTTGTTTCTCAGGATCACTTTGAAAGATTAAAGGAAGGTCTAGCTGCATGGAAATAAATGAGGAATGACTCAAAATTTCTGGATAGGACAGTATACTACCTAAACATCCAGATGGACAAATCAGATACAGAAACACCTGAACGCTTTAGTCTCTCACCTCCTCTCAGTACCAGCACGCTGACCTCACTGCCCACAGGAAAGTCTTTCAGGATGTCCACCACTTGTGCATGACTAAGACTTTGAACATTTTGCCTGTTGATCTCCTTGATTACGTCTCCTTTTTGCAGCCCACGGCACCATTGGGCATCCAGAATCATTTTCACCTTCTGGCCCAGAGGACAGTCAGCAATGGCGAACCCAAATCCTCCAGGCCCCTTTACCAGTGGTACGCTCACCAGTTCTGGTTGCAGCATTCCTGTGGCCCCCTCTCCCTGGTCAGGCTGTCGCCCATTGGGCAAGGCAGCAACAACAGGCCGACCGCTTGCATCGGTGGTAACATAATGCAGTTCCTGTGAAGAGCCATGCAGGACATCGCCTTTGACTAGCAGTGGTTGTCCATTAATGAGCGGCACAGCTGTCACTACCTCCCCACCGTGGAGAGGCTGCTGTGACTGAGTAGCTGGTGGAGGGGGTGGTGGAGGAAGGGGGTCGTCGTTGTTCAGGTCTACATCCGGAGGAAGAGGGTACCCGCGACAAAGAACCATGTCTACGTATTGGTTGATGGGGATGGACTGGAACATCTGCACCACCTCTGGATGGGTCTTTCCCAGAACACATGTCCCGTTAATTTCAACAATCACATCCCCTGTGGCAAATGAAAAAAGAAAACAATTAAAAGGAGGTCATTTTTTTCCCTCATTTTCCATCTAAGAATTATTTCTCCACATCACTTTGAAAAGCACTTTGCATTTTCTTTGTCAGATATGTGGTTCCCAAATCTCCTCATCTCTTACCTTTTTTCCCATTTTGGCAACTCCCTTTACTGCTTTAATTTCTTTTTATCTCATTCACTCATTTTTATCCCACCTACACTTACTACAAAAGAGCTACGAGAGAAATAGATTTCTGTCACATAACACTATTCAAATGAATACACACACACCTTATCAACTTGACAGTTCCTGGTGTCACAGGAACCAGTCAGAATGCCTGCTGATATAGTCCCTATGCGTTTGACAGACAAATTGATGTTTTTTATTGTACTACTGAACCCATGGGACGATGTTAGCTTAAAGAAATATGAAAGAAGCAAAACTAATTCAATTAAATTGTATTCATGCAGTATTTAAAAAAATAAAATAAAAAAATCAAAATGTGGGATTTTTAAGCCGCTTTTTGAAAGGGATCATTAAATCAACTGTCAAAAGCATTTAAGAGAACCAAGAATAAAAACAAATACTAATAATTTTGCCCTGTATTTTTTTGGATAATATAACAATTAATTTATATTGGAGGATCCTTAAGCTTGACTTACCTATTTGTCAGTCAAATGTACCATTTGAACATAACTACAAATGTACGGTACATTATCTCAATTCAATTTAAAGTGAACACTTTGACTCGGTCACTCCAAAAGCATCAGGCTTTGCTCTTCAGGTAAAGCCACAATGATGACTGGGCATTTTCCTCCTGGACCTTCTGGCACAATGCAGACTTAAAGGTTGTATCCATTACTGCAATTCATGCAGGTCAAGAAGCAAAGCAGCTCCAACCAGGCATACTACCACCACCTCCACGTTTGACTGTCAGTATGATTTTTCTAAAATGCTGCTGTTTTACATCAGCTATGACAAGAAGCACAAAATGTTACATTTAGTCTCATCAATCTAAAGAATATTATTCTTAAAGCTTTTTTACCAGTCTCTTTACAATTACAAAAATGTGAACTCTTGACATGAAGACAAGTGAGAGCCTTAGTGCTTTAGGTGTTGTTTTGGATTATTTTGTGACCTCATTCACATTTTGTGAACACACTCTTGCTGTAGTTTTGGTGTACTCCTAGAAGAATACACCAGTATTCCCCTTTTGCTTTATTTATACACTATGTGGCAACAAATTTGTTTTACAATTTGTTTATATGACTTCATTTCTTCATAACTTATGAGATTTTAATGTGCATCATTTTGCTGGATTTTCTCACCAGACGCCATCTTGTTGTCCTGGGCAGCAGGGCCATCGCTGAGAACATTTTTCACCTGCAGGAACTCGTCTGTGCGGTCGCCTCCGATGATAGTAAATCCAAAGCCCTGGGAGCTTTTCTTCAGAGCTGTGTGGTACATCTCCCCCTTCAAGTGGCTGGGGTCTGCTGTAAATCCAAACATACTTCCCTTACCTGTGTAGAAATTGGAAATGTAAAACCGTTGGTGACACGTTTTTAAGAACAAGAACTGATGCACAGTAAAAAGAAAGTGTGAAGAACTGCAACCTCTGCACAGTGCAACACATCAGTTACACTGTGCAGACCAAAACATGAAAATATTGACATTCCTTTTGAATGACTGCGAAATCCAACCATGTGTGCTGAATCTTAATTATACACACTACACTATGTGGCAACAAAATCAACACATTAATCAGTCATTATCCAAATAATAGACATGATGTGTTTAAGTACAACAAACCCATCAAAACGTTTTTGTGTGGCCCTGTTGAGAAAGAAGCCCACACACAGATGAAGTGATAAAATTATAGCTTTTGAAGTTAATTTACTTGCCTCCTTTCATTATAAAACTATAGAGCAGAACATGCATACAGTACCTCTGACACTATCTAATTTAGCGTATTGTCCTTTTATCCCCTGCTCTATTTAATAAGTGGCTGAGGAAAAATAAAGCTCTGAGACTGTTGTGATTGCAGGCTTTATATAAGTTGAGTAAGGAACACGTAAAGGTCAGCAGCGACATCAATAAGAACCAGCAGCTCTGTTGTGGCATAAGCAATACATTACACATCCAACTCTCAGGGTTGCACTAAGCTGATGATCTTCCTTATTTAGCAGTACTGTAGTATCAGCACTTTAGATCTTGGATCATTTTTTTTTTCTCTCTGGCTTGTGGTCTGCAGCTTTGGTGCATCACTGCTGTTGCTCAAAAAGAGTAAAACAATAAAGGAACCCAGTGATTTTTTTTTTTTTTTTATCCAGCTGGATTCTGCAGTAAAAGACAGTATTGAAGATGTCAGTTCCTATGTCTGGGAATGGTATTCATACATTTTGAACTTTCTCTGTCATGTTACAACCACAAACTTCAAATTATTCTATGATAGTCCAACACAGAAAAGCGCATAATTATCTGGTGGAAGATAAATGATACATGTTTTTCCATTTTTTATATAAATAAAACCCTCAATAGTCCAGTGTACATTTGTATTCAACTGCTGTGATTCAAAACCACCTTTTGCTTTTACTCCACCTGCAAGCCTTTTGAGTGATGTCTTTTCAAGCTCTGCACCTTTAGAGACTGACATTTTTAAATTTCTTCTTTGCAAATCAGCTCAACCTCAGTCACACTAGATAAAGAAGATACATTTTCAAATCCTGACACATTTTGATTCACAAGTGAATTTGTGCTGAACTTTGAGAGATTTTAACACATAAATTTGCGTTGATCTAAACCATTTTATCATAGCTGTTGATATATTTTTAGTATGTAAGTCATGATGGAAGGTGAACCTTTTCCGGGCTTCAATATTATTGTAGTTTCTTACAGGTTTCATTCCAAAGTGGCTATTTATTTAGCTCTATATGTATGTCTTAGAACCAGTTTTGTATGGTGACCAAAATGTAAATTCAGTCTAATTAGGTCAGAGCACATTCTTCAACATATTTGTTTTGTCTCCTACATATATTATAGCAAAGTGAAAACAAAACTTTTTATTGTTTTCTTTCAGCAATGGCCTTCTTGCCAACCTTCCATAAAGACTGGATTTGTGGGATGCACTAGTAATAATTGTCAACAAATTCTACCATATGAGCTGATGATCTAAAATGGAGAAGTGGAAACTCTACCAGAGTGACCATTAATGTGCCCGGGTCCTTCACACAAGAACTTTTCTATATAGAGATTAAATTACATACATGAAATTATATTGTGTATGTGATATCATACATACATGCCATTCGATTACAGATATCTCCTTGAGATGTACTCAAGGAGATTAACTGGTGATGTCTGAGGCAAGTGGTTGCACTCAAATCTTAGGAATATCAAAGAAAAAGACTGAAAACATATGCATGCTATACTTTTTACTGAACATAAAATGTGTCTACTTCAAAATTATGAATTGCTTTGTACTTATAAATCAGAATAACATACACTGAAATTTGTGGTTTTAAAATATAATGTGTAATGTGCAAAGCACCATGTGTAACATCCAATGGGAATAAATACTTTTGCAAATTACACATTAGCTAACAATAAATACAAAAACAAAATTTAATTAGTTTAAAAATGTAATAATTCCATCTAAAGCTTTCTTCTAAGACTAGTGTCTCAGGTAGTTTTACATATTCATGCACAAACATTATAGGATAATATGCCACTCCTCCCTCTTTTAACAAAGCCAGCATTAGATTCTCCTAAGCCCCATCACTTGTACTGAACATGTAAGCTTGTGTATACATGTCACAAATACAAGGACTACAAGGCTGAAGCATTAACTTGAATAAATCTGCATCATTCCTTGCTTTAAATGTCAGTAAATAAGGAAATCCATTACATTTTTAGGTTCCTTACTGTTGGGGGACCCCACAAATTTGTGGTTTAAGTAAAATTTCAGAATATATGCTTCAACTACTACCATACTGGAGGTGATAGCTCCATATTTGTGCTGTTTGGTTTGGTATATCTGTTTCCCTGTCCTGAACTTGCTTCAAATTAATACGAGCTTTTCCACATTTAGTTCCCAACTTCCTGTTCTGGCTGGTCTAAATAACAACTCCACACCTCCTGCTCACTTCCCTCAGCTTTTATAAATACTTCATAACTTTCAGAGTGTGAGAGCAATTTAAATGCAGACACTCAAACTCTCATGCAGTTCACCAGGCTAAAAACATCCAGAGCCGACAACTGCAAGTGTAAATTATAACAGCCAGTGAGGACTCCAGATGTTCGCTGCTGTTATATGGATCATGCAAAGCTTATTTACATAATTATATTGAACCGGCTTGATGAACTCTTTTTATCACTTCTCACAAGAAGTCCAGAAATATATTTCTGAAAGGACATATTTGTATGAACAAAAAAGGCAGATGTAAAAAAGGGTGACAGAGAAGCAATTTAAGGAATTTAATTTAAGGAAAAAGGAAGTCAGTGTGACTTGTGCAAGCCTGGACTTGTGTAGGATGGTTCACAGAAAGTATCTTGGTTGAAATATGGAGATTATAAACAGAAGGCAAACAAAACAGTATTTCCACTTTGTCAAGCAGCCAAGCAGATTGACTGCTTACATGTGAGAAAGCCAGGGAGTAGACCACCATCTTCATTTATCATATGTGGGAAAATATCCACTGACAATTTTCTTAGAAACGCTTATTCAATTCCTTGTTATCACATGGTAAATAAGTCAATCAAACTATAGGAATTCAATGCATTTAGACATCTAGATGTAAAGATTTGCTTAAGTTCAAACCAAGCAACAGAAAAAAAAAAGAAAGATTTAGGTCACTTTGAATATGGCATAGCTGTTCCAGATGGGTTACTCTGATAATGTCAGCAGTTGCTAATCAACAGGGATTTTATTTGCTTTATTAACTGAAACACAGCCAACCAACTCCCCAGTCTGCAGGTCCACTCTTTTTCATTTTACAATATAATAAAATCAATTCAATTTCAGAAATTGAAAAATAATTTGTCTTCTGCTTACAGAATAATAATAATAAAAAACAACCATTTTCATTTATTTTACTTTGAAGAGTTTTTTGTGTGCTACGCCATAATGATGCTGTACATTTTACATAAAACGTGTATTTATATTAACCAGCTGTCAGCCAATGAATATTACCTATGTAAACAAACCTATACTTAAAAAAAAAAAAAAAAAAAAAAAAAAAACACAGAAAAGTTTCTTGGTGTGAGTTGCCTTAGGTGTAACCGCTGACTGCCAATGTCTTGGTTTTATCATAGCAACCGTCTGACGGCTCAGCAGGTTGCGTAATCAGTAATCAGCAGTGAGATGGCGGTTTACTCAGTCCCAACACACCTGAGCAGAGAGACGCCTGATTATGCTCGGCCTCTTTAACGGGATGTTCCACCAGCTGTTGACACATGCACCGCTAAAAGGCGCCCTCCTCCCCTCGCATTCCTTCTTTTACGGCTCTGAAACCCTGCCAGCACGATGAGCTCGTCTCACTCAGCACTGATCAGCAGTTTGATCTTCCATAACATGTCTATTGTAACGGAAAGGTTTTCTCATGTTTATCAGGTGAAAAATAAGTTTAAAGAAGTGTCATAACTGGAGTCCTTACAAAAAAAAATAAAAAATAAAAACAAAACATTTTCTTCATATGTGAGGTTTCCAGAAGGCTGCTCTTCATTGTTTCTGGGAAGTATATTCATCACAGATGGCTGGCACAGTGCAAGCAGATAAAATCAAATTGTTTTTATATTTTAACAAATTGAGCTAATTCCAGAATCCACAATGATAAAAGTGAAAACAGAAAAGTGAAAGGAGCGAAAAATGACCATAATGAGACCAAAATTATTGATCAGTAAATTATTTTTACTGGTTGAAACAGTAGAGATAAAAAGAGGTTATGCTTATTCATAAAGACATTTTAAAACTCTCATAAAAAAACAGCATGAAGTTGTCTTAAATGAGTCAAGAATAACAGGATTTTCCAGATTTAAAAAAAGACAGACAATGGTTGTACATGTTAGAACTTGTGCTGAACTAATTATGAGTAGACATGAATGTGCAAGTCTTAAAAACCTGAAGGTGTTGTCGAGGCTTAACAGGTACATTACAAAAGTGCAATATCTTATAGTACTTTTACAGACTGTTGTCACACCCTATTCTACTGTAGAAATGAAAGGACAAACTTTGGGGGGGAAAAAATGAAAGCTTAAAGAAGTATTTATTTAATTTCCAGATTATCTCAATGTAGGGTGGGGGGACTGGAGCATTACAGCAAGTTCTCAAAACAGAAAAAGCTAAGAGATTATCTGCGTCAGGCTCTACAATTATAGAAAGCTGAAAGAATTTTTTTTTTTTCAAATGTTTAAAGTATATTGCCATGGTTTATTTGTGACAGGTGCTTAAGAGAGGAATAGTCTCATAGTATTCCAGCCACTGCTAAATGGCTGGAATACTGCTAAATGCAGGCTAAAGGTAGTGAGTTACACAAGTCAGTATCAAAGTGACGCTAGAAGATTCAGTTATGGAATAATGATACTACAGTGTTGCTGAATTTTGTTTACTGCAACGAGGGAGACAGCAGCTGGAGACTGCCTATTAATACCAGTTCATGCCAAATTCAAACAAAAAAAATCTCATGGAGCTAGAGTCGCATCAAAACGTAATCCTCTTTAATTTGTGTCATACTCCACCTCCAGAACTATCCAAATAAGTCTATCTGTTGCTTTTTAAAGGATGTCTGCTGACAGACATGCAGACAAGAAACTGGAACAAGCTCAAAACCCAACTGGGAATGAATATAAAATTCATGTTAATGAACTGAACAACAATGTCTTTACTGCTACCCTTTATTACAAGCAGAGTTATTTGGAGCACTTAGTCTGTTAACAAGCAAAGTGAATAAACATTTTTAGAGAATAAATTATATAGGGAATGTATGCAGCAAGCTCTAAGTTCTTTTATGGTGTAAATTACATTTAGATAGTTTTATTCTTATTTTAGAACCTTGCTGGAACAAAACTTAATATATATGTCCTATTATTTTCTAATAATTACTTAAAGTAATGATTTGGACATATTTTGGCTCTGACATAGTATGTTTCTTCAATTTGTATTGTTGAGAAAGAAACAAAAACTGTAATTTCAGTGAATGTGTGCTCATCTCAGGCAGTTGTGCATTTTATAGATTGGAACAACACCGTTTTCTTTTTTTATGCAGATGTGGAACATGTTTCTACTTTTCCACATTTCTACTCCTATGGGATGTAACATACTATAGAGGGGATCATCCTGCAGGATTATTTTAACATAAACATTATCTGCATTGTTGGCTCTGCCATCTCTAGTTTTCCTCAGGATACTACTCCATCTCTCTGATGATCAGGTCAAGGGAGACCTGATTCTGATGTAGTCTCTGATTTAGGAGCAGTTTAACACAGGTAATGAAAAGCACAGCCCACGTCCAGAATACATATGGAAGATCTTGCAGAAAAGGCTCCAGTTGCAGCTCACACTTCACCAAATCTGTCCCAAATTTCTGAGTGTGACTTGTTTCATAATGGTACAGCTATCATTGTTGATTGTGCACATTTTTCTACAACAGGTTTTTCTTCCACTCAACTATACAATAATATGCTTGTAGCACAACATCATATAATAATATTTTTAGCCATGAAAAACTTAATTATATGATGCTCTGCCTTCTTGATAATAACTGCCTGGTAGACAACTATCTTTCCTGAATATAATAAATAATATTACACAAAACAAGTTGTATTGTTTTGTGTAATATTAAAATTTTCTGAAAAACAGAATTTTTGATTTTCTTTAGTTGAAAACCATATCAAAGCTAACAATTTGTTTCACTCAAATTCAAAGTGAAACATATCAATTTGAATTTTAATTTTACTTTTCAAACTGAATTTCTGAAATAAATCAACTTTTTGTTACCTGATTTGCCTACCAGTTTTTGTAGGTATAGAAAATAGAAAATGTAGCTAGATGAACAGATCTGATGTTGCTACCTTGAGAAGATGCAGTAGCAGCTTGCTGAATCGAACCAGTGTCCTTGCTTAGCTTCTTCTTTGCCTCCAGAACTGGGTTCTCAAACTGGGTCCTCTGATTGATGTGGCTGAAACAAACATGTTCAGTGTTGAATGCATCAGTTTCTTGTGGAGGGATGCTGAAGCAACACCCACACCTTTTACAACTGAAACATATGTAGAAAACGACTGGACTGTGTCACATTGTTTACTGTGGAATGGCTTTTAGCCACCTAATATTCCAGGAAATGAAACTCAGACTGTGAGAAACATCCTGTTCCTCAATAAGAAGGTAAACAGCTTGTTCCCCTCCTGGCATACAAACCAGAATCACTGTTTCAAAGGGAACTCATTTCAAACTAAACACTGGCAGCTACAAGCTCCATCAATACGGCATTGACTTTCCATGTCCAAACACTGCAAGTTTCTTCCTCTTGTCATTTCTACCTTGAAGGTTTTCATCTGCTACCTGAGCAATAAAACAACACGAGCTTTTCTCTTCCCTGTTTCATCACTGCAGCGAACAGGCTCATCCTTCAGCCCTCATTCTGCTATTTCAATGTGTTCTGGTTAAGAATCTCTCCATTTCATTTCCCTCCGTTGAAATGCTAAACTTAATGGCTTCTTCACTCAATTCCAACTGTGATGCTGAGTGCAAAAACATATAACACACATTCAACCATCATGGAATAATATACTCTCCAAGTATTGCTCCATGTACACAAACTGACTGACACATAACGCAGCGAGAGTTCAATCAATGTTGTGCTTACAGGCAGGTCACAGCACAGAGTTTCACTTTGCCACCCACTGATAAACAAGAGGAAAATCCTTATCAAACTCTTTCAGGTAAATGCTTCCTCTCTTCATGTTACATAACTCAACGTTTTCTCACCCAAGATGACACTACAGCCATTTGTTTTATTTATAGACGGAACAGATTCCTGCCAGTTTGCTCTTCATAAACACAAAGCAGTACAATTATTGCACATGCTCTCATCCTTTATGTTCACCTGAGTGTGATAGGATATAAACAAACAAAAAAAAAAAAGAATATGGCAAAAAAAATAAATAAAATGAATTACAAAACCCAGGATTAATTAAACTTACTCAACGTAGTATGTGCCATATTGTGGGTCATCAATTTCCTCCCAGCCATACGGTAGCTCTGGAAAAAGAAAACAGTGTGTCATTATTTTGTGAGAAATGGTGGTTACAATCGAGAAGGATGAACTGAATAAATAGATGGAATATTAATGACATGCTGGGAATTGCAACCAGTTCAGCATAGTGATCAGGCACAATTTTACACTGTCAGATAAAATGTTGATTATTTTCATCCCCTATTGGTTTAGTCACACACTTTTTGAAATAAAAATACATATTAATTTGGAAAAGATAGTCCTACCTTCCCTTATTGGCTTTGTATGCGCATTTTCCAAATATATAAAACTTTTTCTCAAAGACTCAACTTTTTTTTTTAAATTTCTGTCAGGATTTCCAAAATTGTAATATAATGTAAATTTCAAGCTTCAACTTCCTGGCCTTCAAACTTTCTTTGCTTATGAATAACAACAGTCCCTTTAACAGCTTGAACAAGCATCTTTACCAGGGCTTTTGCTTTTGTTCCAGTGGACATTTCACATCAAAACACAGTGGAACACAAAACCCGCCTGTTTCCTGAACTGTATGATGTCTGGACTTTCCCATGCTGTTTCCACTTGACTTGATATAATATTTGTATACCTTTTTTTTAACAAACTGTGTACACTTCAGATGATTTTTGCCTTAAAATAGATCCACAGATTCATTGTCAGATAACTAGAAGCCTGTAAGGAAGACTTTATGCAATTGTTTACAGGTAAGCACTCTTAGACTACATACACTTCTGATTTTGAAGAATGCAATAAATAAAAGTATCTGAAAAAAATGTTCTCCTTATTCTGACTTTTAGCAGAAATAAATGAAATTGGGAGATCTAAATATCTTTAAAAAAGGAAATGTCTTCTTTCTTGATAAAAAAGAATAAAATCTTGTCTTTTCATACACTGCATGTAAATATCTGATTTCAGTTCTTATTTTTATAAAAAACTTGTCTGGACTTACATTACACATGATTTAGAATCAAGTGTTTTAAAAGTTAATTTCATTTCATTTAAATGAAATTAAAATTTTCTGTTCCTAATTAATTATTCATATAGTGTCCAAACTGCAGGAAAAAATGTCCACCAACACAAAAGAGACTTTTTTTTATTTATAGAAAATAAAACCATTTTGTACTCCACTGTAGGTTCACTTCGATTTATCTCAGAAACATAACAAACACATCAGAGCGTGTGCCAATGACTTGTGGTACTCGCTGGTGGAAAACTGTGTCATTAGGGAACAGTTTTTCTGAAAATAGCTGCTAGATAAAATGTTACACTTAACCTCACCATGGCAACCTGAACTCGTAGCAGATGGACAGTTGATAATCATCAGCGTTTCTCATCTATGTTCTGTTTACACAGAATTTAATCGCTACAGATTAAACTTTTCAGCGTTGAGGAAGAGAAATATGAAGTTTCTCAATTCTCCAGGAATGACATCTCCAGTTGTATAACTATGTAGCAGTTAAAGTTTGCGTTAAGCCTTTTTGCAATTTGCAGAGCACATTTCTATAGTTTGTAATAAACAAGTAGACTGGAATGAATGATGCATGTAATTTCCTGTTGAAAATATAAGCCAGAAAGAGAGAAAAAAGAGAGAAAGGACAAGAGCTCTTAAGGCAACAGAAAGCTTGGAGTTGCCTTTCAGAAGAGTCATGTAGGTTTTTCTTGTAAAAATCCATTAAAAACTTGCTTAAGGGTTCAACTCTTTCAGAAGAGGCCTCTGTTCATTTCTGTCTGCACTTAAACCAACACAATCATCCTGGGGATACAAAAAGAACCTCATGTCTGATATTTCTTTAAGCCCTGTCTCCAAATTTTAAGATATTTAGGCCACGTTCCTGAGGATAATTTTAAGTGGTCAAAACATTTCAAAATTAAAAATGTTAGGTTGAAATGTTAGGCATAAATTTTATAAGACATATAAATAGATATTGGCTACTACATTTTTCTGAATGTATGTGTAGAGGTTAACAGAACTAGTTATGCTTGAGTAAACTAGAAAAGCACAATACGTACCGCCGTCCTCACATTTCTCTGGGGGCTTCGCCTTTTTCGCCAAGCGGGGGTCCAACCATGTGGTTGTCTTTGTATTGTGACTGTGTACCACAAAAACAGCCGACAGAAAATATCAACAACAATATTACCAGAAGGAAAAAAAGAATCTGAAGCAAGATAACTGACTGACAGTCTCCAAGCTGCCTGCATAATATGCTCTTCCGGACAAGTCTATTGGTTTCTGTTCGCCTGCTGCTGTGTTTATGTCAAGGTGGCCTTTTCTTGGAGAAGGACTAAATCCTCTGAATGTGAAACATGTCTTGTTTATTCTCAAATGGATTAAATATCTGGAGTGTGTAATCAACAGAAAAAAATCACAAGAGTCTTCTAATATCTCCAGAGATAAGCGGCTTATAACCAAATATGAATGAAAGACAACACTAATAACTAGGACTTAGAAATGTATGTTTTCTTTTCAATAAGATGAAAAGAAAAGAAGCTGGTTTTGTACTCAGAGCTAAAATATCTTCATAGAAAGTCCAAAACCTATGTTGTGCTGAACTGAACAAGAACAAAAAAATAACACTGCAAGGTCTGTTTTTTTTTTTTTTTTTGCTATTTTCTTTTAGAATCTGTGAAATTCTGAGACATTCCTTTGCTATCAAGAACAAAAGAAAGTGAATTTACCAAAGCAACAGCTCTATTGTTGCCAACCTAGTGATAACACAAAAGCACAATTGTGCAGTGGCAATCAAACCTAATATCTCATGGCTTCTATGACATGTCAAAAAGTATGTTTGTACTGATACGTTTGATGTAATGCTTATCAAATTGTGAAAAGGTTAAAATAAATCAAATACTAAATTAGATTAAGTACAGAAACTAACAAGTTTATATTAGTTTCTCTCTTGTTATATGAAAAGCAAGATAAATCAAGCATGTACACTTTTAAAATAGCTCTTTTTTATTGACTCTAATCAGTCTGTTAGATGACTAAAGTGTCCCTCAGCAGGCTATCCTCACATCAGTGCTGTCTCACTTACTCTATGAAGTAGACCATGCCAGTTTCGGTGTAAGCCATCTCCCAGTTAAAAGGCAGGGGTTCCAGGCTGTCATCGCGGGGGAGAGAGCTCCATGTACGGAAGTCCATGGTGCTGCTGGACTGATTGTAGCTCGGCACCGTTTTCCTCCAGTCCTTGTGCTCTGGAGAGAGTGGATGGACATGATAAAAAGGGGGAACAAAAATAGAAAAAGACAGTTAAAGGTTAGCCCGCAGAAACACAGAGGCCAGCTACTTTATATTACCTGCTGCAGGGGAGTAAAAGAAGAGGATATTCAGCTCATAAGATTTGCATGGAAGTGATGACGTGTGCGTGTGTGTGTGTGTGTGGGTCTGCCAAAGGGTTGTTTTGCATTTTCCACCGCTTGCTGTTAGTTATTTTGCCTATGTATATACATTTGTATATTTCCCACAGTTCAGAGTGATAGAGGTGAGAGTTCACACAGGTAGACCCATTTCAATTACTATTTTATAATTCTTCCATGCTGTTTACACTGTAGCATACTCCATTTTTTCACTAAGAAACTACATCATAATGAACACGAAACATGCAACAAAGGCCCAGCTAATTCACTTTGCACTCAGTCCTTTTCCTCAGAAGATGGTTATAAAAGATGAAAGACAAGAGCTTTTTATCCTTTCCTTTTTATGTAGAGCCAGCCTCCCAACAATAAAAAATAATGTCAAAAGATGTAATGTCCAGCACACACCAAAAGCATTTCAAAGCATTCATGTTTGCGAAATAAATTGTCCCGCGTGAACAGTAGAATTAGCTTTAATAATCTGAACACACTGTTCTACAGCAGCACTCTGGTAATGAGGCACTGTTTTAACTGGTCTCCTTTTGCCTCTCAGATCAAAAACACACACTTGTGCTTCATCTTTACAGATACAAAATGCACATGGCATGTTTGAAGATGTGCGCTTGTCATGTAGACACTTAGAGAACCAGCCTGAGGGAATGGCCCACGGGAAAACTGAGTTCATCAGCAAGGTTCAAAGCAAGGTGAGGGACCACTTGACAGTAGGACTGTAGTTGATAATGACAGTTTGAGCTCTGATGAAGAGCTTAGAAACACAGAGCTCACATTTTCCATTAACCTTCCTTTTTCATTCCACCATGCATGTTCTGTCCATCTATGGCTGGTCTGAGATCGCTCTGCAGCAGTGCTTCAGCAGGGCAGTCATTTGTGACCAGCTTTCTTCCATAAAAAGAACTCCTGGATCATTTAGTGTTTGATTTCAATATGACAGAGCCGTTGGGTAAACAGACATTGGATCTCTGTGAATCCTTTGTGCAGCTGAGCAAGCAGCGTTGGAGCAGTTTCTGTCAAAACAATGTTTCATTCTTATTTTCAGCTTGGACTTGATTCAATGTTCACCCCAATTCTCTCACAAAAAAAGGCCAGGTATGTTACAAAGCATGTAACCTATTTCTGTCACAGGAGTTTTCTCCTTGAAAGCTTTAAGGGGAGATTTACTCTCTGGAGAGACGAGGAGCTGAGCTGATTGAACTCCAAGTCTCTGTCAAGGTGACCTATGAAAAAGTGAACTGGCTGGACACAGCAACAGCTTTGTTAGGTGTAGAGATGCACAAATCATATTTTTCCCAAAGAATATTTATTTCTTGTTTATTTAGAGATCTGACTTTCTAATTGAGCTTTTGCTGTTGTCGCTGAAACCAATTAACAAATAAAACTGAAAAATTCAACAAGTTCTTTGTTAGAGGAACGTTTTAATCAAGTTTAATCAATGTGTAAATTTGAGTTTCCACTGAACCCAGCCTGTCCTTTTGTGTTTTACTATTTGAATTAATATTTTATAAACATCAAACTGTGTTTTAGAGAACCTGTAGAATTATACAGTTAATGTTTGAAGAGTAAGTATCTTAGAGTTGCTGTCTGTCTGAGAGCAATTTTGTTTGTTGTTCACTTTTACCAGTTCCCCAAGCTGTTCCTACTTTCCGCTAGACAAGTCAGGCTCACTCCGACTGAGCAGTGCTTTGCCAGAGGGCCTTTAGAGTTACCGTCACAGTTTGATGTTGGGAGATCTCGTGAAATGCCTTTTCACCACATCTTTTCAACAAAATGAAAGAGGCACACAATTTTGATAAAGAAACCTAAATTCTATTTTTTCTCGCATCTGTTTTAACTTAATCCAAGTCCACAAAACATGTATATTTTTTGACAAAACAACAATGAAGTTAAACAAGAATCCCAAACATTGTCCACTGAGCTTTTTTTTTTTTTTTCCCCACCAGGGGGCTTTTTGCGGGCTCTAGTGTCCCTTACATGACAGTATGCTGACAGGAAGGTGGTAAGAAGAGGGGGGATGATATGCAAAGAATATCGTCAGGTCTGGGAGTCGAACCAGTAACGGCCGTGAAGAGGATTCAAGGCCTCGAAATGTGGGTAGTGCTATCCCCCATGCCACCACAGCACGCCCCCACTGAGTTTTATAAAGTTAATCTATTTTCCTGACTTTCTTTTATGGTAGTCCTTCAACTTGTACTCAGGTGCGATCTTACAACACACCTTGTGAAATATTAATTCACACTGACGGACAAGAGCCAAGGAATAAAGTATAAACATTACCATTTACAGGCACTTTCCTTAACAAGTTGAAAAGAAGATGTGCTTCTGGAAGAGCCAAGAGTTATGCCTGGAAGTTGCCAAGGGATGAATAGAAATGTCTTTGCAGGTGAATCTACTTGGTGTTGCCACTTTAATCAATGCGTAAAGCAGTATCACTCTGGATTTACAATGCATGCATCCCTGTTCCTCCCCAACAGCAAATTGCAGAGTGGAGACATGACTGACCACACTGACTTAGAGAAAGGACATCAGTGTGTCAGAAACTGCCAGCAGACCTCCAAGCTTTGGTTGACAGTTTCCATAAGTTCATTGAAAAGCTGGTACCTGAACCCAACATGTCACCAAATTACCAATGTTGTAAACTTTCCAAATAAATGCAATTTATATGTTTTTTTTCCTCTTCACGATGCATTTTTTGAAAAAGGCAACTTACAGTCCAATGTGAATTGATGATGATACTGAACCGAGTTCAGTCGAACACACAGCAGACATTTAAAAATGTGAAAGAAAAATAGTTACAAAAACCTATCTTTGTAACAATAAGAAGACAATGGTGGAATAACTGCTGTTTAATATAACATGCTGTGCTTTGAAATGAACTGACCAGGCAATCCATTAACCAGCGGGGGCCTCTCATCATCATCCTCCTCCTCAGGTACGGCGCTATCCTTCCTATCCATCTTACTGACTGAGGTGGTGCGCTTCCTGGGAACCTCGCCGCTGAAGTCCTCATCAAACAGCACCTGATCCACCAGGTCAGGCTGCACCAGGTTGGGCTCTGCTGGAGGCTTGGGGGTCCCATAGTAGTTACCTTATGAATGAATAAAGAAAGAAAGATGAAACAATAAAAATACAGAATTTGGAGCTCTAATCAACAAAAAAGCAAATGCTAAAAAAAATATTTGTGGTATATTTACTTGTCAATGACAGGTGAGATATAAACCAGTACATCTAACATTAATCAAATAAGCTGATTATATTTTCAAAATGTCACACAGCAGTACCTCAGACTCCCAAGTTCCTTATTCCTTATACTTCCTCCTCTGCATGATTTTCACGTCTCTTAACCTTCTGCTTTGTTTCCCTCAATAACTGCACCACAGGGCGGTCATGACTCATGTAACATTAAAATCACTTCACTTGGAATTTGCCAGCAACTAATTACACTGATCATTGAATACAGCAATTATCTATCTCTCACTTCATGTTTTTTCCTTGATGAAGAAAGACCTTGTGTATACTGAGCATAAATATCCAAAGAGATCACAGCACCCTTAAAGAGAAGGGGATGAAGTGCAAAACTTTGTTAAATTATTTTCTCATTTAACTCGTGGGCTGATCCATCTATCTATGGGCTGGTGAGCAGTGTGTGGAATGCAATTTCGGCACAGAATAAGTAATTATTCCACCTCCATTAAGATTATAAATAATGTGCCCACTAATTTATACTCAGACCATTTATTATGATTATTTGTTTTTTTTAAGCATTGCTCTGTCAGATGTGTTTACTCTAAAACCACCAGATTATTTTCTGGCAATCCATTTGGAAGATAAAATATTTACATAGTTCTTACAATAAGCAATCTCGGCTAAAACAAGGAACATAATTGGATTAATTAAAATATGTAGAGAAATACCACAGGGAAATGGGAATCTCTGGCAATTTAATTAGTTGCCATCAACTTGATCATACTTTAAGTTACTCCCAGTTGTGAAGGAGCTGTGATACGCTGTACTTTTGATGTACTTAAGTTTTAACGCAGCAACATAACAAATGCTGTTTTTGTGGAAGCAGCATTTATCAACTCTAGATCTTTTTATAGCATGAGGGAAAAGAAAAGAAAGCTGGCATCAGCATAAAGTGCAAAGAACAGAGAGCTCTGAGGACAACATCACAATCATTCCAGCAGCTTTATAGCACTAACACCGACACCACAACTGCTTTTCTGATAAGTAAGCTCATCTTGAACCCGGCCTCATCTCGGCAGGCATGCTAACGACAATACAAAGCGAACTAGGTTAATGCAACGATTGCCGATCTCCCTTCAAAGCAGGAGGAAGATTGAGGAGGAGAGAGAGGCTGGATGAAAGCCAGCCCCTCCTCTGTTGACATGCAACTCTGTGTTTACTAAATGACACTCATCCGCATTTGTCAAAGATGGCTTCATTAACAGGAGTTGCATAACGATAGTGGGTAGAGATTGGGTGTGCTGTCTAATCCCTGCCTGTCTGCCACTGCACGCTGACATTCATCAGCCAGACGCTACCTCTGTGATTAATTACTTACAAACATGTGTCTTGGCCCCTGATAAATGTGGGCTGCATATAGAGAAGTGTGTGAAAGCAGTGTGTCAGTGAAGATTTGTGGCACCATTTCCCTTTACAAATGATGCCAAGCCTCATAAGCAGATGAGCCCAGGAAGCTTGTCCGGCGGTACTTGTGAACCTCGTGTCACAAGGTTGATGAGCCGGGGGAAGAGTGAGCCGACTCTTTCAAAGAGTGTGCAAGCCATTTCATGGTCGTGGGCTCAGCTAGTGGAATTGAAAAGATTCCTGGCGTCATTGACACTCTGTAGAGGCTGCACAAGGTCATGAGATCCTTCATCTTGCTACAATCAGACAGACTATACAAATACACAGTCAAACAACCATGCAACTATGACCTAATGCTCTATTCACATTCAAATCCAATTTAATCTCCTTTCCTTTATTCTGTCTCATAAAAGTGTGACTCATTAACGCCACAGGGGCTCCAAAGCAACTCGATTGGAATAGACGTCCATTTGGGAAAATGTTTGGATTTCTTTGCAGCAAATTACACAGTAAAACCCGATTAGTTCTCCTTACTTAAAAAATATATCTATATATTTTTTGCGATATCATTGCCCCAAAATGTTTTAGGTTTCATTAATTTCACTAATTGAGCAATGTAACTCGTACAGTTTTAGTCAGCATTAACTTAACTTAATAAATCAGTGTAGAGATCAGTGAATGAATGAATGTCAGTTTTCCCTGTCAGCTGTGCCGTTAGTCTTCATCAGGACTAGCAGGACTAGTCAGTTATGGTCCACTGGCTTAGTTCAGAGGGACCGTCAGAAAGTCCCGCTGTGAGTCCCTGGCACAGATGGCTTCCAATTCTCCTTGCCAGAAAGTATGAGAGCCTTCAGCTCAACTAGCCTTTCCAAAGTTAGCAACTTATCCATAACTGCATGGACATAAAAGTAGATCTTTTGAATATTTATGCAAAGGTACAAAGCTGTATAATAAGATGAATGTGTGGTGCAGTAAATGTTATTTTCACAATTTTAGACAATAAAATCCCAATGTTATGTTTTCCTCGATTATTAATGATGATGATGTTACCATTTTACATTCAAAATGTAGAACAGCTTTCAACAGACAATTTGTTTGGGTCAAGGAAAATAGGGAAAATGTCACATTAGTGAAATTTTCAAGTCTGTTCTGTTCATTCTTTTGCTCGTTGGCTGTTTGATGTCAAATTCATTTTACTTCACCTTAAAACCTGCCCATTGGTCTACACTTTGCTCTGCACAGAGGATCTTGCCTCTCATGTATTGACAAACAATTGCTTTCTGGAGGAATGGTCTCTGTTCAAGGAATAAATTTTACCCAATCGCTAATGTTTGGCTGTAATGTATGCAAGACATATGAACCACACCAGAAATTGCCTATGCTGTGAACAATCATCCTCCACTGCAAAGAGAGAAGTGTCACTACCATTGCTAAATCTACATGTATAAAAAGATTCTAAAACAATTCAGAGAATCAACGTTATTGTTCACAACTCCTTCTGTTCGCTGATTGACTCAGTAGAAATTCTACCAGAGAAATTGATATAAATCGGAGAAAGCCCGGACGAGTCGTTAAGGCAGATTTGAATTGAGTGGATTTGCATACTCACCTCAGCTTGTTTGACATGAGAAGGTTTCTTTGCTGAGCACAAAAACAAATTTCAAAATAGCAAGAAGCCAAAGCAACCATACTGACACACGTCTCTGGGAATTTTCACATCTTTAGTATTTTCTTTACTTCATTCAGTAATGTACGCAAACATTACTGAATGAAGTAATGTTCAGACATTACTTTGCATTAACACTCTCATTTCACATGAAGAGTGAAGAACCTCCAGATATTCCAATCCGAAGCAAACAAAACCAGTGATGCTTTCCTTTCTGAAAGTGACCTCTGTTGGCCCCCAGAAGCAGTGCTGTCATCTGTGGCCAGACATGTCTCAGGCAAAGGGATGGTCGACAAGGAAGCTGCCTGTTTTTTGGGATCCTGCCAGTTCCTTGGGCAATTGATACTACAGCCTGTGTTGGACCTAAAGAACATTTTGCCTTTTGCTTTAAGCAGATGCTGATGAGATTATGGATGGATTCTTTGTGTCTCTTCTCTTTCCCATATTATCTTTTCACATATTATAACTATGTCATCATTTCTGAATCAGCCCCTTAGACAGAGCCTTCTTCTTGACATCTAAATATTAGTCAGCTTAAGTCTTGACTAGAAAAAGAGCCTATGCGGCATTTTCATGCATTTTAAGGGAACTATTAAATCTTTATGTTCTATTATTTAATATTAGACTTAAATTTGTACAAAATATCATCTTTTATCTTTTAAAGTGAAACAGTAAAGGTCAAGAATCTATCTTCACCTGAAATGTCTGTTAAAGATAAATCAAGAGACAGATCTGTTGTTTGATCACCAGTGATATTGTTTGGGTTATTTACATTAAAATCACTTAAACTAGCAGACTTGAAATGTAATGGCTTATCAAACGCTTCATCCAAGCGTGCTTGTGAAATTACACACATTAATTTTGTGAAGATTACTGTGTTTCACAGAAAAGGTAGAGTTAATAGGACCATTTATGAAAGGATCATTGACAAAGAAGGATGAAAATCACATGTGACATGACTGCAATAAAATATTTTAAAATGGAGAAAAAAAATCTGTGCAAGATCCATTAACATAATCAGCATTCAGGCAAGCCATTTGGGACTATTAGTGGAAGCATTATGATTAGCTAAGAATCCCATTAGCTCAGTACCTTGAGCACAACTCACTTACTGTACACTAATAAACTGAAGGTAATTCATGAGCTCTTCAATGAAGGACTGAAGCCCATGTGAGCCATAAAAAGGAACAAATGTCCTTGTTTATTCCTCCCTTTTCACAGAAAAATGGGCCACACTTCAAGCACTGCTAAATGGAATAAATCCCATTCCCCGGTCCGATTACTTCCAGCTCCTCTTTAAGTTCCCTGTGCAGCTGGGAGATCAACACTGTCTTCCACAGAAGCTGGGCAGTGCCTTCTGCTGACTGGGCTTATGAGTAAGGGTAGAGAAAGGGGTAACTGCTACCAGAGTATTCCCTCACAGGGATACTGTACCAAAATCTCCTCACTTTTCAGGGCTAATCCACACGTCTCCTCACAACCAGCCAGTCCTGCTTGCTCTGCTTTCACTGGAGTTAGAGAAGCTCAGCATCCTTTCAATTCAGCTACTGTATGCTTGTCTGCTGTTTGCTCTCAATGTCTCTGCCTCTGCCTAATGTCAACATTTTACAAAGGTGGAAACCCTCCTGGCTCCAGTTAGAGTAACATCTTCTTGCTGGACTGTCAGCTGCTGATATTTGAATTTTTAGATGATTTACTCAAATGTAAACATGGATTTATGATTATGTTATAATGTTTGATAAATGTAATGTGTTTTAGTCACTGAATGTAATGTGGTTACTTAATTGTACTATAAAATGACTACGCGGCTGGAAAACACATTATACTCCCTTTTAAAATTGGCCGATCGCCCCACTGGTCATTTTATCTTTATATATAAACTGGTAGAGATTCAGAAATACACAGAAGAAGAAATGCAGCTATTCACATCAAGCACCTAACTGATTTTATCTGTGAAGCTCCTTCACTTTGGAAAAGGATTAAACTTTATCTTTTAATTTCATAACTTATAAGCAGCAAAAGATAGGATATGATAGAACAGTGCAGTAAAAGTACATTTTGATGCAACCGGAGGTTTCCCCCCACAGACTTCTGGAAAAATCCTCTCCCATTTCACAGCAGCTTGGATTTGCCTCCAAGAAGAATGAGCTTAAAGAGAATGGGAAGATTATTGTGTCATTGCCATAATCATTGTGCAATGAGATAAATCCTCCTTTCCAGTTCCTTTATGAAAGAAATACAGTGAGACCATCTGACTTTCCAAGACATTTGAATCCTGAGAAAAAGCACATGTTCAATTCTATTAAAATAAAAGATTATGAACGAGACAGTGTAACATAAAATATCCCTGGTTTTGTACTCTTTACTGTAAATACCTCAATGAATGTTGTTAACTTTTAAGATACAATGCCTTAAATTGAATACACTGAATACAGAATGTAATACAGAGTACTTCGAATTAACAGTTTAAGTGGTAGTTTTATTAATACATTCTGCCACAGCAGGCCTAGAGGACATACATGAGCATCATTTTTATAGGCCTACAATGAAAATGAGTTTAACACCTCTGGTTTAGACCAAATCATACTAATGTGTTAGAATGACTCAGCCAAAATTTGAACCTAACTCCAATTGAGAATCTGTGCCAAGAATTTAAAGTAGAAATTCAAAGAAGCTCAACATCCAATCACTTTCTAGATGTTTATTTTTAAAAGAAAAAAAAAAAAAAAAAAAAAAAAAAAAGAAAAACTTTGTGTTGGTATATCATGAGAAATAGATTTAACTTGGTGGTTGTTTTCTGAAAAAAAAAAAAAAAGGATATGAATACTTTCACACAAAACTGTATATTGTGTTTACCTCATCAAAGTGCTGCCTTATAAACATGTATAAACAGCTTAAGGTGAAAAATATGGGGTACCGCTCTGAGAGCTGATGTTTTGGACGTCTGATGATGAACTAAGCATACTGGTTGTGTTTGTCAGCGAGGGAGAAAAATAAGGCTGCTGATTTACCCCATGAATAAAGCATGACTTGAAAGTAAGAACGCAAGTGTGTCCTGATGTGTGCCTGTGTAAACAGCCGGTGGGATCAAGAGGTTGGCTGGTTTACAGAAGGTCACCAGCAGGTGCTACATCTGCTTGCATATCCACACCTTGTCGACTGAATGTTAATAGTTTATGGATCAAATTTTCACTTGAACATGCTGACACAGATAATAAATATAAAGATAAGGGCTTAAAACAATATATGAGCATGTGGGTCACAGGCCTGTTAGGATACTGTGGAAATAGAAGCAGGTGTGCATGATGTTACATCCAAAAAAAATGAAATAACTTTTCCATTTGCACCTCTTTGATTCCATTTTACCTTCATTAGATAGTTTTGATTAACATGCAACAAACATCTTCTTATGCTGTTGGCAGAAATTATTGTTCCACCAGCACAACACTTTCATCATATTAAAATATTTCACCCGCGCTGTCGCAGAGATTTTACAGAGGTCATGCAGTGCTGTTGACAACTATCGTGTTTGCCTTGGGGTTATGACTGGAAGGGGAGAAAGGGTGAAAACAACTGAGAGAAGAAGACTTGTTTACTCTCGCACTGTGTCATCATCTGTGAATGTGGGGTTGTGAGAAAGCCACAGAGAACCTGAGAAATGGAGAGAAAAAAAATGTCTGATAACAGAGTGATGCTCAGAAAGAAAGATCATTGCTTTATGGGATGCCATTTCCAATTATTTTAATTATAATAAAGTTGCAGCTGTTTTATCTTCTCCTACATATATATCAGTAGTTTTAGCAGCAGAAGTGACTGCAACACCTAATTTGGAAAAGACTAGATAGCTTCCTAGCTATTAGATGAGGCCCTTTATCATCCTTTGATTTAGCAAAGGATTCGATTCGCTGACAGACACAGTCTCTGCTCAGTGTCAATGCCCAAAGTCCTGTTCACAAAATACTTCCAGGTGTCTCTGTCCTTCTCCAAGCAATTACTGAAAGAACTGGGACAGGACTGAGGGTTGTAGCAAACACCTTTAGACAGCCAACTAAGGTGGTATACTTTCCACTTATTTCAGTGGTTAAGACTGATTTCATGACTTAAAAGTATAGTGTAGCTTTGATGTACCTTTTGTGTAATCTGTGCATAATTACTTTAAGAAAAATAATTATCAACACATTAAATTCAAAGAAAAAGAGAAAAAAGAAAAAGTAATTCACTGACAGCCAAAAAAAGAACTGCAGCTGAGTCGATCTGACTTCACTCAAATCAACTAATTGTTGCTCCAAATTGGGACTGAAAATTGGTCACTACTTAAAAATTCTTGAATTTAATTGAATAGTTCTGTTGTCAGGATACAAAAGTTTAGTCCCACTTTTATTACACTATAAATTCTGAAATAGAGCCGCTCAAACGCAATGCAAATTTCTTAAAACCAGAGTAGCCTTTTCTTCAATTACAAATTGGAAAGCAATTTAATGGATAGATGTCCACATATTTTATGAACCATGCTCCATGTCAACATAATGCATCATCATCTTGGGGATGTGGGTGTCTGGACTGCTAATTCATAGTTTTTAAAACGTCTGCCACATTTAACCATGTTGAATTACATAAAATGTATAAATCTATGCCATAACTTAAATTAGAAGGTTTCTCACACCGAACATATATACATACCATCATAGGTCCCACTCTCCAGAAGGAGCCCACTTTCCTCCAGGATCCTGAAGTCTCCAACACTGATGAAGTTGTAGTCCACTCCAGGCACTTCCCCCTCTCGAGGAAGCCGTGTGGTGCCTGGAAAAGCATAAAGATGAGACACAGATAAACATGCAGTTCTTGACATGTTTTCATATAAGAAATGGAAGTGCAGACAAGAGACCATTCAATAATGCAGCTGTAAGATGCAGAGATTGTGCTATTTTCATAAAACCAGTCACTCAGATCCAAACACTTTTAACAGCCAAAAATTCCAGAAAATCAAACACTTATATATTCTTGTACTTCGTCTCTGCAGAGATAAGACTTGCGTTTTCGTTGTTGTTCTGCATGCACAGTAAATACAAGGTCACATCTTGTTTTGCAGATCAGTGGTGTCCAAATCTCTAGTGGATGGACTCAGCGTTTCATTTTAGACAGACATTCTTGGAGTTTGATGGCATATTGTAAAAAAACTGACAGCTCATAAAGCCCTGTGGAACACCAACAGACCTGGATTTTTTCATCTCCTGTGAGTGACTGTCGTTTTTACAAATTATTGATCTCGATATACTGTATGTCGCAACAGCTAAAATCAGAAAACAGTTGTGTTAATTATAGATGAGAAGTGTGATGAAGTAATGATTTGTGTAACCTCCTGGTGTGATTGAGGTTCATTCAGTATCATAAAGAGTAACCTGAATACAAATGACATGAAGGTATTCTGCGAGCAGCTTTTGTTCCCCGGTGAAGCCACAGATTACATTACTGTTGATGGGAGGAATCAACACCATTCAGATGTTGTCAGATTTTTTTGTTGTTGTTTTTTGCAAGGGAAGCAGAACAGTGCACACAGAAATAAACAATTTCTCTATGCTTTGTTTAAACCCTTCATTTGAGCTTCTTTACTTCATTTAGCTTGAATTATTAAGAAATGCAAGCATGTCACTTCCTTTGCAGAGGCTTCCTCTTGATGTCACTAAATTCAGCATAGCTGTATTTATTTTGGCTCAAATTAATTTTGCAGACAATATTTTGCACAATGGAGTAAGTAAGCAATATTGCTACGGCCTTGATTTTTACTCCATTTTTTTTTCTTTTTTCATTAGAAACAACAACAAACACTTGATTGAGCCAAAAGTTTCAGTGTTCCCTTGTGTAGTCATTCATTTTAAATTCTGTTGACATTGAACAATGAGTTTGCTCAAGCCTGGAAATAAACAAACCTTTATATTTTTGTTTTTAAATGCTTGAACAATGAAATTGTGATCTTCCCCTTTCCATCTTGCTGTGTTTAAGCCTCCTGTCACACAAAATGATACAGAACATCAGCCAGAACATGGATGGTTCAAAGGGGTCTTCCATAAGACCATAAAAACCCCAAATGTATTAAAATGTAGTAAGACCAATGAGGTTCATTACATCAGCATATTTAGGGAAGCAGGATGGAGTCTGCAGCAGTGGTAGCTAATCCATAATTTGTGACTCAGGTCCTAAGCCATTGTTGGGTCAACTTACCATCAAAAGCAGATCTGATAACATTGCTTCTACCCACACTGGGAAAGCGGCACTCCAAGACCATTATACACACTGAGTTGCTCGTGGATCTCACTAAGCATTAGAAAAATTAACATCCATTGCCTGTATGCCAATAAATATAGATTGAAAAAAAAGGAGAATGATGACAGGAAAAAAAACAAAACAATAGGTTTATAACATTTGCTAAAGTTGGAATGTTGATGACAATGTGGCCTTGGTGTGATCAGCTCACATTAATCAGGATGAAATTATGAAGTTTGGATTTTGGCAACTGACCTGTTTTCAATCTCATAAACAGATGCACCTTGGGATGCCACAGTTATTGCACAAGATGACTGAGACATTGATTATCATTTGCCTTGAGGAAGAATTTCCAAACTTGGTGCAGGCCAGTGAGGACAAAATAGTCACTTGGCCCTTGGAGATCACCAGTCAGTCTTGATCCGGTGTGAATAGGCTCTTATCTAAATTTTAAAAGCTCATCCTTCAGTGATTTCATGGCACAAAGGCTTGCAAAACATTGATTGTCATCCGAGTGTGGTGAATTCAGAAAAATATGAGTTATAGCTTATCTTTTTTTCACTTATCAACATATTTACTGCTGTCTAGATAAGGCGCATATTCTGGTAAATATATAAATGCAACAACTGGTCTGTGGAACTGAAAACATGAAAGGAAACCAGAGCTGATCAGTCAAAATCTCTATTCTTATTATGAATTTCTGGTATATGAAAGAATTTTATCTAGTCTGAATATTCTCTTATGTTCATTTCTAAAACATGTTAAGAACATGTAGGTGGCAATAAGCTGCAATTTTATATTCTCCTCATGCAACAAAGATTTTTTTTGATAACACTTTTTTATTGATATAACCTTAAGTGGCATTCAAGGCTTATGATGCAACTATTTTGAAATCTCACTGAAAGAAGCAGCAGCATCTCTAAAGTTGATTTTTTGGAAAAGTATAGAGTTTGTGCCAATTAGCAGTGAACAGACTTCTGGAGGCTCGATGGCCTATTAACCAACTTTATGTTGCTGCTTTCTTTTATTTTTTTCCTCTTACATTTTGTCCCTAATTGGACTGTGACAGCTCCTCTGCTCAGGTACAGAGCAGCAGAAAAAAAACAAAAAAAAAAAAAACAAAAACCACACAGGCATACAAAATCCCTAACACTTTCGTTCAAAGTTTATCTTAGTAAAAGCAGGTAATTTTACTTTGTGTGAAAGAATGCCTCTCATTAACAACTTGTTTTTCTTCTGGTGATAACTAAGGTACCTCAAAATGCCTCTAATAGGCCAATTACTTGTCAAGCAGTTATGTATCTGTCAAAAATCTACCCCAGAAATCTTCCTAAATGTCAAACTGATATTTACCATAAGCTTCTCTTTGTAGAGTTGTTGGTGAGGGCAACATAAAAGTAGCACACTTTGAAATGGCATTTTAAACATGCTGTCATACTTTCACCTTAGTACAATTGGATTTTGAGGCAAAATATTCCAGAGTGTTTCTTTAAATCACAAAAAACTCAATTTATGTGTCAATAGAGTGTTACTGCGAGACAAAGGGAGCCGAATGTGCAGGTGGGACATCAAAAAGAAGAAATATTTTCATTATGCATGGTGGTGGACTCATCGGGTAATGTTTCAGTGTAGCTCCTCTTGAGTTAATCAAGATCAGTGAAATTCATGTCTGGAGATCACTGTTATGTGTGGAAACTTACCTGTTTTCATCTGCATAAACACTGGAAACAGATGGGCAAAGCTAACTTGTCTTTTCAAAGAACCTGCTAAAGAAATGTTATGTTTCATGTTTTATTTTTGAGGTATCCAAACTGGTTGGATACCTCAAAATCCAGTGGTTTTGAAGTAAAACAGTGGTTGGCAGTTATCCGTACAATAATGATGAGGCTTGGAAATAAATTTAAACTCTGATCGGAAGTTTTCCAGCTCGCAGATCTCCTGGGTACTAGAAAGAAAAAAATATTTTTTTTCAAAAACTGCACTCTAATTACATATTTGACATATTTGTGATTTTCATGATTGTTTGGATTCAGGCCTTGGCTACATTTTCATGGTGGTAAGGAGTTATTGAGAAATCAGGCACTTAACAAACTAAAAGAAAATGAAGCATGGGTGAACAACAAAAAATCAAGGGCAAACTAAGTGATTACACTGCAGAAATGCAAAATCTTACCAAGTATTTATGTTCTAGTTTTCAGCTTAAATAATAAACTTGAAATAAGACAAAACTAACCTACAAGTACCTTTTCAGCACGATATAGGAGCTTGTTTTAAGTCATTAATTCCTTAATATCGATGAAAATGAAGTGAATTAATCTGCCAAAGGAACAGGACATTATTTCCATATTGTAAGTTAAAATGTTTTGTTCCACTGGCAGGTTACTTCACTTATAACTAGTACTTTTTCATCAATATTAAGGATAATTCATACTTAAGCTCACTTATTGTGCTGAAAAGTTTTCTGTAAGTTAGTTATGTTTGTATAAGAAACTAGACCAAAAATATTTGGTAAGATTCAGAATTTTTGCAGTGTAAATAATGACGAGGAGTGATTACTGGAATAGCTTACAGATCAGGTAATAAGCAGAATGGTTTTGAGCAGAGGAATACTAAAGCTCAGGAGATCTGACTGATGATAATGATGTGTGAAAACAATACAAGCCAACATGGGGGATTATCAGAAAAACATGAACTAACATGAACTTTAGTAGAAATACAACTGAAACCAAGTTGGCAGTCCACAAAATCAAGACACCATTTCATTCTATCAAACCCACCATCACTTATGAACATAAAAGAAAATACTTGAACTTATTCATGAAAAACATACCAATGATTTCAAAATATATGTCACTTTGGCCCTGAAAGGTTTCACTGCAATCTTTTATAACTATCTGCACTGAGAGAATGTCAAAACAGGAACATCAGAGCCAGTCAGTCAGAAGAGGCAGGCAATAAATTTAACATGTGGGATTTGTGCACAGTTTCATGATGGTACTTCAGAAATAGAGACTCAGGACTTTGATGCTGAAAAAATTAGAAAGAAGTTCAGATGGTCTTTTTTAAACGACTTTTTCTGAAAAAACAAGAAAGCCATTGTCAAGACATTCAACATCTCAATGTTGTCCTGTAGATTAGATTCCTTTTATTTTTAACCAGAAATGTGATTTATTTGACATATATACCATATACAATAGTCTTCTTTCATGATAGGCTGCAATAATTATCAAATAAGAAAGGGAAGACAAGAAATAAAGGAGATGAGGAAATTATACTGTATATGCAGCTCTCCATTTCATCAGGAGAGTGATCTTAGCATAAAGATGTATGACTGTTTGATGTGATTTTCCCAGTACTGCTGAGCAGTTGCACTAGTGCAGTTTGTTTAAGTGAATGAGTTATTTTGAGGTTAAACTCTTCACACCAATCTCTTATCACAGTGGGCAGCCAAACGACTGCATGTGACCTTGTGTGCTCCCAGTTTCTAAATAATCCTCCTCTTTTTGCCCTCTTCTGGTCGGAATACATGAATCTGATCCCATTCGCATCAAGCTAACAATTTGCCACATATGGACAGTATTACACTGCAAAAACACTAAATCTTACCATTTTTTTTAATTAGACAAAACTAAGTTACAAGTAACGTTTCATTCACATACAAGAACTTGTTTTAAGTCAATAATTGCTTGACAATAAATAGCACTAGTTCCACTGACATATTATTCCACATATAACAAGCTATTTTCCATTATACAAGTGAAAAAATCTGACAAGAATTGAAACAATGTTCAAGAATTTTTTACTGAAAATAAGCTCCTATATTGCAGAAAAGTTACTTGTAAGCTAGTTTTATCTTATTTCAAGTGCATTAAGATATTTGAACTAGAAACTAGACAAAAATCCTTGATAATGTTTTGTGTTTTTGCAGAGTAGACTTCTTCTTTATCACTGACTCACTGAATGCACAATGTTGCTTCTTACTGAATAGTCTTATTTAGTGTTTCAATCTTGATGTAAAAGCCAGAAAGACATTAACTAGGACTTTGGTTCAGCAGAACTGACCCTATGGTGTCGGTAGAACACCAACACAGACAGAGATATGTTACAGTGATATGAGAGGACGACAGTGTGTAAAGTGGACCACTGGCACAGCGACACACACCAACCCTGCTAATCCTCTTGCTGTCTGCATGATTGTCACAAACATTTGAGGTTAAATCCATCTTCACATCGGCTTGTTTATTATCAGTTTTCATTTTCGACAAACTGTGTGAATTGCTTTGGCTAGGACTTTGCAATATAACGGCAGTCCATGACTCCCTGAACCTGCCTTTAATACCTCTAAAGAAGACAGACAGGTATTGATTTGTCACAACGAGAAAATGACCACTCGAGCTTCAGCACACGAAAGATGTGAAGTTGGGCCTTTTTCCTGCAAGAGCAAAATGACTGCCAAGCATGAGAGGGATTGAGTTTTGAGAGTTGAATGTAGCAACCAACACCCCCATTTTCCAAAGAGTGACTTGTCTTGAGGCTGTATTAGTCCACTCCACTGCTGCCAGCTCGTCACTCACGGATACTTGTTACTGTTTCATTCGATTTTTTTCTTTTCTACAGTCAACACAGCCATGAGCATTAATTCTCAATGAACTGGAAAGTCTGACAGATTTGAACTCAAACCTCTCAAAGCCATAAAATTGCAAACATTTTCTGCAATTAGTCTGCTTTAGAACTCTTCAATATGGTAAACGGATTAATGGAGAAGCTGTCATGTGGTTACACATGTCAAAATGTATTGTTACATAAACTACTGAGTTTCACATTTAGATTCAAAATGTAATGTGAATATTTAACCAAACAACAGCTAAAACTCATAGGTCAAAATCAACCAAATATCACTCTGTCAGAATAGAATCAGTAGCCAGGGCTGGCACCATCTGTTCAAATTTAAGCATTGGTCACTTTCTATACACGCTTCTGAAATATTCAAAAACCAGATGTCTGCATAAGACTAATGAGAGTTGGGTTTGCTCAGTCTGTTCCCAAGTGTAAAGTTTGAAGAACGCACAGCAAGCGTTTTAGTGACAAGAGCTGGTAATTGTCCAGAGATTTTACGGCATGCAAGTGTGTCTGCTTCCCACTAGTGTTGATATGGCAGGTGTGCCTTTATAAATGCCCTATATGATTAAGCAAATTTAAACAATGTCATCCAACAACCTTTAAGGGGTCGTCCATTAGAACACTTTTGCTATAAAACCCATCCATTTATGTGCTGTACATTAAAATATTGAGAGTAAATTTAGCTTTTTGAAATATTCTTAAGAGACTTGATGTTAAAATATGTACTTGAGGGATTACTAAGTGGGTTTGAATGTGATCCTGAGGACTCCTGACAGTGCATGGCCAATGTCACTTTCAGGTGCAGATGAGAATACTCTGATAATAAACCTCACTTCAAAGATACAGTAGATGACATAAAAGCCTAATTTGCATTTCTGCATAAGCAAAGTGATACACTTACAATGAAAAGGAAATATTTTCAATGTCATGTTGAGAATTTCAAATATCAGAACATGATAAACATGATATAACTTGTTGTCAGTTTCTAAAATAACTTAGGCCTCAACTTCACAAGAACAAAACAGCTTAGTTTGGAATATGTTTACAAAAATCTGGATGTAAAAAAATAAATACATCTTTAATTTAGTAACTTGAAGAACCACTGTTAGCCATGATAACCTGAAAGAGTTGTGACTTTTTCTGTCTTTCACATTTTTGCTTCACTACCAGACGTTAGCTTATACACAACGTCTGTGTATAGTCAAAGCCTGCCTAGCCTTTAACTAGGCAGGCTATCATAACGCTTCAGTCCTATTTCAGTTTTTAAAGGTTTTATTTTGCTTGCATAATTAGGATTTAGTTGATAGCAGTGCCAACCTTTGATCAAAGAACAATTTGATTTATTTATATTTAATGTTCCAAATCTCAGTCATGCCATCATCCTT
Organism: Poeciliopsis prolifica; assembly: GCF_027474105.1. Classification (NCBI taxonomy): domain Eukaryota; kingdom Metazoa; phylum Chordata; class Actinopteri; order Cyprinodontiformes; family Poeciliidae; genus Poeciliopsis; species Poeciliopsis prolifica. The sequence continues at coordinate 2,312,122 of NW_026562405.1, forward strand.
TCTAGGTATCAGATTTTGTTATTTTTCTGGCAAAGGCTGAGCACTAGTTCAGCCTTTCTCTATCTCTTCTACGATTAACTTTAATATTTTATGTGGTAACTGAAGCCTATAGAGTCTGGGAGGAAGCCCTTGTCCTGTTTTATCTTGTGTTGAGTTTTTCTGACCATTGCACATCTGATGTCCACTCTGGGGCAAGTTCGGCAAATGGTTTCCTCCTGTAAATAAATACTCTCTCTTTGGAATGATTGAATTCCAGTTGTGTGGAAATCCTAGCTTGAAGGGCACTCACAAGTATTAATTTAGGGAAGTTACTAATTTCCTTTCAGCCTTGTTTTTGAACAGATCTCCATGTTTTAGAGCAGTAAATTTATTTTTGAGGTGATCAAGATGATCAATCAAGTAAATCTGATCAGCAGAACCTGGTGGTGGCCTTTCAGGATTAACTTTTCACACCCTTTTCTATTTCTGCTTTCCTTTTGTTTAATACATAATTTAGAGATGTAATTCATTTTAGAACCAATTAATTGACAATATGAAGAGATCATTCCATTAAGCTTGTGACATAAAAGCCAATAAATGAGGGTATTCTATCTTTTTACCAAGTATGCAGTTGTATAGTGTGTTTATGTGATTGTAAGTAGGATGCAATATCAGGCCACATCAGTTGTGGAGGAGGTGATGCTTCTGATATCGCCACATAATGACTTTGGAAGGTGGAATACACTCAACCTTAAAATATGTCTACAATCTCATTCGTGTAATCTTTTGTCTCTTTAAACAGTTATTAGTGCTTTATGCAAATAAAAGCACCATATTTTTCTAGTTACTTGTATTTAATATATAATTCAGAGGTAGAAGTCACAGAAAGAAACAGTGAAACTGAAACAGAGATGTATGGAAGATTGAAAGCGGGGAGTACAATGATGGAGGTGCCGTCACTGTGCAAGTCCCCTTCTCTTGCTCATTAAGACAATAATTGAAGCAGGGGATTAGAGAGCCAGACTTGTGGAGTTAGCCCACTGAAGGCTGCTGATGAATAGTGGTTAGAGGCCACAATTGCAATGAACAGCCATGTTAGAAGTAGGAGATACATGAGCAACAGAAGGCAGTATGTGCAGGTGTGTTTAAACTAAAGAGGTGAGAATGACAGGCAGCAGCAGTGGCAGAGAAATCCCTCTGTAATCATGTTGTGTCCAACCACTGTAACTGGTCCAAAAATACTCCCTGTGCAACTGAGCTTTAAGAGGAAAAAATCCAATAACTATTCAGTTTAAAGCCAACACCCCAGGAAACAACACAACTCAGAACACGACTCACAGGTATACGAAGGCAAAGGGGACAGACAGGAAAACAACAAAAAGGTAAGGAGAGAAAGCAAGGATGGGGAAGAAAGTGACCAGTGTTTGCAGAAACAATTCTCTATTAGGAAAATAAAAGAGAAAAAAAATATATAAATGGAACATAATAAGATTGTTTTGTCAACAGATCTCACACTTGTACATACAAGTTATAAATATAGCATCTTAATGTCCAGAAAAGGCATGAGTTACAGTAACAGTACTGTGTACAAAAGATGGCCCACCTTCCCTAAAACCTTGGAAATATGTGGGGTGTGCAAAATACTTGTGGAAGTCTTTTTTCTATGAAAAGGACTTGTCCAGGTTTGACTGGACAAATCCTTAGAATTTAGAATTTAGAAACAGAAAGTAGATTATTTTCTTTCTTTACTCTTATAACGGGAATCAAATTTAAAATTGAGTTTAAAATCTTATTAAAAATATTTGAAATGTGGAGCAGTTAATGGGCATGTATCATACCCTATAACTTTCATTGTTTCAGCCAGTGGAACTGTTCATTTGGACTTCAATGTTACACTTTATGCTGATGATTTCTATGACTCATTTTCTTTTAAAATATTGCATCCCTAAAGCCTGGAAAAATAACATGATCAGTATTTTTGATGAAAGTAATACATTTTCCATCCATTTGCGGTGTTCTACTGATAAAATTTTCTTCCCTAAGAAAAAGGGAATTGTATATATTGTTAGACCCTCCAAACACTGTGCCATCAAGCAGTATTTCTATGTACTGTGATGAGAAAAGGAAAGTTTCATTTCAAAAAAATTGGAACCCCATGGTTGCTTTGCAACACCTTTAGCAAATGGAAACTACAAACACATTTTCATTAGGCATAAATTACAGCCAACAACACAGCTGCCATTCTTTGCAGCGCTTCTGTCGGTTCCCAATTTCAACCTTATTTAGCCCTCTCATTATTGATCTCAAATAAGAAAAAATGGCGTTGACCGCACAGAATACAGAGTCAGCAAAGAAAATGACAGCCAGGCATAAAAAAAAGAAGTGCTATTTATGGGTAAAATGTGACTTTGATCACTGTGATGATACCTTATAGAAATAAATAAGTTGCATGGGGGTTCAAGAGGCTGCGTTGCTATAGTGATGTGTAAGTGTGTGCTTTTTAGTGTGCGTCATAAGGAGCTGTGGATAACAATGCAGGGTGACGTGTGTGTGTTAGTGGTTGTGATTTTGCGTATGTGTGGAACTATTTAATGGAAAATGAGTGCCAATACAGATTCTTGTTTCCCACAGCATCTTCAATATTCCCAGAAGGTGCTTTACGTAAAAGCATACATATGCTGAAAGTGGGTTAGGATGCACATGCCTGGTCTGCAGCTGCGTTTCAAGAGCCTTGTGTAGGAGCGTGCTTGGGGTACTTACAGGGTATGGTGCGTAGGTAGAGGTTGTCTCGTATGATCTGCTGGAGTTTGTGGTCGAGCGAGCCCTTCTGAAACTGCAGACTGAGGTAGTGGCGCAGGTCTGTGTTCAACACTTTGCCTGCAATAAGCAAGAGAAGGGCAGGAAAAATCAGCCAAAACCTAAAAACATTTCAGGTGGCACATAGCAACATCTATAAAACACAATTCTGTTTTAAATTTGAGCAAGTTTACACAGGAAACTTGTTGAAGGATACCGGAAATATTTAATCCAAGCCAGAAAGTTTAATAGGTGATTCCACAAAATGCCACTAAGATGAAGGTCACTTCTTAGTTTGAAGAACAAATCTCTAAGACACTTCAATAGTTTTCCTTCATTTTGTTTGTCATATATTAGTAATTTAGACACTCTAAAACACAAAATGAGCTTTGTGACTATTTTTTTTTTATTGTGAATGTAAATATCTGGTTTTAACTGCAACTTTTTTGGGGAATTATCAAGAATTTTGCACAACTATTTCATAATATAAGGAAAGTTTCATCATATAAAACAGACATTTCAAAATAAAGTTATATGATCTGCATGTCCTTATAAAAATGACCACATTTAGATATCTCAGGAGTTCAGTCCGAAATGCTTCACTTTGGGCTCTTTTTGTCAGATTTTAGAGGGTTGTTAGCAGGCAACTACTCGATTAAATGAGGTCTGAATGATAAAATAACCTCAGATGATTTAGATAAACTCCCACTTCCCCAGTAAGTGTCCTCTCCAGTCTGATTTTAGTCTTTTCACCTTTAGAGTTTTATTTTATGGCTTTCAAAAAATTTTGAAATATGAAATGGGATTCAAATTCAAAAGAATAATAAAAAAATGCTGTCCAACTAAGTGCTAAGTGCTCCAAAAAGACATTGAAGATTGTTTTTCTCTCTGACTGCTTGCACGTTGGAAAAAAAAGAATAAGCTCGTCTGAGCTGAATTTATTTCGTTTCTGCCTTCTTATGGCACAAAGTGAATCTAAAGCTGCTAAGTAGCCATTGATAAATGCTGAGTTCATACACAATGAACTCAGCATCCACCTTGCACAAGACAACAAAAACAGCTTTCACAGACATGTGCAATAACACAGCCTGTTAAGCAAAACACCACAGATTTTCATGCAGAAACAAAAAAAGATATCTGAAGAGGATTTGCATCTGGTTTTAACTCCCAGATGTCTTTGTAAAAACAAAGGAAGATCATGCAAAGCTTGATGCAGAGGGAGATTCTCAGAGCTGTCAAACACAAGTGGGAAAAAAAGTTCATGTATTGAAGAATATGATGAGGAGTTTGGAAAACATGGCTTCATTGTCAGCTTCCTTATCTCTTGAGTGAAGGGAAGAGGAAGCTTTGAGAAAGATTGACGACGGACAAAGAATTTTTCTTTTATCATTTCTCTTCTTCGTTTCTCCCTCATCTTTTTTGCACTGAGACAAAACTCTACCAAACAGATTTCTCCTCTTCTTAAAGAGGAGAAATATACTGGATTAACTGATCCCTGAAAACTGAAAAAATTGAGTAAAAAAAAAAAAAAAAAAGAAAATGAAACATTTTCATACGCCTCCCGAGTCTTTAAGGTTTGAAATATTTTTTTTTTCTTTTCCACTCATGACATGTTGGTATATTTTATTTAGTTATCCTCGACCTCTATGTTCGGTTATTGTTGCTTATCTTTGGAGCTCTGCAGATGCATCATTTATAACTATAGGCATCATTCTTTACATAAGACACAGAGGACAAATCCTGTACCTAGCAGCTTTACAGAAATAATCACCTGTGTCTGAAGATACTTTTATTTGCTGAAGCTGTGAATGGTTGAAACATTAATTATAGTAACTCAAGTAATTCCTGTTTTGCCTTGTTCTGTCTTGAATCGCATATTTGTAAAAACTCGAACAAGTTATTCAAAGTGGACTTGTGTAAAAAATGCTAAAATAACAGTAAGAAGTCAGGACATGCACTGACACTTTGAAAGTATATTCTCAATCTTTTCGTTAGGTTTTTGGTAATGTCTTCTGATTTCTTGTCACTCAGATTTTTTAAGTCTTGTTCCTGAGTTGAATCACATTCTTAAGTGAAAAGAGCTATTATGTAGCAATTTAGTTTGACTTCTTTGACAGATATGGGCTTGCAAAGCTTTTTGAAGACTTTTTCACAATATGTTAAAGTTTAAAATCTGCCTGACTTGATTTTTTCAGTTTTTCTGAATTTATTTGTTAAGGCACTGGAATGGTTTTTGGAATACTGTAGGTATGGAAATTCAGCCCACCAGTCCTAAATACCACAATTTCTCTTACACAGCATATCTAACTCCAGAATAGAGAAGTAAATTTAAAAATGTATGCATGCAATGTGACATAAACACACTGCAGTGCAACACAGTGAGGTCTTTGTAGTTTCCTGGGTCCTGTCAGAGACGGTTAGTGAGACCGTCACATCAGAGAAGTTTCTCATTCCTCCTATCCACAGATAACACTGCTGCTGAAATAGGACTCATTTTTCTGTGACAGTGCCAATTTTAGCTCCTCATCTATCCACTTAGTTATTGCTTTTTGTTTTTTTAACACCCAGCTCAGAAGAAGGCAATGAGGAATATAATTTGGTTAATTTGATACTTTTTGTTTATTCTATGCTCCATATTAAAAATACTCTTTAGAAAGCAAATAATTAAAAAAAAAATATTAATTATACATTTTTTGTCTTTTTATTCTACCTTGACATTTTTGCAGCAAGTAATGACAGGGAAAGTGTCAGAAAGGAACAAGGTCACCCATGGGAATCCCTTAGCAACATGTTGCTATTTCACTGTGTATTAGCAGCACTCTTCCTCCCTAAAACTGGAAGCTCAGAGAAAATAGCTGCACTCACTCTGCAGTGATGGAGGCTTTGCCTGGCACCCTTTTGTGAAGCGACAGACTGTTAACATAGTCACTTAGACCAACACCTCACTCCAGAGCCACAGAATTAGACTAACACTCGAAGCTGTGGATTTAACTCCTTCTCGCATGCATGTATTATTGATCTATTTTGAGACATCTCAGCAGAAAGCAGCCACCAATTTACACAAAGGAATCATTATGTAACACTGAAAAAAACTTGATGTAAGGTATAGCTGAGATGCTACCACAAGTTACAACAAAAGAAAAAAAAAAACTTATTCAGTCTACCTATAATCATTGCTTTATTTGCAGATGAAAGTGTTGTTATTGCAATGAGAATGTTCATGCTGAAAAGGAAAGTAATTTGTTTGGATCAGAATTACACATTTTAACTTTTTTTTCTGAAGAAATTAAATATGATTTTAAGTTGTTCTCTCCAAAATACAATGACACAAAGAACAAATAAGTTATTTTGTAAATGGAAGACAGAAGGAAGGTTGCTTCATTTATTTTATCACCAACAATAACAACTGCTGGTTGTAAAGGGCTTGTATGCCAGACTGTTTCTTGGACCATGTAACTGTGATTTTTCTCACTTTCCACAATGAACAGGTGCACAGAATTACTTGTCTCTCTGAACTTTTTGGCATGAAACAAATTAGCACTGATGCCAGCAATCTCTGTGAATGTATTTTGTGTGCATGGTTATGCACAGCAACTCTTTCTCTCCTCTTTTTGCTGCTTTCTTCAAACAGTGAAATTGGAGCAAACGCCTTGTGTCAATTTTGACATTTTATTCAGAGACATTCTCCCTCAGGCAGGTGGACATCCACCGGGAGGTCATTATCTCTGTTGTCTGACAGTCAATTAACAGTCCTCTGAATAAGGAATCTGTCTGGTCTGGATATGTTCCCTGATATTTCTCTCAGTGCACTGAACTACAGCATAGTCAGATTGATTTCAACAAATAATGTCTGATATAGTGGGGATGCACCATCCATAAATATAAATGTTTATGCAAAAGACCAATGTACAGCTTCCTTTTTCTCCCTAATAAACACGCACAAGGGACTTTGTTGCAGCCGCTGTGGTTTAACAGTCATGGTGTCATTTTTAGGTTATTGGTTTTGAGTGGAGAAACAGATTATCACCCTTGACTTTATTGAAGGAATGTGACACAAGGTTCAGCAGAAAATATGTCAATTTTCACTAGTATGAAATCTGTCAGACTGGTTTGTGGAAAATGTATTAAAATATTCACAACATGCTTTAATTTTAATGAAATGCTTCTGCAATAAAGGATGAGCTAAATCACCACTGGCAGCTTCAGTATGAGATCTGGACACTGTCATTGGTGGACAGCCGTTTTAAACAGCCAATCTCGTTAATGATTTACTTTCAACTGAATGTGTTTTCCAGATGGCAAAGTCATAAATCTTGTCAATATTTACAATGTGCAGGGCACATTGCACATGAAGCATATGCAATAATTTTTTTTTAAATTTTTTATATATATATATATATATATATATATATATATATATATATATATATATATATATATATATATATATATATATATATAATTAGTACTCTTCTAATTTATGATATGCACTCATATATGCACATGGATAAAAGTGTCATAAGATGGATAACACATTGAACAGCTGAAATAAGCTTCTGGCATTGACTGGCAAGCCTTAAATAAATGAGGAGCTCAGTCATCTACAACCTCTTCCCCCACATCTCACCCTTGGCTGCCTCCAAGGATGAGACCAACCTATGCTTTTCAAGAAGTCATTGCAAGCCTTTAATTTCCTCTGGAGCTCTCAGGAGCTATGGTCTGCCTGTTTCAGTCTCATCTGCAGGAAAAGCCTGGAGAACATTCCCATCCCAAGACAACTTCAGCTAAGGAGTGGACTAAGAAAAACAGGGTGACCACACCAAGTTAATGCCGAGGTTACCTCAAAAAGAAAGATTTCTTCTTCACAAAGATGACCAACTAAGGACATGCATACAGGGCAGGGAGTATTATTAGTTCTTTTTCATTCAAAAGTCACATTCTCTTCCAAATATCCATTGTTCTCTATACCAGGTGTATTAAAACATCAATGGATAGAACACAAGGTCTTTAATGCAAAACATGGTTCACCTTTTGTTCTGGTTCAGGTCAGTGACAAAGAAAATTAACTTTGCTCATTTTTATAGGTTTAAGTTCGTGGCTAAGAAAAATTTACTTTGCTCACAGAATTAAATGCAGTTTGGCTCAGGAGGTGTTGGTGCTAAAAGAAGCAGGTTTACCAAACAGGCTGTGTGAAACTGGAAATGCTTTTGGAATCGTGTGTATTTGATTAATTCAGCACCAGATATTGTTTCAAACTATTTCTTCTCACGCACATGTTCTTCAAAAGTTACCACAACAGTAATTATGAATGCCTGAATGCACTCCAAGTTCACGTTTTCAGTTACCAAGCAACATGTTTACTCAGAATCAATACTCAAGGCAAAATATCTTTAAAAATAATATTCTGATCTGACTGCAACTATTCAATTAAAAATACAAATAATGCACGCTTAAGCAGCATCTGCTGTTGGAGGTTAAAGTCAGTCAACCTTAAATTTGTTTTGTGTTTCTTGGTTTTCATGCTTTATGATTCATAAGAGACGCTACCTGTCTACGTCACAGCCCCTATAGCAGGTCTCTGGGACTTGCCCTGACCACCTGCTGTCCTCATTTTATCATGTTTATTCATGCATCCTTTCTTTGTTCCCATATAAAATTTAGCAGCAGGAGAAATTTTTCCAATCATGTAACAAACCAATGCATCAAATGCTCTCTTACCCCCTCATTTAAGCAGTCCCCAAAGTTTTTGCATTGAGATTCAGCTTCAGCCCAAGCAAAAATGTTTTCAAATTGTTTCATACTAAATAAAATAGATGTTCTTCTCACTGACAGTGGAAAACAGGCAGAAACAGCAAGTCGGGATATCATAAATTATTTTTTAACTCTACCAGTTGTCACACATCCAGAAATGGCTGTATCTGGGACATGTTTTGTTTTTTTATATATTCAAATTACTCTAATGAGGGTTGAAAAGCATGGGACTTTATTTAAGTGTTTATTCCATAGTTGTGTAAACTGCTCTTGTCTGTATTTTCAAACTGAAAATCCAATCTAAACCAATTAGACATGCTGAGAATGCTCCTTTTTTGCTCTTACAAAGACCTCCAATCAGTCAGGGGGCGGATGCCTCACTGTAGAGATGTCTGGGTCCTTTGTGTCTGGAGGTGTGACTGGTTCTAGGCAAATCCAGGGATCCAGGATTTTTCTAGCAAAACTTCCATTGTAAGAAGTAAAACAGAATATCAAATATGTAGGTTGTGCTGTTCTGGCTGTTCATTATGTATAGAAATGCACCAATCAGATTCTAAAATCTGTATTGGTCATGATATTGAATATATATATATATATATATATATATATATATATATATATATATATATATATATATATATATATATTCTAATTCATGATATGCACATATCATAAATTATATATGATATATATAGAGAGAGAGATCAGGGATATTGTAACAATATCCCTGATCTATAAGGCCAGATCTTTTAAGTCTAATTCTATGCTTTATGCTCTGAGCAACATCATATCTGTTGTTTCTGTTATATTTAGAATTCCTAATTGAACATCTTTACCATTTGAAGGAAGGTTTGTTCCAGTTAATTTTTACATGTTTAACAAATTTAGTCATTCTATTGTTTATGTCAGTTTCAGTTTCTTTATTATTTATTTTATATTGGCTGTTATGCTCCTTATTGCACTGACTGAACAAATTAAAGTTTGACCAAGCTTGTGAAACTATTGGTTTATTTCAATGTGATGTACTGGTGCAGATAATCCAGTACATTCTGTCCGTGTTTAAACAAAAAACCAAAAATATTTTAAGTCAATTTAGATGTTTTTCTGTATCAGATTGGAACTGACCAATGCTAAGCCTCAGATATCTGTATCGTACTGGAAGTGAAAAGAGTCGATCAGTGATTCCATTTTATAAAGCTTAGATATAACCAGAGAATTTTCAAGTCTCACCCAGACAGATTTATTTTCTTATTTTTCTTAGCTTTAAATATCTCCTGTGCCCATGCTGCAGTGAGGCAGACAGATGCTGCTTGCACCTCAATCTTGTCCTCCATCGACATTCATCATGGAGTATAATGACAGGTCACAAACATCGCCTTTGTCAGGGACTGCTCCTCCCCTGTGGCGCTCAGTCAAGCCAGGCACCAACACCTCTAAGACCTCCGCTTTGACTCCTTTCATCGTTCTCCTCGAGTGACAGCATACCACCTTCCTCTTTCCATCCTCCTCTAACCTTTAAGCTTCATGTGGACATTTTAAGGGGACAAAACCGCTGCAGGGTGGACACCTTTGCATGAGAAGTTTACCAAAGGCTCTCTGTTCACATTTTCAGACAGCTGAACATGAAACTGGGATCAAGGAACACGTTGCTGACTTCGTCGAGAAAAAGCAGAGTGGTGTGCAATAAGCCTGGTTTATAATCTCACACCTCACACAGCGCCGTCAGATGAATTCTCTTCACTTATATAACTGGCATGTGGAGTGTTACTGTGGCTGGAGGCTTCTGCAACAGAGGAGTGTGATGGGCCGATGTTGTGTTTTTCAGTCTGTTTGTTCGGCTGGGTGGACACAGAGCCATGCAAACTTAAACAAGCAGTGGCCTAACATGCCTGAACCGCTCACTGCATACTTCATTTCCTCTCATTTCAGCAGCAAGTCCACACTGGGATATAAGTCTGGTGAAACCATCTTGGATGACCAAATAGAGATGCTTGAAATTCAAGATAAAAACAGATTATTTTTTTTAAAAGGACAGGGGGAGTATTTGAGTGCAACATAAATGCATGACCATTGGTTCATGTTTTATCAACCTTTCATTAAGGCTGAGCAACATGGCTTCCAAATAAAACACGCTTGTTAACCAAGATGGGGGCCCCTGAGCCATGGAAATCAAAGGAATGCGTTTGTGGAAAAATATCCAGATTTTCCGAAAATCTGGATATTCAAGTGCCAAAATTCAATTAATTGACAAAATCAATTAATGTAGCTGTACCTTTAGTGCATGATTAAATTAAACATAACATATAAGTTGATGAGATATTAATCTAACTTTATCCTCATTGTAAGCCACAAATGCACAGGTCAGAGCCACAGCCCCCTTGACATTATAGACTGTAGATATGTCCTGGCATGATCATAGCATAACACGTTTCCAGCCCACTGATCTCTAAAGAACCGAGACATCTGCCCTTGCGTTGAAAGTTAACTAACCATATGTTCTTTTCTCCTCTGCCTGCAACCCCTCCCCTCTGTCCATCACTGCTCTGGAGATGAAGGATTGACCTTCTTCCTTTAAAGTGGAGCTGGATCTGCTCAAGTCAGCAAAACGGAAGCTGTGATGCAGACAGAGCAGCATCAACTGCAGTGACACCAGCACTGCTGTGACAACCAAAGCTATGTCCACGAGCCACAAAGACCTGAAATGTAAGAATCACCTTCAGGTGCTGAGTCACGTCTTGGTTCATTGTTTTTAAATCATTTTGTTTGTCAAATGTGCAGATCGCATCTTTGTTGTTGTTTTTTTGTCTTTTATTTTAACTTTTTATGGTTCCCTTATTTATTTATTTATTCTTCTTAAAAGCAACACATAAATATCACTGCCATTCTAGAATTTATGTTCAGCTAAAATAAATTAACTTGATAACAGAAGCAACCACCTTCACATCCCAGTTCACTTCATACTTAACATCTGGTTCTGAGAATGTGCGTCACTACCAGAGTATTTATCCAGCCACAAAAAGGTGAAGTGAACAGTTAAGTAGTACATGTATAGCTAGAGACAACTTCTTAATTTGGTGTTAGTAAATAAACTTAATTTTTATTTTCAACAGCATGAGATTTGTGCACAAAAATATTAATTAAAATTAGTTCTGACTGGTAATTGACAAGTAAAATCCTGAAAAACTGATTTTTTTTCTCTGGAATAAGCACTAAATTACAAAGGAGCACCAACTTTTTGGTCTACAGCTGCACAAACAGCACAATATGTAATGTCATTTGTTTTGAAATCAAATAAATAATAAGCCACTACTCTTTGATGCATGAATGAGAAAAATAATTAATGGACATAATCTATTAATTCTGCTGGATTTAATACATTCTCTAGCAATTTTTTATTCTCTTATGATCAATGTTTGTTACTTTTAAGTTTAATACTGAATTGTCCTCAAGCATCAAAAACTAACCTTTGAGTTATTTTGCTGTAGCTTAGCTAAGTAAAATTTAAACAATAGGTAAATTTAATTCAGACCTTTTAATTCATATCAATCTGTTACAATTGAGTCATTTTGACAGATTTAATTTCAACTGCGTACATTCCAGTTGGATTTTAGTTATAATAATACCTGTGCCTCTCAAATAGAAAACACAAAATTCAGAAAACCAAGAAAGTCAACATCCGAAAAGTTTTCTTCACAAATTCAGTCATTTTCTTCCCAAAATAATAATAAAAGAATGTCTTCTCCAGAGAGTTTTCTATGACAAAAGAACTGTATGTGCCAAGTTGTGTTCAGGTTGTCTTGAAAAAAATAAAACTCGATGGCCTTGCAAACATTGCAGCAGTTTTAGTTATTTATTTTCCCTGAATGATTCACATGCTTTTAGACTCCTTTTTTATGCAATCTACATGTTTTGCTGTGCATCTTCTCGGCTGTAGACCTTTCAGTTTAGAAATAACTCTTGCGACCGCTGAGCATTTCTTATTTACTCCCACTCCTCACTTTCACCTGTTTCACAGCCAACAACATGTTTCACGTGGAAAAGAAATGCCGCAAATGCATCCAAACTGTTTCTGCGAGGGAAAGAAACAACTTTTCAGGTCATATTTAAAGAACAAGTGTGACTCAGTCGGGCTGCGTTGTTCTCAGCTTGCAAAATGGTCGGCTTAATCCCAAGCTTGTTGTCAAATCATGTCTCCATAAAAGTGAAGTCATGTTTTTTTGGGGAGGAGTGAGAATCCAACCAGAAGTATTCAATTATTCAAAGTGAGAGAAAAGTGTTAAGGAGGGGAATGTATTAGGAGCTGAAAATAGGTGGAAGTGAACTGCCATGCTCATGCCATGCTTTTCTTTTAAAGTGGGAGAAAGATGTATTTTCCAGGCACACAGTGCCATTTCAAAATCAGTTAAACAAAATCAGTAAGCGAAACAAAAAACAAGTACATTTTCTTTATAAAAGTAAAAGCTCTGTGCACACAGAGCCTCAATTGGGCCTCTGTCTGTTTAGAAACTCCTGCTCTGTCTGAAACTTTGCCTTCAGGGTACAGGAGGAGGAGAATTTCTGAAATAATCAAGGCAACACTCCAGGTATGATTTTGATGAGGGAATAACATTATGACATGATGCAAAGCTCAAAAAGGTCAATTTTATTTAATATTATCCCTGTAGCCAAACCCTAACTGTCCCATCTGGAACAGGTGACTCAAAATGTTTTAATGGGAGGGAAAATAAAGCCACTTAGTTGATGGCTTGAAACAGAAAGACTTTGGGTTCTATTGTAACAACTAAGTTCATCAGACAACCTTTTAGATATTTAATAAGTCTCCAATGAGCAAAAGGAGCAGAGTCATCCTCCACCTAAGATGGCTGGCAAGTGTCGTAGTCTGCAGCTCCGCCATTAATCACACCATCCACTGGAGAGAGATGAAGAAAAATAGGCTATTGCAGTTATCTACCTCAATTGCAACTGATGGGCATGAACCTACAAAGTGCTCATTAGTGCCTACAATCACACAGCAGAGGCAGAGAACATCTCTGGCTCGCAGTTTATCTGTGAGGCATTTAACCGATTGATAGATTGATGCTGGGACATGATATTAACAATTCAACCAAATACAGCATTAGGCAAAGATAACCTTGGAAAACAACCATAATTGTTGCTGTGGGGCTAACACGTGCTAGCCTAGTTGTTTTCAGACAGCAGCTGCTTGGCCAGATTTTGCACAGAAATAAAATGAAAAGGGCTGCATGCGCCAGAACACACGAGCAGCCCTATGGAGAGTGTGAATTTCTGTGTCACTCAGCTCTCTTAGCTCCTCTATTTTGCAAAAGATCTCTGTCGGATGTCATTAAAAGTTATTTTACTAGGTCTGCCATTGTATATACACTGAACAAAAGGTGCAAATCACTTCAAATTTTACTCTCCAGAAAAAAAAAGCTCCAATTCTGTTTGTCTCTTTTATTACCATGGTCTCTCGGATGTCTTTTCTGCACAGCTCAAAAGCAAAGCCAGTCCATTGCTCCCAATATGATGCAGTTTATTGTTGAGTGAGCAAAGAGCATCCTGAGGGCAATAGGGCATTTTATAAAAGTGCACAGTGCTAAGGGAACACAAAGCAGATATACATTTCACCCAATATACACAAATGCACATGCTGAAAACTTTGCCCTGGACTGTGATCAGGAAGAATATGTGAAATCATAAACGTACCACTCTGTCTGCTGTGATGAGGAGATACAGAAAAAATGTGCTGCCTCTGCCTCATAAATTTACATTTCATTAAATTATGATGAGCTGAAGAGAGTCCATTTTGAAATAAATAAGAAAGGCACTGCCATGACTGTGTTCTTCTGATATTATGACCAGATATTCAAAGACAAGGGATTCCCTGAGCATTGGTTTCTGACAATGGTAGCTCTTTACAACTGCAGCCTTTAAAAACAGTAAACTGCAAGAAAGTGTAGTTTAATTACGCATTAAATATTTAAAATGTAGAAATAATTTAAAAAGAAATTTACCCTAGATATGAGAAACAACCCCCCACAAAGAAACTCAAGAAAACAAATCAACACAAAGCAATCTGTATATAAAGTTACTCATAATAAAGATAAATTACATTTGGAACAAATATTGAACACAGAAAGAAAAAGATGCAAAAAGGCATAAAAAGCTAAGAATTCCTCCAAACCATATAGCAATTTAGAAAGCTTCCCTTACCTCTAGTTTAAACTGAGGTATTGGTCAATTCAAATGCTTGTCATTACCAAGGAATCACAAAACAAGCACTAAATATTGTGCTAAATCTCAATGTTTCAGCGAGGACTATCATCATCATAATACAGCCAGAAACAGGCAGTCCGCACAAGATGTCTGACAAAGGAGTCAAAAGAATAATTAGAATGTAAAAAAATTAAGACAATAAGCAATGCATTCAAACATGGACCAATCCTGACAACTTATTTATCCACACAATATTTATTCCCTGCCTCATGCCACTTTATTGCACCCAAATTTATAGACGGATTACTTTATTATGATTACATCATATGTATGGATTACTTAACATCATGTTAATCAGCCTTTTAGAAATTTAGTGAGAAAATGATGATATTTTAATTACAATATTTTTTCTGCTTTAAATAGAAGTATTAAGCAAATAAATTGCAATATTGCTTTTGAATATCAAATATGCAAAAGCATCATAACAAACACATCAGCAAAAATGTCTTTTTATATTTTTATGTCAGATTAATTACAAAGTCATGTGGAAAGAGATTCAGAAAGACTTTGGCCAATTTTTGTGTTTCTTTCAATCTGTAATGTTGTTGAACGCTGTTTCAGAGAACAAATAAAGCTCTTTTCTTTCGCAAAATTGTCAAAAGATACATAACACACGCAACATCTTCCTAAAGCATATGATTACAGCAGGCTTATTCCAGCTCAGATAATAACCCATCATTATGCTTTGCAAACTGCAAGAAAACATCAAAGTAAGTTTAGAAATGAAGATGGGCAGAGCTGCAAAGGTTCAGACAGCCTATTTTAAAGAGTGACACCTCCTGTACAGCAGTGCTTTTAATGGTTCGCAGTCGCGTGCATTCGGCAACTGCTGCGTGCAGAGCTGCTGAGGGAGCTTGGAGGTGATAAGGTCATGATGGGAGATCCAGAGGATAATGATGGCAATTCCAATAACTCTTCTTGCTTGCTGCGCGCCCACTCGCTCATGAAGCAGAATCTTAATCCTGGGCTATAATCCTGCTGACTGAGAGGTCCCACAGAGCCATTTATAACAATGAAAGTAATAAAAAAGGAAGCCCAACATCCATCCACCCTGTGTTTATGACAGGACACTGAGATTAAATCAGCTCTGAAAGCGGAAATATCCAAAGAGGAACACAGATGAATCCCCGACCTTGTTAAGTTCATGTTATAACCTGCCAAGATTATGTTTCTTACACAGAAAGAGGAATGTGGTAATCTTTCCACATTGTGTTGTGTTTCAAACGAATCATACAGTGGAGGCAGCTTTTCTGATGTCATCAATCTGCACATAACATTCAAAATCATTAGCAACGTTAGCAGAATTGACTGCCTTGGGGTTTTTTATGGGAATGCAGAAACATTTGTGTTCTTGTGTTTATGATGTAAAGCACTTTGAAATGCCTTTCTGAAATGTGCTATACAAATAAAATTTGATTGATTGATTGATTTCACCTAAAATGAACGGTATAAAGTCATTTTTACATTTTCTGAAACACTCATTGGGTTCCAGACTGAGGAGGAATCACATAGAGCTTTTGAAGCTTGTGTTTTTTTGAGTGTTTTGGAGTACTCTGGTGAAAATGTGACACTTCACCTCAGCTTCAAATCTAACAAGTTCTGGAAAGGCTTTTGTTTGATGATTTCTTTGCATTTTCCTGCATATTCTTTGGCATTTTCCGCAAAGATATCCCTGACAGAAAAATAAAACAACATAAAATGATTTGCAAGCTTCAAGTTTAAGAGCAGAAGTTACATTAGTAGGACGTTTTCTCTGCACACACACTGGTAACTTTGTTGTAATTGTTAAATTTGTCATAACCTACCCTACAAAATTTCCTTCTTGTGGTCTGGAGGCTTGTATATGTTTTCACTTGTGCTTCGGTCTTCAATAGAACTTTTGACTTCCAGCATAATAACCATTAAATTGGAGTTTCTCCATGTGGATGTGTGGGTTTTTCTCTCAGTATTCCACTTTCCTCCCACAGTCGAGAAATACACATGTAGGTTTATTGGAGTTTCTAAATTTTCTTAAGCTATGAATGTCTGAGAAAACGGTTGTCTTTTGTGGTTCGTTCTGACACTGGATGCAGTTGGGTGTATGGAGGGTAAAATCTATCAATCTGTTCTCATAAAGTCCAACAAAATGCGACTTTCTAAAATAAAGCCTTCGAGAGCACAGTTTGAATGCTCTATATCATACTTTTCCATAAAATTTTTTTCTAAATCTTGACCTGATTATTGTCCCACCAGGTTGGCATCATACAACCACTTTACCCAGACAGCAAGTAATGAAGAAATTTAACACAAAAATCCAGCTGGTTTTCATTAGACATTGGAGTGTGCTTGCTGATCTGTAGCCTGGGATTAGCCATTTCCACCAATTATAAGTCTTTATAGTTACAGGTCAGTGTGTGGGAAATTGTAGAAAAGAGGCTTGGAAAAAAAAGTGCTTCAATCCTAATTGGTAAAAGTAATTTGTAAAACAAAGATGCTAAATGACAGAAGTTCTGCCAGTAGCTTTGCAAAAAAGAAGAAAAAATGAAGAAAGATCCCAGTTACCTAGCTTAGGCCACTGTGAAGTTTTAGGTCCTCAGGAAGAGTAATAAATGAGCAAGTTGTTCATTGGCAATTGTTTTAAAAAGAATAGTAACAAATCCATGCTGCTCTAAAACACACTGAAATTTCATTAAAATTTACTCACAAACGTGTAAACAGGAATTAAATAGTGTTCATCCCACTTATACTCACAATGGGAAACAGCTTCAGTGAGACCTGACTCATAGAGCACCAGACACAGTTGTGTTCACCAACTTGGCAAGAGGGCTGACATTTTTTGCGGCCAAGAACACAGCTCCGCTGTTAGTTTTATGCTTAGCTTGATTTGTTGACTGTATTTACTTTGGGGTTTGGAGCATATGGCAATCTATTTTTTTCTACTATTAGAGTCATAAAAATGTTGTTGGTACATTTGTGGCAATTTCATTAATGGACTATAGATCATAATCAAATAATACAAACACTCAAAATAATGGGATCACATTTGTAAGGATGTCAACTTTGACAACACAAATTCATGCATAAATTTATGCAATCGCAGTAAGCCTCTATTTTCAAGTGGCTTAGTTTCATTTCATCTTTGGCTTAGGTAGCATATAAATTCAAACCAGTGAGCTGAATTAAATGTAATTTAATACTTTTAGAAAGTACGGATAAAGAGAACTGCAGTTTGCAATGAGTACAATCTTTTGTGTTATGGTCCATCAAGCCAGCCTGCATAATGTTTAGAAGCCTGGCAGCGTGCTTACATAATTTACACATTAAGCAGTACATAATAAGCCCCACAGAATAAACCTTCATAGAGGCAAATTAGCAAAAGGTGTCTTTGTTTAACTTCAGTGCAGAATAAAATAATTCACAACAGAAAAAAATGCTTCCAGAAATAATTTTTTTGTGAGGGAAGATTTTTCCTTAGCCAAAGAAATTTCTTGTTGAATTAAAGGAGAAAATGACAGTTTAGATAAATGAGCTCACAACATCACACTGACATAATATGCTTAGTTGGACCAAAATTTTGACAATTTCTTGAAAAATGTAGAAACAAATATCTGAGTTTCAATAAATTAAACTCGACACAACTTACATCTTGTAACAAAACTTTATGTATTTTTTTAGAATTTTTTTCTTTGTTTTTGACATCCTTTAAGGTATTTAACATTCTTACATGTGATACTTTGTTAATCTGGAAAGTATTCCAGATGTACTGGAAATAACAATCTTTTTCCAAACAGTGTTATTTTAATCTTATTTCTCATTATTCCATACACAAATACCCCAAAATGACAAGCTGGAATAAATCCTTTGAGATTTCTGCAAGTTTATAAAAGACAGAAAACCAAAAAATCACCTGTAGCCTTATTCCTGGGTACTTGTCAACAGGAATAAGACTATAATATAACAAAACATGGAAAAAAGTTAATCATTGTAAATATGTTGTGCTGTATTCAGTGCACTGATATGAATTTAGCACCCACTTTAGTTGCAATTACAGCAGTAGTACTTTTAACATTTGTCTCCAGCAGCTATACATCTAGAAACAGAAAATGTTTGTCTTTGAGTAGCAATTTTCTGTTTTTTCAAAAAAATATTTCCAAAAAATAAATTTAGATCTATGAACATGACTTCAAGCCATTACATTGTAGTTCTGGCTCTATGTATAGTGCTATTCTCCTGGAAGGTGCATTTCTTTCAGGCTTAATTCTCTTCCAACTTCTAAGATATTTTTGCACAGGATTCCATTTTGTCCAGCTTTATGCATCTTCCAGCAACTTGACCACAGAATGCATAAATTTGCTTTAAATCTGAAAATTAAAAACTTACTGGATGAGGTACTGCTGCTGGCCAGTTGGCAGATTTTCTTGAGCAATTTATTTGAATTCAACCTTGAAACTTTTTTAATCAATAAGAGGCAGCACAGTTGACACAGATTCAGTTAACCTGTAACAGTGAAAAAAAATATCAAGGATGCACCAAGGATTCTGGGGTTTCATTCCCAACCTGCATAACAAGAGGAAATACTTCAGTGCTACAAGAGGGGCTGAGCACAGAAAGGACAGGAGGGTATAAATGGATAAGGAAGGAGAAATCCACAGAAGAGGCCAAGAATTCGCTGTCAGTTGCATTTTGAAACTTATTAGGCAAGAAGTCAACGTCGATAAGCATAGAGGGTAGGCTTTGACATGTCTGTGGCTTCGAGAAAAGTTCATTTTCATACTCTCTGTCTGTCAGGAAAGAGGGGCATATGAGTCAGCAGAGCCTGGAAATAAACTGAAGATGAAATAACATGTGAAAAGAGGAAAAGCTCTTAGAGGTGGCTGGGGATGTGAGGAGTACCCATGACATTCCAGCGACAATCTGGCTCAGGTGTGTGCTTTGACCTGTTAATAATCACACATGGGCTCGTTGTGAAAAATGGGAGAACCTAAACATGAGCTTTTGGCAGCATGAATGCAAAAAAAGTCACATGAAAGAACATGAATGTTCTTAAAAAGCTTCCATATTTTACAAAGAAATGTGAACAGAGCAGAAAAGTCATGTAGGGTTTTGGGATTTTTAGTCGCTAAATTATCATTTAGATTTTCTGTTACAGTTTATAATTTTGTTAGCATATCAATCTTTGGTGAATATATATTTTACTATAATGGTGAATATAAATTTTTTTGTGAATATGGTGAATATAATTTGCTGAGTAGTTACTCAGCAAATTATTGAACAATACAATTTTGAAGGGAAGGGTCTGAAAATGTTTGCATCCATGTAAAGGACAAGAGCACTGACTCACTACACACACCTCAAATAAAGCTGCTAACAGCAGTGATCTCTGAAGTAGAAACAATGTGTTTTCATAACCTCACTAAACCAGCAGCTCTGCAGCTCTTTTTCCTCCCCTATTTGCACATGGCCCACTTCAAAGCACATGCAAATCTACTGCAATCTGAGTGCCTTCTCTGTAGTTAACTGTGAAATCTGCAACAGATACATTGATACTATAAGACAGACAACCTCAGGTAAGTGAGCAGAGTTAAAAGTAGAAAGAGAGAAGAAAAAAAAAGGAGGCCATGTATTTCCTGCAGACAAATTATGTAACCGTCAGATCACCGTATCCAGACCTGAGAAGCCAAACCTAAAAGGCATTTCAGGCAGGATGTCTGCTCAGCAAGTGGATCATGATGTAATGTGATGAATCTCTGGAGACGTGGAGTACGGATGGTATAGAGGCTGCCATTTTTCACAGAGTAAACTGCACTGCAGCAGGGATGCATGAGTGCACAAAACTTTATATTCACCATTATAGTAAAATATATATCACCAAAGATTGATATGCTAACAAAATGTTCACATGTTGTTTTCTTAATATTAGCTGGGAAAAAAAGCAAGCAGTATTTCATGCACACAAAGAAACAAATTAGTCCAAAAATAATATGGAATAAAGTGGAATGACATATGCAGTTGCTGAACTTAAATTATTTAATACCAATTAGACAATGCTCTTTGGGTAATACTTTAAGATTATTCTTGTACTAAAACCCTAGTTGCATATATTGACAAGATGTGATTTTGATCAGTGTTTCAGAAAAACTTTTAAATCTTGGATGTTTTCTGACAGATTCCTCTATACATTATTAAGTTGTTTTTTCTCCACAGATTTTCAATTGGATTCATGTCAGGTCATTGGCTGTTCTAGCAGCTTCATTCTCTTTATCTGAAACCATCTGAGTTTCCATCTATGCATTCGGAGTGATTCTCTATCCAACCTCCATTCAATTACATGAAGAGTGGCAGTACTATATGCTGAAAAAGCAACCGTCACCATTAAGCTTCCACCTCTGACCTTCACTGGTGTTATAGTGTATTAAGACGGATATGCACTGCAATTACTGGGGTGTGCAATCATACCTATAGAAATCAAAATTGGTCTAATCATATCAGGTT
Organism: Poeciliopsis prolifica; assembly: GCF_027474105.1. Lineage (NCBI taxonomy): Eukaryota > Metazoa > Chordata > Actinopteri > Cyprinodontiformes > Poeciliidae > Poeciliopsis > Poeciliopsis prolifica. The sequence continues at coordinate 2,333,395 of NW_026562405.1, forward strand.
ATATTGTATTTCAATAGCTTTTCTTAAATGGTCAGCAGGATATCTTCAATCCTTTCAACTTGTTTTTTTTTTTATCATGTTGACATTGTGTGTTCCTGCTATACAAAACCTCTTGTATAGCTCTTTAATTGTGCATTTGACCTTGTCAGAAATCTTTTGAAAACCACCTTCTCTGAAGATTTCATGAATTTATCATGAAATCTTTCCATGTCTAGATCATGGTTCCAAGGTTGCAATTCTGAAACAACTTTGTAAAAATAATAATAAAAAAAAAAAAGAAAACCTTTACATGGTTTAAGATTATGTTAGTTGATGATGACTTGCTTTTTAAATACAGGCCGATTTCAACTGTCTTTTTGGCTTTCCATTAATTTCTTGCTACTTAGTGTGCTTAATTATTGCTCCGTGTGTTATTCTGCTTTATTACACATTATTAATGAACTACTTTGTTTTAATTTCTTTGCATGTGTGGATTGCTGTGTGAGCTGTAAATCAGCCTTCCATTTAGAAATCAGTCTGAGAAAGCATCAACATGTTCAATATTTAATGTTAAAAAGTTTCATTGAGCTTTTTTCTAATTTTTATGAACTAAAGCATTATAAAGCAAACATAATATTCCCACATTTCCTTTTTCCAAAACTTATATAAATATTTTACCACCTCTTGATTAATTGAAAATTTCAGACGCTTCCAATAATCACACTCAAGATGATCACAATTCTAATCCCCGAACTAGTGGGGATGATGTAACCAATTGTTTCAGTAAAGTAGTTTCTCTGCATACTAATCACACACCATAAACACTATGGTGGGTACCCCCACTGAAATGACTGTAATTATTTTCGTTGAGAGGAAATTCATTGAAATTCACTCAGCAGATGGTAACTTTTAAGATTCTGCCGTTGCATAAAAACAGGACACATTCAGTGCGCATCGCTTTCAAAGAATGGTCCTGGCTTGAGAGAAATGGAGATGGACGAATGGCTGTAGGCAAGGAAGTGGGAAGTTTATTGTCTTCCCAAGGTTATGCTGTATCCTATTCACCTGTGAAGCTTCATTGACCACACTGCTCTTCATGGACTATAAGCAACAAAGTAACAACTGCCTGTTGGCAACACACTCACTCACTCACACACACGCAGGCACTCGCTTACACACTAATTCCCCACTCTAATGTGTTCTGCAGTGGAGGCATGACGCATGCTGACACCTCTGTATGAATTATAAAAGCATGGACCAAATCAGGCATTAGTCTCTGTCAGGCTGAACAAAAGGAAACATGGCCACCTCCAAGCAATGCAACGGTGAATAATATGCAGAGGCTAAATTCAGCCGTCAAAAACTCTGCTGCCACCTGAAAACCGTCAGATTTCCGCTGTGCCCACTAAAGCTCTGCCAATGGTCTCACAACCCACCTCTGCATCCTAAAAAGCAACTACAGCATACTAAATCAATTACAGCAGAACTATGAAATTTGAGGACATTTATTTATCTCCAACAATATCCACAAGGAAAGTCCATAAGGGGTTTTGGAGGACAATGATTAATTTAATCAAGTGTGAGTGAACTTTCTCCAAAAATCATGCTGCTCCGAAAGATAATCCGCTTTCCCTGAAACGTTTCCAACAGGATTAGCCCCTGAGGGAAGCTTGGATGCATTTTACAGGGAAAGAAAGGGAGCAACAGCAAGAGAGAACGAAAGTAGAAACAGAAAAGGAAACAGAGTGATGGAGATGTGAAGGGAAAGGTAGACAGCTGGACAACAATGGAAGAAAAGAAAACAAATGGAAGAAAAGGAATAGTGGGTAGAGAGCTACCAAAGACTGATTGTGTCTAAATTGTGACAGGTTGCATAATTTCATAATTTAATGTGATTTTTTTTTTTTTAATTCAGCTCAACTTAAAGTAACAGTGGCCCTCGCTGAAGCAAAAGAAGTTAGTTTTTTGAGCATTAGTTGTTAGCAAAATGTGAATATCCATATTTTGTACTAATAAGCACTGCCTTTATGGACATAATTTTCCTTTTTATTTCTAAAAGACCTATGGACTAAATACATTTGACAAAACTGTAGAGTTGAACTCTGTGTTCATGTACCTAAAATTTAGCACATGAAGCAACAAATTAGACTTAAAGGAAGCCCCAATAATTAAAGACTCTTCTTTGGGAATAACAGTGAAACAGTAACAACAGTAAAAATAAAAAAGAGATATGGATAAAAAAAAAAAAACAGCCTTATCATTCAATACTGAAAATGTATTGAATGATACTTTATCAGTATCACACTTAAACAGCATCATATGAATGAAAGCAGAACTGATATGAAACGATAAAATGAGATGAAGTACAAACCCAGTTGTGTGGGGTACTGACAATAACCCATCACTAAAAATTCAGAAATTCCCTTTCAACAGCATTTTGGCCAGAAATTATGCCAGTTTTATATGAACAAGTACATCTAACAATCCTCTATTAAAAAAATTTTTTTTTTTGTTTCCCTAAATATAATCATACCAAACTGTGGAATTTGTTGGATCATAATTTCAGTGAAATGTTAAAACACTGTGCACCAAGTGTCAACTTCAGATGCTACTTAAAATTGGTTTATAGTCCAAATATTTGCGTGCACTTGAAAATCGTGCAATACCTTTGTTAATTTTAGTCTGGCACATGCAGACATTTTCCACGACGCTTTCACTTTTCTTCTTGCATGTAACACATGACTGATTCATCTTTATCATCTGCAATCTGAATTAATTAGTTCCTGACATTTAAAATTGTCTAACCAGGCACTCTGACAGTACTACGCAGACCCTCTGAGATGTTGGCACGTTATTTTCACAAATTTTTGTCTGTGAAAAACTGATATTTTAAAAAGACAAATAACAAATTTGCTGTATGGTCAAGAACGTGGATGAAATGAAGCATGTGGCAAATTCATAGTACAGTAAACAGATTGTCCAATTATTCCACTAAAAGGGGTCTGTCTTTGTTAGACAATACATCTTCCATTAAAAAACAGTATAAGAAAAATTCAATCTGATTCAGAGTTAAAAGTTGCTTTTTTTTCCTTTCAGCGTCAGTGTGTACAGAACATTATGTTCTTATTATTAAAAGGGTGTTTTGTCTGAATTGAACTTCAGTCAGAAGAGTCTGTCAAACTTTAAAAAGCTCTCTGAAATCTGCCTCTCGCCTGATTGTTCAACCTTCGATTTAAGATCTCCGTTGTGCCAAACTTGAGGTTACAACTGCCAGTGGGTTGGTGCTTAGCTGCTGCCTTTGATTAAGTTCTGCTTTTCCAACCCTAATGCCCTGGCTGTGAATTATTCACCAAGTTGGAGAAGAGGGGTTTGTGCATACTCCAAGCTTGCTAAGTGTGTTAGACAAAGAAAAAAAAAGAACATAATGCACTAAAGCTCATCCATACATAATGGTTCAACGACCGAAGCGGGGCACTCTCTGTCATAAGACGGCAGAATTAAAGAGAGAGGGGATCAGGGAGGCAGATGATGATGCCAAATTGCCGTCCTCCAAAGCCAAAACCCCTCCTCTGCTTTCTGTTTCCGTCCATCCAGCAGAGCTTTGAAAGAAGTAGCACTTCTTCCAATTTCCAGGGAAATGACAAGTGTAGGACATTCCTAAACAAAGAACCATAGAGTCACCAGAGGTCACAGTGGAGTAAGCGCAACAAAAAATGGATAATATTCAGGATTTTGTGGGTTTAGTAATTTGGCAACCTCAAGCAGGATCATAGAACATTTTGCTGGTTGTAATTAATTCTAATACATGGATAATCATCTCTGTGTCACATGACTGCATGCGGCGCATTGTGTAATCAACATGTCTCTGGTTTTAGCATGCCAACACAGCTCTTCATATTTACAATTAAAGAACTGATTATCCCTGGGGTACTGCGTGTCATGCACGCTCATGTGAGGCTTCCCAGTGTGGCATCACTCTGAAAGTGCAATTTACACTTTCAGCATCCATCACGAGAAGTCTGCAGATGCTTATGATGTTCAAGGTTAAACAGTCACTAGGCAGAGTCCTGATGATTAACTTGAATTAAGCCTCAGAATCGTGAGTGTTCTTGCAAGAGATTCAAGGATGTCATCTTTTCTTCAAAAATGATGAAGCATACCAGATTATAATTCTCAAAGCAAAGTAATTTAAGAGACTTTAATGTCAAAGAAGAGTCTAAACAACCTATTACCTAAGCCTCAAAATACAAGAACTTAAAAGTGACCTATTTTTTCACAATAGGTACCCTTTATTATATTCTAAACCTTTAATTATTCTTATCATTTGGGGGGAAACTATATGCTTTTTTTTGTTTGTTTTACATAGCAACATCAACACACCATGCAGAAAAATGGATCCACCTTGTTTTATTTAAAGGTTTTCAAGTTTTAATTTGTTTTAAAATAAATTTGCTGTCCTTTAAACATAATACATTTCCGACAGTAAATAATTATCAAAACTTAGACTTTTCTCAAAACTTGCAGCTCTAAGCAAGTTTTATTTAGCTGGACTGGGGGCAAAAATGGATTTTTGGATTTTTGAGGTCACAGATCCCTAATCTAGCACATAAAGTCTTCATTAAATACATTGAGAATTGTGACTACAATGTGACAAATTATGGGAAGCTTAAATATTACAACAATGGAGTGCATAAAAGTAACCCTGATGAATCAGCTGTTGAGTGCTGAAGAACAGGATGGACAACAGGGCTAATTGTACTTTGATGTTCTCAGTGAACACTTTGTTGAAATCCAACAAAAACACAGTAGAGAGAATCTATGATTTCCATTTTGATTTGTTGAGCTCAGGGCAGAAATCTTTCAGGAAGCAGAACGCCCCTAAATGTGCCGTTTAGTGGCTTTGTTTGACAAGTAAATGTTTGACAGCACTTACTGCATTGGAAGAGTCATTGCTGTGTCTCAACAGGGAGACGCTCACAAAAAGAAGAACCATTTTCATTTCCACTTTCATGCCTGTGTCCTTGAGCACAACACTTAACTTCACCGCCAATCTCACATTGTATAAATTTAAAATGTAATTACCCTTTTTCTGCCTCTTTTCTGCACCAATAAATGTCCTGAAACCAATATAAAATGGTTTTGAGAATATTTTTGTCTGAGTCAAAACTGGTTTCGATTTGCGGTCTGAGGTCGGTGTGGAACAGAAAGAGAGCATTATGCACACAGATACAGTGTGTAAATAAACTACTAAAACCAAGCAGAGTGCTGTTAAGCATGCATAAGCCTTTTGAATTAGTCTTCCTGATCTGCCTTGGATGACAGCCGCTCATGCCGGCAGAATACAATATGAGAGCATATCACCACAACACAGACTGCTCTCTTATGTCTACTCTTCCGCTCCACACAGAAAACCATCTTTGGCATTAATCACTCATTATTCCACGCTGCAGCAAACATGCAAACTCAGACAAGGCTGTGAATTTTTTTCTTTTAAATCACCGTGGTTGGACTGTGGCTGAGTGATTTGAAAAGGAGGAGTGATGAACTGCTCTTATCGAGACACACTGTCCCTTCAGGGTTTGTCTCCGATGCCGTAACAGTAAATTTCCTATCAGACACTTTAAAGCTCTTTTTCTCTATGCGCTCTGTTCACTACTAGACAGCATGTAAATGGCTTCAGGATTCATTAGACATTGCGTCTCATAAACCAGACCTCTGTCTTTTTACAGTTGATTTACTACTGATGGGAAAGTTTTAAAGCCTTATCTACATCCCTTAGAGTCCCTTATGAAAAAGGGGAGGGTAAATCTCCATTAAAAACTAAACAAAAGTGCTACAATTAAATATTCAGATAATTTTCTTTTGCATAAATGAATAATAGATTATTTCCACTTGAGGTTTTGTTACTTTGCTGTGATTCAAAATAAAAAATGACAAAAAGGTCCACAAAGGTTAAAAATAGTTAAGAGTCAAGGTTTATTTGAAATGCACTATAATGCACTTGTAATACACTTCTATTCAGCTGGCTGAAAGACGGCAACTATACTTTTGTCTTGCTTCCAAAAAAATAAATATTCATGTGTAAATATTACCAGTGGTGAAATTATTTACACAGAGGTCACAGATTTGGTACAAAAAAGACAAGTGGTTAACCTGAACAAGTCGACAAAGTTCATGTCTTCTTCAACCTTATAAACATTTCCTTTGGACTTTGCAAATGGAATACCAACCATGGGTCGATAAAAGAATGAAGGTTTTATTCTAGTTAAAATGTTAATATGAACAGTTCTGATAGTTTCTCATGTTACTCTCACGACAAGAAGAGATCCCACTCGGGAAATTTTCTGCATGGGACAGAAGAGGAGGTTTTCCTTTAATGGAACAATAAACCTTTAGGTTGTGCAGCATGTCCCATGGAGGCTCACTACTTAGAGATGAGGCAAACCTACAGACTAAGTGCCCTCATTTGTGCAATGAAAATGGCTTTCAACGGGAAAACATGGCAGTTTGCATCCCATTTAATATACTTAGAGGTCAATCAGAAGGGAGGCTTACAGAAACAGGTCTCAGCTTCAGACTGTGATTGTCAACCAGTCTACTGGAAACAATTTGATTGAGGTTGTCTAAGTCGATGTTTGAAGTAATCAACAATAACAGAAAGTCTACTCACTTCTGAATCAGTTTTCCTTTGACGGATCTCAAACTTTTGAAAGATAGATTTGTTTAAGGGGAATTTTGTCTCATGCTTCTGAGCATCTAATACCAATCCGTTGTCAGGACATCATAATTTGTTGGACTGAAGTGTCTCATAAAGGAGAAAAGGGAGGAGGAACAGATAAAATGAGCTCATAGCGAAAGACCTATATTTCCTGTGCTGTGGTGGTGATGTTGTCAGACAAATGTGGTTGCCAGGCTGCCCAGTATTTGTCACTTGTGGATGTGTGCAGTGGGGAGAGCTGGTGTGTGACATTGTATTACGCCCAAAGGGGAGGAGGGACACACAAGGATTTAAAAAGTCGTTATCTTTGATTGACTGCGCATATTTCCGCCACTGCAAGTCATTATGGCTGTTTATGCTAATGTTTTGTATAGAGTGGGTGAGTTTTCCACATTTGCCCTTTGCATGTTTGCGCCTCCGTGAGTATGTGTAAATCATGGCCTGCTATGGGGCCGTGACACAGCATGTCATTTTGTCACAGCGAGAGCCCGGCTGTTCCGAAAGAATAGCCCCAAGAGAGGAAACAAGATGTCATGGCCTGTCAAATGTTTAATCCTCGTCCTACTGGCCAGATTCACTTTTCCAGAAGAATGGGAAGAAAATCCATCTGTTTACCTTATTGCTTATCTTACAATTTTCCCACTTGCAACGGCAGCAGTTCTTGCGTATTGAGTTATAGTTATTAAGTTTCATGATGGATAATCCATATAAATAAAAGAAAAAAACAATATCACAGCTGGTACAGGTGATATGCTGCAAACAACTGACCTTAGATTGCTAAAGTGTGATGGAGCAAGAGGCTGACAGCCTGTGGGAGAAAGTATAGGTCCCCAGAAGGGACAGGTTGTCATCATGCTTGTGTTTACCATCTTCATTATGAAAAATCTAAAAAAAATAAAAATCTCCCTTCTCTTCACAGCCAGTTGGTGATATAATGGCACAGAATGAGTGCAATGGACGGGTTGGCCAGGACAAAGACAGAGTGAAAACAACTGTAAGAATAAGACTTATTTATTCTTGCACTGTCATCATCTGGCTGCATGGTTATAAAACAAAACATGGAGACAGATGTTGAGAAAAAGACAGTGTGAACCGAGGAGCGGCTGATAATTAGTTTCCATTTGATACGCATTGTCTTCAGACAATCAAATGTTGGAAATAATGTTTTATGTTCCGGGATGTATTTGTAAAAAAATACCTGAAATCTTTAAAAGGAGAAGAAATTAAATAACAAGACTGGTAGTAATTTATAAAACATGCACAAGTCTTGAAAATGTATGAATTCTATTCATTTTAATTTTCTATGAAAAACATTTATGAAAACACATCAGTGGGAAAAAATTGAAAGAGAAAAAGAAAGCAAAACAGTTGATGAGTAAAGTCATTCAACTGAGATAAAAACAAATGCAGTTTAATTCCGTTTTATTTGAAGGAGATTTTAGCATTAGTTTAAACTAGAGAATAATCAAGGTTCAAATTCTTTTAGATGCCTTCGATATGAGCTAATAATTAGTATGTCTGCAGGTTGTTTTTATGCAACTGTTAGAGAAAATCAAATTAAGCTTTTCAACTTCCCTTCAAAATACAATGTGCAGAGGAAAACTAACATCACCCAATCTAGTTTTCATGCAAGAGTGGCAACATTGTTTAATTGCTAGGAAAGAGCTAAAGTGTTCTGGTCAGATAAAAGAAAAGAAAAAAAAAACTTTTTGGGTACATTTAAAAGGCCATTTGCTGAACACACCATCCTCACCATAGACCATGGTGGTAGCGTCATGTGAGAATATCTTCGATTAACAGAAGCAGGGAGGCGCTTGTGCCATCTTACAAGGAGCAAGGAAGAAAGAAAGCAAACATCTGCCCTTAGGAAGTTGCAGATGAAATTATAGCAGAAGGTGGTTCTTTGAACACTTTTAATTGAGGTGGCTGAAAAAAATGCACATCTCATATATTTTCAATTTTTTTGTATAAATTTGATAAATTATCTGGGTAGTTTGGGTTCATCTCTGTACTGAAGAAACTGACAGAGTTTAAGGGTTATTCTAATTTCCTGACTATAAGTCGCTACTTTTTTCACACATTTCTAACACTGAGATCCGGCTAATTTAAAGATTTATACCGATGGGTTTTTGAAAAACTGGGCTGCTGTGTGATGAAGAGGACAGCACAAGCTCAAGAGCAAATTTACCTCGAGTCAAATGTGATATTGAAAGTGACAATGAAAGAGAAACTAAGGAAGTAAGGCTGTTGAATTTTGACATTGAAGAAGATGACTAGTGGTTTTCATGTGGAGGAGGAAGATGGATTTTCTCAATGACTTTTCCCAGAATGCTATTGTATTTTCTTTAAAGGAGGCACTGTTTGGAAGATAGCATTTAAGGTATGTATTTTGTTTGCTGCCAGTATTTTATTAAAAGTTAATAATAATAAATAATAATGATAATAATGATAACAACAATAATTCTCTGTAAAATCTTTTAGACACCTGCTTCCTATAGACAAATGTAGCCTATGCTTATAGTCAGGTGCGCTCAATAGTCCAGAAATTACAGTAGAAGATTTGGAAGTCACTGTGTGTGCAGTTCTTTCCTCTCCAAACACAGAAAGATAAACTGCTGAGTGGATTTTAATGGATTTCAGGATTGACCATAGAATAAAGAGTGTTAAATCCCTTTAAGTATCTACATGCTCCAGCAGTAAATTGTAAAAAAGTCATAAAGCAGGGGAGGTCAGCCTCGTCACATGTTAGAAAAGATTACTTCATCTTTTCTGTCACTTGCTTGAGGGCAGAAAGAATCAAATTTAGAATCTTATTCACTTTATCTTTTTAAACAAAGTAAACTTTAAATTTCATCTCTGTATTTTGTGCTGTTATCAACATGGATCAAACGGAGTACCACACTTATGCTACCGGTATATCAATAATTATTTTATCTGGGTAGTTTGGTACCCTTGTTTCACTGATGTCATCAAGGGTCTATGATATTGCCTTGGTGTTACACATAGGGAGCCTTGCTACTGACCTATATTAGTTCTTTTAAAATACATTTTCTCTAAATTTGAACATGTCAAAGCAGCCAATATTAAAGAAGCCAAAATCAACAAACCGTCAGTGTCCATGCTAGATCTCAACAGAAACGTGTTCAAGTATTTTCTAAAATCAATCAAATTTCTGTCTGCTACAGAAGCTCTCCCCGTTTGAGACGTACAATAAATCATTACACGTGAGGCATGCAGCACAACAAAGGACTGCAGTGCTGCACTTTAACCCAACCCCATCACACAAAGCAGTTGGCATCGCTGCAGCTGGCCTCCTCCCTCACGCTTCCGCTCCCTCATCTTGATTAGTAGCAGCGAACCTTACGTGCTTGTGCTTCATCATCATCTGCAATGGCCAGACATCCCTCCTCCACTCCTCCTTTTTCATTCTCTCCTCCATCCCTTCCACCTTTAAAGCCCTTTACTCCCCTCCATTACACTAATAAGGCTAATCACCCCTCCAGCTGGTGAAGCCATGGGCCTGGGAGAACATGTCAGCAAGGAGAGATCAATGGAGTACATCAAAGGGCCCGAGCAACACACAAACCACCCCAGCACAGGGCCCTGAGAGATAAGACTGCTGCTCCCCTACATTTTTCATGAGATTATCCACTATTGCTCTGTTCTTGCCTGTGGTTTGAGCGTAGGGCGCTTTTAATGAGCGGGGCTGCAGCAGATACTACCCCCGATGGTTATATGCAACAGCTTGGAACCGCATGCGTATAGACATGATGACGCACTTGTGCATTGGATGTGGGCATCCGCATGGAGATAGTACTGCATGCATGGCTGATGCAGCCTGATTCACTCAGTATCTGCGCACAAACCCACCCACACCCACACAGGGACGGACATGTAGTTAGTTCCACAAATCCATTAGAAGTTCATCTATAATACATCACTTGCTAATTAGGGGATAGTTTGCTGGTGCTAAAGTAATGTTGTGGGCAGCAAGAGGAGTAAGAGTAGATGATGTTGCCAACAAGCTCAGCATCCCACTTTCAGCTCCACTTTACACTTCACGAAGGCCGAACAGGCATTTTATGATCCTCTGAGGCTGCAGATTCAATCTACTTGAAGGAGCTAGCAGGCTGAGATGAGAACAGAACCTGAACCAGAGGCTGGTTTCCTTCTGTTAAGGGCTAGAAATGAGGGGATACAAGCAATGCTTAAGCTTTTCCTCAGAAAAATCACAAAGAGAAGCAGGGATGAATATGTATTAGGGGATTTGTTATGGACGTGACCTTTAAGTCTGACTAAGGTGTTAACTGGCTGATACTGGCTCAAATGGGCTGGGACCCACACACTGCATGTTTTATGTGACATTTTCTTTTCCAGCAGACAAAATAACATCTATTAGATATAAGATGTAAAAGGGTGCATGCAGCTTAAAATGCAAAAATGTTATTTTTATGCATTTTTTTATGTCAAAGAACTGCTACTTACAAAATTGTGACTATGCTCTGTCTAAACAGCATTTTACTTCAAAATGATGTACCAAACTGTTTAAAGTAGCATACAGAGCACTGTACATGCGGTCTGTATCTCAATCAATTACTCCTGTCTGCCCCAAGATGCTGAGGAAACAACAGATAAAAAGCTGTGAGGAAAATCCTGTGCTCCACCAAAAATAATCCAGCACAAATAAATATGTCTCACAGCAGCGGTATCGACTCCCTCAAAACAACATTTATCATTAACTCTAGAGGGTGAAGTTTGAACAAAGAGAGGCAGAAACACAGTTTGATTTTCTTTGGAAATAAATTGAGTCATGCAGACATAAATGTGATATGCAAGATGAATCTCCAATATTCTGGCAACTTTGCCTAAACATACCTCTATCAAGAGAACACAGACAAACAGGTTGCAGAAAAATAAATGAAATTTCACAAAACAAGCATGATAAAGAGGTGAAAATTTGTCAGAAAAAAATGTATCACTTCTGTTATTTTGTTTTGTTTTTATTTTAAATGTGCTACATTTAGCACATTTGTATATATAGATATTCAACTAGGTGACTAACTATTGGCATCTGTAGCAGCAGAGCCTAATTCTTTCCACATGAAATCACAATTATTTGTTTTTCACTGGCATAGCTACTGTACATCTCTGAAAACACTCATTTACAGAAATAATTACTCAGTAAGTGTAATATGTTCCCCTTTTTAATCTTTTCTCTGAGATTTACTTGTTCCTTCTCTTCACATGATGAGGAGCTCTTGTGGTTTTTGTAAATTTTCTCTTGACTTCTTCAGCATTTTGGTTCAAAGTTACTTCTCTTTGCTGCTACAGATTAAAGAAAATAATGTGAACACTTTCTTTCTCTCTGTAGTACTACACAAGCATCAATATACGCATCCCAAATAAACAGCTCTAAAGCAAAAAGTGAGCTATGCCTGTAGAGTGAAAAAACTGCTGCAGTAAGCAGGTGAAAATCTTGTTTGGAGTCTTTATCTTGTTGCCTTGCAGAAGTGTACTCAGGGGTGTGCGCCAGTATGATGTGTACACTTGTTGGGCACAATTACAGGTGCAGTAGAACATACAATTTACAATAACCTGCAATCATGCTGAAAAATAGGCAATACAGTGCTGGTTAGTTTTGGGGATTTTATTAAAATCTTGGCTGGACATTAGAACACATCTATGTGAACTTTAACTTCATATTGTTGGTGTTTTGTGTAAATCTGCAAATATGTTAATTATTTTTATGGGATGCATTGTGCTCCTTTCTTGATAATATTTAGAAAACAAAATGTCCCTTTATAAAATATATAAACTTACCATGGCAAATGCAAGTTCATAACACTTGCTATATATTAGCCAAGAATTATTGCAATATGAATATTTGGTAACACTTTATTTGATATTGTGATTGTTTAAAACCTTTGCATATCTTCTAAATGGTCAGGAATGAATTCAGTCTTCTTTCATCTTCTCTCAAATCCCAAAATCTGCAGTCCACATTTTCACTGTGGTGCTTTTATAGGTAATACTTTGTATATGGTATACCATCTCCTCAGTCCAGTCTCTATCTGGTTTTCAGCAACTCATCTACTTTGAAAATACAGCTTCATATTCGCTCATCTTTACAACACTGCAGAATTGAAAATTGGGCCTAACCACAAGCTCTACTGACCAAAGCAGTCCACTTATTTAATGGTATTCATAAAGGCAACAAAATAACAAAGAAACACACAGGTACACACACACACAAAACAGAAAGTGTCTAAAAACACTAAAACATACCCTTAAAGCATTGAGCCATAACGCTCGCTTTTTGTGGTAATTGGAAAACATTTTTCTGTACCGAGGATCGAACCAAACTCATTTTTTGTGACTTAAGTTGAATCTGAATTTATTATTTTCTCACTCTCGATGCATGACCTACTTTCTCTCTTTCTCTCTCTCTCACACACACACCGTTCAAACACCCATACGTAGACATCTGCCATTACAGCAAGGTGCGGCATTTCTCAGCGTGTGTGCGTCACCTGTAGACGAAGGCTTTCCCATTTGTGAAAAGAGAGAACAAGTACATGCACGCCGCCCTCGTTTTTCTGTGCTACCAGGGAAAGTAGCTGTGTATCTCCCGCAAGGCCTCTCCTGGGACTCAACTACATGCTCATATACACACCCATGCGCCCACACAACACACACACACACAGACAAACAACTGGGAAAAGCAGTACTTAATATTGCCTTCAAAGCTTCCTTATTTGCCTGTCACCCACATTTTTCTTCAGTTGCTAACAATAATTGTGGCAAAGTCAGGGTTTCTGAGAGACAGAACAGGATAAAAAAAAGAAACCGAAATGAAATATGCTATTTGATGTCAGAATCAAACTGTGCATTAAAACAAGAGCATTAAAAAGTCTGAACTGTTTAATTAAAGGTAGATGTGTAATTGAAACAGAATGACATTGAAGGTAAAAGGATTTTTGTCCTTGATTTCAAAACGGCATTCATGGGCACTAACGTTAAAAAAGAATTATATGAATGGGTTTGCATATGGCTGACAGTTCAGTCCAAGAGAGAGTGTATTAATGTATAGTATCTACATAAACTGCTACAATACTGAACATTCAGTTTTGATGTTGCTACACAAAATGCTCAACGCAGGTCTTATTTTTTTGTGCTCCTTGTACCACATCCGCTCATATCTCCCACCATCCTCTCTTCAAGAAGTGGACCATGACATTATCCATCTGTGACATTATCAAAAAAAAAAAAAACACAGAAATGCACACGCACCCACCACCAACCTATCACCATCAGGAAAGCCATATTGGCTGCCGCTCCCTATAGGGACTCAATTTCTTTTCGTTTTTTTCAGTCTTCTACAAATGGAGAAATGACAAGAACAAAATGTGTGGTATCTATTTGCACTGGTCAGAACAAAGAAGAGAAGACGAAAAGAGATGTCATGGTTGAGTAAATTGAAAAAAAAGCTCACCTCATAACTAAGAAGCAGTGACCCCTGCAGTTCACAAATTTGCTGGCAAACAGTTGGAGCTTTTTGAGCCGTTCTATTGTTTTGGAAGAACGACCACAGGGAATGGCAAAGCCTGCATGAAGAGGCTAAGGTCAGCTGGCATGTACCAAGAGGTTCCTACTACTGATCTGACCTATGAGATGTAATATTTATGAAGACAAGTAATGTCATTCCATTTTTGCAGTCAGAACAAGACATCTGCGCCTTTTACGCAGCTAGATCAAGGCGGAACTTTTACACCTTTATTAGGTGGGGAAATGTAACAAAACCAAGTCATCAAAATATTTAATAGTAACTCTTACACCACAATAAACAGTTCTGGGTTCAGAGACAATGTTCCCACATTTAACTAGACCAGTAAAACTTTTTGCCAAAAGTTTGTGGACAAAAATGTCAAGTTGAAAATACAAATAATTAACATAAAAAAAAATCTATTATTCCGTTCAGTAACAAATAATTTTTAGCAAAATCACCAAAAGCAAATCAGAAAACTATATCATAGATATAAAACATTAAAAGGCTCTTGCATTATAGTGTTAATATGATAAAAATGGCAGTTTTTAAAATTTGTAAGTTCCTTTTTTGTATTTGTTTTAAAACGAATGTTTCACTCCAAAATGAATATAAATTTGGTGAACAAAATATATATATTTTTTTTCCCTGTCTGATATTTCATTTATCTGTGGAATATGAAAAAGTGTCCATTTGCATCAGCTGCCTGTGCTTGCTGTCCAGATATGCTCCAATCTATCCTTAAGGGGAACACAGAATCATTCAGAATGCCACATGTGTCCCCGAGACTACGTTGCACATCCCTGCATTTGAGACTTGATGAATTATATCAGTTAGTGTGTGTATGTATGTACACAAAACAATAATTTGCCATACAGACAAAATGTATCTGAGTCATTAACACAAACAATATCAGTATTTCTATTTGTAATTTCAGTAATGGTAATAGTTGCTGCAACAACTGCTACAGAAATGGGTGCCATCTCCGAACAGAACAATTTGTTCAGTGAAAACTAAAAAATACTTAACAAGGTTGAGGTGGAGCTCATGGAGACCATCAATCTTTTAAAAATATTGTGAAAACTGGACTCCAAATTTAGGTTGCAGCCTGCTTAGATTAGGACAGGAAAATAAAAACACTGAAATAAAACATTATTAGAAATGTGGAATGACACTCGAATGACTCGTTTCTGATTGTTATGTCAGAAAGAATCACAGAGTAAATGTAGGTCAAAGAACAGCATGGTACTGCAGTCATTGCTGTTATAAGCTGAGTCTGTGAATGGAATATAGAGCTAGATCTATGATGAGTTTTCAGGTCCATTAACATTAATAGCTGTAGTTTATAAACATCTGTAAGAGACAGAGATACAAGACATCTGATTAACAAAGATAATATGACTCATTCTCTGCGTAGATAACTCCCTCCGTGCTCTGCAGTACTCTACAGAAACCAAGAATAAAATACAGGGAGGATCAAAGATTGACCATAAAGACATAGTGATGTGGCTCCAATGTGACTGTCTTTGTTACTATCTGTTGAACTATGTTTTATTCTTTTTGTTTGCTTGTATTTTGTTGGGGGTTCTATACATTAATTCTGTTTAAAGTTTAGGCCTGGTTAAAGATTTTAGCTCCTTTTTTTACTTTGGTGATGTGACTAATTCTAGTTTTGAACTAGAACTTTTTAAGAAGAAAAGCCCAATTACTAACCCAGATTAATTCCCTCACTAATAAATACTATAGTAGCCAGACAAATATTCAAATACTGAGTTTTTATAGCAGTCTACCATATTGTCTTTATAGCAGTCTACCATATTGCCACCATGGAGTATGTTTTACATGAGTCACAGTGGCTCAGACAGCTCTTACTAGCCTAACCACTCAAAACACATATTCTGCTCAGGTGGAGAGTAGAGCAAGAAGTTGTTCAATCAATGAAAGGAAGTCATTGACAATGTTCCCACTTCGAAGTCACAGAGGACATCTTCATCAGTAAGCATGTGTTGAGCAGCTGTGAGGGTCGAGAGCGTACTCATTTTTCCTCTGTACTCTCAGCCTCTCACTGGCGCAAACAGAGGAGGCAGGGTCCTTGACGAACAGACTTTTCTGCTCACAAATAATCTTCCTATATTCTCCCAGGACTACGCTTTTGCTTTGTGGAATCCTATGTTTTTCCAAGGATGATGTTGCACTTTTAAGGATTAGGAAAGATTTTATTTTTCATTTCAAAAATATCCAAGATGCCTAGATTCTCCATACGTTTCCTTTTTCACGTGTGCATGCAATGCATACACCAATGTTTGCAGTTATTTTATGTAAACTTCCTTAATATATCAGTATTTTCATGGGAAATAACTACTTGGCTATGTACTTTAAAGAAACAAGTCAAGCTCATCCTTTCGCATTCACGTCAACTTCAGAGGAAAATCTTTTGTTTTATGTTGCACTCCGACTTACTCAGATTTTAACTTCTGGGGTGTCCTGTCACCATTAGAACCTAAAATATATCCTTACAGGATTGGTTCCTTTGGTTTGTAAAAACCAAACCAAACAAGCCAGATATAAGGCAAGCCGACAGTCTGCAAGCTTCAAAAAAGTATTTCTTGTAATATTTTTCTGAAAACCGGGCAAGAAAATAATGACACATTTGGACACAAACAGACAAGCAAGCATGATATCACCTACGCTACTGTATCCACACATCATACCTCAGCTTGTAAAACACTGGCATGCTGTTTGAAAACACAGACTGGAGCAGAGATATGCAGCTATGTTTGGTTATTGTAAACGAGCCAAGGTGAGCTTCGACAGGATATCATATTGAGCGGGTTATTTTAGCTTGCTTATTGTGCAGTCTTTGTTTTAAAAGTGCTATAAAAAGTGATGGATTGAATCAGACCAGAAAACTAGGAGGATGGGTAAGTGTGGGCTCCCTATGGAGATGGCACAAGCCTGAGTTGATAATGTGTGGGTAGAGAAGAGGCCGAGAGATTTTCTTAGGAAGTATTTACAGCCAGATTTGGATTCACAGTTCCCCCATGTAAGTCCAGGAAAATCCAAATTTGTGCAAAAGCCAGGAAGACTTGGCAGAATCGAGGAGGAAGAAGCAGAGCAACACAACACAAGTTAATGTGACTAGCCGTGAAACACATCAAAAAAGATTTCAAATAACCTCCTTCTCCTTTTGCCTTTTTAAAACCCACAAGTCTCAGCTCCACAAACACCCTAAAATAATTTTGGCCACAATACAGGATATGACAAGGCATCAGATTTTTTTTTTTCCTGGTTTGCATTGTCATTTATTTCCAGAGTGGTAAGACAAGCAGATACTGAAATTAAAAATGAGATATTAACCAGTATCAGTAATTGAAATTTAGTACAGACTTCATACATCTTGTAGTTGAGCAAATATGGAGTGACTCCATTAGTTTGAGACAATCATTTGTGAACAAAAAAACAGTAAAAATATCAGAAAATCTCTGGAAAATACAACATTTCACGTGTGATTTAACTTTGATACATGCTGGGCTGTTATTCCAGTGTGACTAAAACCCCTGAGGCACATCTTTTAGTTTATCCACGTATGAAATTTTAATTTGGCTAGGCTAATCTGGAAATTGGTTTGCAGTGTATATTTTTAATTTTGACCTTTTCCCTTTTTCTTATATTTTTTTCTGTTTAAGTAATTCAAACAAGGACATTATACGTGCTGGATGTTGCAATTACTGACAAATTTAGGTGGAAAAAGTTTTAAATGTCAAACTGACCACTGATACATTATGGGCTGCAAACAACGTGGGAACATAACCAGTGAAGAGATTCAACCTGAAATCCTCTTTGCCAAGATAAAAATCATCAATAGATAGAATTCAGAAAAAAAGGACAGTGTTTCTCAACAATAGCCCTTTTTTTCCCTGTGAACCATCATTAGGTGAATGAGGCAGTCTGCTTTTGTAGTTGAAGTGAAACACAGACTGATGGCTCACTGTCCCTGTGGTGGTTGTGATTCAAAGCAGTTAATACCAGCTGTCTCAGCTGACCAACACATTCTTCACTGTCTGATTCATCACAATCAGAAAATGTATTAGGCTTCGTCCAGCACATGCACTACTTCCCAATAGCAGATGTCTATTCAGACTGTGAGATTTATTCCATCTGCCATTTTAAACGAGTGTAATGGAGTGATTAATGATTTTTTTTAAGCTTGTGGTTTTATGAATCAGACATTTTTAGGCCATTTTACTTTAGAAAACCAATTTATAAGACCATGTGTATGGGAATGGCTACAGTGCACATAATACATGTCAAATTTTGAATGTTCATTTTCTCCCCTCGCCTTCTTTCTTTTATTATAAGCTCATTTTTCATCAAATGATCTGGTTTGCTACAGACAGTACTGTTTGTCATGCTGTGGTGTGTCCCAGCAATAAAGCAGATTGCGATCTATAGGGTGCTTCAGTCACCTGCTTGCAGATGCTACACATTTGCATCGCATACATCAAACTCAACAATCCAGGAAAACAATTCTGATACAATTTAATCCCCATGATAGTTTTTTGTTAAAAATATAGTAACAGATGGAGCACAAACTAAATGTCCCTTTCCTACTCCTGCAAGAAGAAATGTATACTGAATGATTTTTGCAGATGCCGGTTGCTGAACTCTGTCTGTATATCCCAGGAAAAAAAAAAAACAACTTAAATTTAACTTTAGTATGACTTCTAAAAATTGAAAGCAATGGATTTGAAAAAAAATGACATAGTGAAGATGATGTTAACCGTGCTTATTGATAATCTCTTTGGATCTCTCTGAATTGAACTCGTATTGATCTCTCAAGCTCATATGTTTTATGCAGTTCAGACTTCAGACGCACCAAAAAGATGAGAACGTTCTCAGCAACTTATGTTTTTTGATCTACAACATAAAAAGCTCTATAGCTGAGAAAGAATTCCTCCGAGCACCAAGGAGAAACTTCTCACATTATATTATGTGGAAAACAGCACAGGATTTGGCTAAAAACCATCGTCTCTAAACAAAATAAAAAGATGATGTGTGAAATTAGAGCTATACGTTTCATTTACGACTTCACAGCAGTAGGTGACCTCTCTCTGACCTTTTCCTTGTCGCATCTGTGATTCAGTATGGCTACAACAGATGTAAGTGATGTAGAGTGACAGTTATCGGCCTGGACACATAACGCATTAAGGGCAAAAAGGTCACTGGCATCTAGAGAAGCAACGTCTGCACTATGTAGCCTGAAGGAGGGGCTGCAACTGATATAAGTATGATGCCTTAAAATCTGGTAGAGAATAACGTTAACTGTATTTTTAACTGGAAGCAAAAACAGAAATACCTTCTGACTTAAAACTTAACCCATTAAGACCTGAGAAAAAGGTAAGCTTTTTCCAAGCTTACCTGATATTTGCAGTTTCTGTTACACCTGAATTTTCCACTTACGTGACAAAAGGCTGTTTCTATTCTATTAAATTTCATGTTTTTTCTGATGAGGTCAAACAAATGCAAAGGCATAATTGAGTGCTTAGGCCATAATCTATTTATCAGGCAAGTCAAAAATTTAGGTACAAATCACAAGGGGAAGCGGGGAACTGCAGGATGGATGCAAACCTATTAAACATTAAGACAATGACACTCAAAGGACGGCAGACTTTTCATGATGTTCCAAT
The DNA here is from genome assembly GCF_027474105.1 of Poeciliopsis prolifica. Classification (NCBI taxonomy): domain Eukaryota; kingdom Metazoa; phylum Chordata; class Actinopteri; order Cyprinodontiformes; family Poeciliidae; genus Poeciliopsis; species Poeciliopsis prolifica. Next base: position 2,353,322 of record NW_026562405.1, read on the forward strand.
CCAATCTAAGGCTGAAGATCACTACAGAACGTTTTACACCTCATTTATTTTATAGGCTTTTACTGCATAGGACTGGGATTATTGTATTGGTACCACTGATGAATGGCACGAATGGACTGCAAACATTAATGGGCCCCAATAAGTGTAATCTGTTTTTTTTTTTTTTTTGCGATATATTGAACTGAGAACACAAATGGATATTAAACAAATCTTTATGGTGTATGCTAATGATGTAAAATATACAAGTAATTATGTCTGCTTTTCCCAGACAGTAAAAGCAGTGCAGAGTAACTGTGAGAGCTTCAGTCCTCAGTGGACACAGCCCTGGACGTTCAAGGAAGTACTGCTCACTTTTCTCCCCAATCTCAACTCATAAAGTGTAATTACCTCTCTTTAGTTTTTATAATTATTCATGCTGGTGCAATAATTAAGAATAGTTCAGTGGGACACTCTCAGCTCTGTTCTCCCTTTATCACACTTTATTCCATGTTGAAATGGTCCTGGAAATCTTGCACTGAAGGCTTTCCTTTACTGTGTAATTTTAGAGGCTGCTGCATTTTTTTAAACACCTTGGATGTGAACGTTAACCTACATAGTCTCCTTTCTTCATAATTAGTTTTGCTACTGTTCACTTTTATCCGCATGTCTGATATAAGACCTAAAAGCTTTGCTTGGGGCTGAGCAAAGGAGTTCTAAGGTGTCCACTCACAATTTAAATAATAAATGACATTTAAACTTAAAGGACATCAGAATTTCAAGATTACTAAATGTTTGATAGCCATTCAACTTTTGAGAAAATAATCTACTGTTAACATTTAGACTTTAAATCTGACCGATAAATACATTCAAAACGAGAAGAAAATGTGTTTTGTTTGGCTTAAGTTATCAGTGTATATATTCTACCTTTTCTACTTATTACAGTTTTCTCCAACAAGTCGCATAAGATGTGGCTCATTAATCAAAACTTACTTAAATGTACAAACGCACATGTTTTCAATAAAATCTTGAAAGTCATTACAATCCACTATAGATTTTTGTTGTTTTACTTTTTGGGAAGAGGGCATGGAGCCTAAATGTCTGCCTTTGACTCATCAGTACGGTCAGAACTTGGAAAAAAAAAACTTTTTCTTACTTTCCTCCATCAATATGGAACTTTGCCGCAGGATCTGAAGCTTTCCACTTTGATTCCTTTTGGATGATTCAATTTCAACCCTCTTATGAAACTTGCTCTTGAGTTTAGCTTTATTAATTGAGTAAAATTTGTTAATCGCTTGTTTTGTTGCTGTGTTTGTAATTTTGTTGGTTTTAATCAAAACAGGTTTGTCTTGAAAATGAAATCTTGGATCTCAATGACTCAGCCTGTAAAGTCAAAAGTCAAATAAAAAAATAAAAGTAGGCACCATTCCAATCTGTTAGGATATTAAGGGTTTTGAAATCTCATAGATGACATATAAAATATCTGCATCAAAGTGCATTATGTCCAACACGCGTGGAGATAATCATTGCTTAGTTTCAAGTCACTGAATCAGTTTTCTTTAGAGTACCAGACGCTATAAGACATAGCAATGGCCACCTGCTCAGTAACTAGGAATTACATCCACTGATATCTAAATGTTTTGAAATGTGGCTTCTTGTCTGAACTCTCTTTGCAAATTACATTCAGTCTCCTGAAAGCTTCAAAATGATTAGATTGAGCATGCAAATGTAAAATACCACAGGAACATACGGCCTCGGTAAACCTACATGCCAGTGTGTGTGCGTGTGCGTATGTGTGCATTTTTCTTCAATCATTCATCCTATCTACTTCAAACTTGGCAGGTGTTTTGTTTAGACCTGAGGAAGTGCAGTGGTGACTCCAAAGCTGCGTGAGATGTTCAAATATTTTGGCTTCGAGTTGTTTTCTGGCACACTTTCTCAGACACCACTTCCTTGCCTGAGAAATAGCTTCATAGTGCTTGTGATCTCTCCCATAATCAGAAAAATCTTAACCTGAAGGAGAAACATTTCAGTAAAATTCAAGTTGCAATAAGTCACCAATGCAAATTTTGGTTCCTAATGTCGTTTTGGATATTTCTGTTAAAGCCTGAAGAAAATTGCCACATTTTTGAAGAGAAGTCACACAAAATCTGCAATTTCTTCATTTTTTCTTGAACATTTCTATCTCACCACCCTGTTACACCATAGAAAAGTTTAACTATTGATTGTCACTGAAGTTAGTATGCGAGTGGGAGTGAAAGGACGAATGAGCATCGGAGTCAGACAGGGGTGGAATGAGAAGAGCAGGCAGAAAGATGCAAGAGACACAGCTAATGGGAAACAGCAGCGCAAGCGCCTGCTGCTCAGAACTCAGTCCATTGAAAAAGATATATTGTTCTCGCAGAGGAAAGCTGCAGGATGCCTGCCTTGTTAGCCAGACTGGCAGCAGGCTGCATCCCAGCAGCCTCTATTGCATATTCATTCAGTCTGATTAATAGATCTAGATTCTGGGGGTGTTGTGTTTCTCTATATGTTCTTAGTCTTTCTTAATTCTCCACAGAGAGAAAGGGATGTGCATCTGGTTTATTCAATGAGCCAGGAGGGGAGCTAAACTCGCATTCTACACTTGCAGCTAATCACAAAATCAATGTTTTTCTCTCCCTCTGCTCACTTGCTTCAAGAGCATTCTGCAATTCAAATTGAGATCATTTATAATTCTAATATCGTTACAGCTTGGATTGTTTTCCTTCTATACACAACTTTAAATCTTGCGACAGCAAGTTGCTCTCTGCTTCCGGCTCCAAATCAATGTGAATGTTTTATTCGCACCACACTTTGATTATTTGTAACGACAGCCCATGGTTTTCTTTTGGATAACATTTCCACATCAGCTAACAATGAAAAAAGCCCTAACACATTTTAACAACCTGAAGTTTGGGGGATAACAGAATGAAATAGGCCTCCAAATAGGTTACTTATTTGATTTAAATATTTTTCAGAAATCTTGCTGGAATTATTTTCACGGAGAAGCTTGCATTTACCCGCACTACTACATCCATGACATCATTCCCAGGAAAAAAAAAAAAAAAAGAGAGAACATTTAGTCACAGACGAATGAGCCAGAATAACAAATCCATTCTCAAAACAATAAGTCTGCAGTGTCTTTGTATATGAGGCCCCGCAACATCTCCAGTCACAACAAGCACCAAGGGTTTTAAATTATTCTTAGAATTTTTTATTTATTTATTTTCAAATACGAAGCTTACAAACAGCTTAAAACTCTTTATGCTAAACCAAAGCATCAACTCTAATTAATGAAATCAAGCTCTTCGGTTGGGGAGGACCCAGGCCAGACAGACTCCTTAAGGTAACAAACTCTTCTCAGTTCATCTCTTAGCTCCAGTAGCAACAGTTGACCTTTAGACACAGAGCTCCTTTCTTTGACGTCTTGTCCCAGCTGTGATATCGCCAGCAACATCTAATTAGTCTTAAAAAGCTGTTTTATCACAGATGTGCCCTTAGTTTCCCCAACACTGTCTGTAACCTTTCATATTCTCCTGTGTTCCTCAAAGTCTGTTGTTTGTGTCTCAGGAAACATGTTGCCCAAGTGACCCTGTGACACACACAAAGAGTCTTCTGGGCATCCAACCAAGTCTCCGTGTGTTTTGCCTCTGTGGATCACCAGGTGTGCTCCTGGTCTCTGAGGATCTGCCAAGGTTTTGCTTTAGTCAAAGAGTAAGCGGGAGCAACTATGAATTTAAAAGCCAGAAATAATTTTTTGTAACAGTGCCCAGCATAACTTGGCACATCCACAAACTACAGGGCGCTTGCCGGGTTCCGCAACAGGAACTTGAATGTTGCAGATGTGTCAGAAAGGCTGAATCTGGTGGGTCTCATCCTGCGACTCTGACAGTCTTTTGGGCTTTGTACTTCATAAGCATCAGCACTTTTAAAACAGAAATATTTAAGCCTTTCCTTTGAGACTCCCCACAGTGGCAACATAGTGGGTACATTTGCTCTTCCACTAAGCGCCAGTTTTCCATTTGTAAAGGTAAACAATTGCTGTGCAACAGTAGGGGCTTGCAGGGAGAAAATAAAATGAAGGAAATAAATGCAGTACGAAAGGATAAGCCACAAAGAGAACGAACACATAAGAGAGAGAAGAACAGGACACAGGATGAGTGACAAAACCTTATTGGATTTATTTGTCTTGCTCGATTTCTCAGATGAATCTCATTTATTATGGCTGACAGCGAGGGGAGCATGCATCAAACAAGAACACAGTAGAGGCAATCGTCTTTTTCTTCATAATGAACAAGATACAGATCCTCGAGTCTTGTAGTAAAAGCCAGAAAGATTGCATACATAACAATAAAGTTGTATTGCAATAAAACATAAATGCCCATCGAAAAAAAATCTCAAAACTTTTCATGCTCACATTTCCTTTGTGGAAGTAACGTAAGCCACAGCCTGGAGCAATGCATTTTCAGAACACTAACTCAGTTAATGAAACTTAATTAAAGAGCTACATCAAACATCTGTCAATGAACTGATGCAGAGAACACAATGTAGATTTTTTAACACTTTTTAGCACTGGCATACTGTTTGCTATCTTTTTCAAAGTTATTAAAGGGGCTCCATAATGCAAAATTTATATTTTGCGTTATAGGTTCCATCTACTCTTAACCAGTAATGTCAGCATGTGTTACTTATTGTTCTTTTAAATTCTTTTTGTAAGGTCTTACTTTTTACTAGCTCATTTCTCAAATGATGATACTTCACAAGCATTTCACAAAATTACAGAGCTGGCTAGAGATAATTTCATAGAACTCAAGGACTTTCCAACACTGTTTCATAAGGTTTGATGAAAAACAATGGCATGTTTTAAATAAAATAAATAAAACCATTCCAGCCACTTCAATCAGAAGGTAAATGAAAATGTCCTTCCCTAAATTCCTTTGAAACATTTGTGAGAAAAAAAGACATAATGTTCCTAACAGCAACCAGATACTCAATTGTTGGTAACAACACCTCTTTCAGCAAAGTCTCTTAAAATGAGACTATGAACCCAGAACTGCTGGCAATGAACCAGCATTTATTTTCTCCCATGCACTGTTGCAAAAGAAACAGACTGTCCTTCACGATTCAACGTGAATCAACATTCAGCAGAAGCAGGCAGCCAGCCTTTGGGTCTGCCAAGGAAAGCATAAACTTAATTAAGACCCATCTTACAAGGTGTGTGTGCGTAGGGAGGCCGGTAATGAAAGCCTAATGCAAGTCACAAATTGGTCCAACAAGCAGCTAAAACAGATGCCTGTGAAGAGTGCCGTATAGCCCCGCAGGGGAGAGTACGGGATTTCACTGCTAATATAAAGAGATAGCACATTAACCAAGTAGCATGCTCACAGACATCCTCTAAAGTACAATCCTGGGGTAAGTAGCGCACCAAAACAATAGCTTGTTTTTGGCATGCAAAACCAAATTGCAGACTTTATAGTTGGAGAATGATCACTCAATACATTACCACTGCCTCCCTAAAAAGGTTAGTGTGCTAATAGATTAAATGACCAAGAATTGCAAAATACTTACAGATACAGTCTCACAGAAAGGCTTAAAATCTTTACTTTAAAGCCCCATAGGTCAACATTACTAGCAGCTTGAGGACAAGGCCAATATAGAGTGTGAAAGTACAGGAAATAACAGTTCAACCCACAGTCGCCATGGAAACATCACGTCAACATTTGCTTCCTCACAGCACCCGACAACAAGCCCGGCAAATAATGAAGCTGATGTCAATTTTGATTGTATTACGTTTCAGGGGAATTCATCTACTAATAACAGTGAGGGATGTGGGTGTAAACAAGTTAATGCCAGATCCCAAGAATGTAGTCTTGCAACATTCAGTCACAAATACCAGTATCCAGGATTACAGCTCATGTTAGACACAAACTTACAACAAAGTACTGAGTAAATTAGAAAGGACAAACATCTAATTTGTAGACAAGCAAAAAACAATTCTCCAGTTCATTCATCTTTGCTTTTTTCTCCCTAAAATATTGCACCTATAAACACCAATTATGTTCTGAACTTTACCTTATAAGAAAAACAGACAAACTCAGAGGACATTAGAGTTCTCACAGCTTTCAGTTTTTCTGGCCCACTGGCTAAACTAAGCAACATGAGAAATTAAACAAACCTGTTCAGTACCAATCACAATATAACACAATAACTTAGTGTAGATCCACACCCCAAAGTATAGACAAGATGATTAAAAAAACATGCTCAGAGCATGTGTAACTGTCCATGCAAAGGCCAACAAAATATTCCTTACTTTCAATGGTTTGCATAAAGCATGTATATTTGTAGATTTTGCATTATGATTCCTGTAATACTATCTGAAGGCCAGCAAAATTTATACATTAAATTATATTCTAGCTCAGGACAATAACTGCAGTAAAACCCCTTTCACCTGTTTGACATTTAAACGGCAGACATTTGTTGTGCATTATATATAAAACAAAGGACTGCTAAGGCATTTTTGCTGTATAAAATAACTCTGTCTTAAATGTTAAGCTGCTTCACTTGCGTTACAGGAGTAGAAAAAACTAGTATGCAGTACTTTAGGTCTTAGCACTGTTGTTTTGGAAGAAAAATGCTGCAGAAATACCAACTTGATATGAAATTATGCATATTATAGTCATTAAAACAGCTATAACAATAACAGTTTGACAATGTCGAAAAGGAAGTTGTTAATTGTTGTATTTTCCATCTATCTATCCATCTGTCCATTTAGCAGATGAATCAGGGATTAAGACAGGAAAGTAGAATAAATAGACTAGAGAATGAGTAAGCAACAACAATATTCAGAATTTAACTTAATCCAGGCCAACACATCCCTTTTGTATTGTTTTTACACCAACAAGATTGTATAATATTTGTTTAACAAACAACTCGAAAGTCCTTTTATAAAAAAGGCATGCTGTGTAGAGCAGAGTTTTATCCAAAATTTGTTGCATTTCCAAGCATGTAAGGAGGTTTGAAATGTTGCTGGTTTTGTCATCATAATTAAATCTGATTATTGTCATGGTGTTTACAACCAAGTTAAAGCAATGAGAATTAAGTCTAAATTATTAAACAGTTTGACCCCTAAATAACAAAATACATTCAAGAAACAGCTACCATCACCACTATATGTAATTAAGTTGCATATAGTGGTAATATTTGGATCATGTTTGGACAAGTTTTCACTCACAGAGCTTGAAAATGATGAATTTACACAGAAGGGTGGTAAAGTCCAGTTCAACACTAAGAAGAGCTGGGAATCAACCCTTAAAACTTTAAGCGAGAAGACAACCACTTAACCTCTCAGCCACAGCTGCTCCACTAAGTCATTTTGATTAACAAGCACAGTGTCACATCTTTATGGAGAGCCCTGGGTGAGCTTGTCAGGGAGGTTCAATTTGTTGGAGCAAAGTTTATTGATGTCCTCTAAAATAGAATTAACTATTTCTTTGACTTTTTTGTCCAACAGATTTCTGTTGGTTTAAAGCTTGTGTGCTCATGTTAGATTTCATGGCCGATCTACCGATCTATGACATTATGAGAATTTAAGAACTAATGAGTCTTACTGACATATCTTGTGATATTACATATGTTTAGGAGATATGTCTTGTTCTGGACATAACCTAAATAAGTTGTGTTTTATTTTGGCACATGTTTGTTTTGAGTATTAAAACCAATGTTCTTCAAAACAATCACAACTTCCTTAGGAATTAAATAGAGCATTAGAAAATAAAATGACTAAAAGATGAGATGATGTCAATCGTGAATTATGTCAAAGCAAGTATGTGAATATAGTGGCACAACATTTGTCGCAGACTGTAATGCATTGGACCGTAACATTTACATAACAGTGATTATACTTTATAGATAACATTGTTGTAAGTATTATAATAAATCTAGTATGCTGTTTGTAAAACAATTTCTTGTTAATAATGTGGTACCATGAAACCATAGCAATATTAGTCAAGGTCATGCCACCACGAGATTCTCATACTTCTCCTGCCTGCTTGAATTTAATAAAAGGATCTTATCGTAAGCAAACCACATCTGTGGCCAAATTTTTAATTATTAGTGGCTTCCTAACCACTAATTTCTTCTCAAATATAGTTTCACTTCTCTTTTTTTTCTTTTTTTTTTTTTTGCAGCAAACACTGTCAGCCTAAATTTAAAATGCTCTTATAAGTGTGATAAGGCTGTGGTTTCCATGGCAACAGCACACTCCTTCAGATGTGGAACGGAAGAAAGGGAGACATCCCAGTGCGTGATTGTAGCCTCTTATGGTAAATGTAGTGCATCTGATTTAGAGGTTTAATAATAATCAGGCGTTGATTATGGTGCGTGTGCATAATGAAAAGAGGGAATATTAAATAAATCTCTGCTTGAAAGGTTCAATAAACTAGTGCTTTAGTAATGGTGATGAACTACGCAAGTGGATTTCCTGTAACAAATCTGTCCCAATTATCATTGCATTTTTCTTGTGAGACATTTCTATGCATGTGTACATCAAATTGAAGAAACCACGAGTTTCTTCAAAACTAGTTTTCTGTAACAAAACAAAATAAGGAAGCTGAGTGGCTATGTTTTGGTATGCAGCTGAGTGGTCAGCATTAGCAGCAAACAGGGTTGCAGCTTTCTCCATTTCATAAATATTACAAGAAGTGTTTCAGCTTTTTTTTTTTTACCCAACAGAATAAATTCATGGCTATCCTGTGTCCAATCTAACCAGGGTCAACAAATGAGTTTGATTTCTGCAAGACAGACAAGAAATCTTAACTCTCAAAAACAATGTTTAAAAATAACCAGCTACATTGCAGGTGCAACAGCTAATAACAGAAAAGTGAAGTACTTCCAAGGTTATTGTTTGCTGAGCGGCTAATAAAGCCCATTAAGGTACCACTGTTTTGGCAGGAGCTGTGAGTTAAGGCCAAGCAACAAACACTGCAGAAAAAGGTTGTTTGTAACCTGATGCTGGTTGCCTTTTCATCTCAGCTGAAAGAGAGCACATCTTTCTGTCCATCCTTCCTGTCAAGCAGCAAGAAGTCTAATTAGGTAGATGACTCACTGGCACAGTCCTTTGCGTACTATAATGAAGCCAAAAATCTAGAGCTCTTTAGCGCTGGAACAACACAGGCTGCAAGTTATTAACACCTCCTCGTATAAGAGCTCAATCAATTAAAAACAAGATATAAAAAAAGAAAGAAAAAAATATGTGAGCTTCAGGCCTAATTGAGCAGGTAGGTGACAAACAGACATTTAATGCCCTCATATGATGAGCTAGAGGTGAAGAGGAGATATCTTGTGAAGTGTCAGTAGGCTCCTATCAGGGCTGATTAGATTGAAAGCCAAAGGCTGCACACTCAAAGTGCTGTTGACAAGTACCCTAATAGCTTCAAATGATAGTCAGACCTGCTGGCTGAGAGAGTGATTAGTGATGTTGATGATGATGGTCTTCTTTCACTGAATTCACACTGACCTGGATGAACAACATGAAGAGGAGCTTCATTAGAAGCAAGAGCTGCAGATCAAGCTGTACCTCTGAGTTACTGTTTTATCACAAGGAGCAGAGCTGGAAACCAAGTCTCACTAAAGCACATTAAATAATAATAATCATCATCATCATCATGATGATGGAAACGTTCATAAAAGTGATCTCTTGACAAATGAAGTAAAGACAAAGAGAATTAGTATTTTTTACACTGTTTGTTAAAGTGCTGTCTAAATGGTTCATTCATGCTAGCTCTGTTCAGTCCAATTTAATGGAATACCAGAAGTTCCAGTTCGTTTGTGGTGTTAATGTACATTTGAACTCTGATGTGGACCAAAAAAGCAAACTTTGGACCACTTACAAATCTACATTTGAAGTGAACTTTGGGATGTTCCAAAGCAAATGTGAATGCCAAGTGGACCGGAGAGCACTTGGAAAGCACAAAATGACATTCTGGGTAAATACAGCCAATATAAATGCAAGAGTCTAATCCTAACGTTTTTCTACCAAAGACAAAAAAGAAATCCTACAGTTGCTAAAGTTATTTTTGTGTACCTTTTGTTAAGAAAGAAGTGGTGCTCAGAGCTTTCTTCAGAAGTTTTTATGTCATTTTCTTCAGTGGTTCTTTGTGCAGCACCACCACACGCAAGGGGGTGAACCGATTTTTCAAAGGGTTTAGTTCACAGTGCAAAGCAAACCTCAGTAGTTGAAAATGTAACAAGTGTTGCAATTTTGGTCTTGTATCAAACCACGTCTACTGGACTATGAGGTGTGAGAACGCCCTACTTCTTATTAAAACAGTTGCTTTCCTGTCAGATGTCTCAGAAGGAAAGACATTCACTGCTTGAATCTGGTGTGCCTACATAGTTTAATAAAATCAGCAAACCCACTTATGGTGGAAGAACTGTCCTTCTAATCCATGTTTTTATTTTTATTTTTATTTTTTTTTTTGCGCTAGGGGCCCCTTTTCATTACCAGCTTGAATGGAAGAAGTGCAGAGAGAAGGGGAGGACATACAATAAGTTTCTGGCTAGGGTCAACCAGCTTGAAAAATACAGAGAAGAATAGAATATTTAACCCTTTACCTGAGGCTTGAATGGGTCAGTTACTGATATCTTTAGAAAGTTATGGTTTAACGACAAAAATTGTAAAGATTTTCATCGTTTAAAGAAATGTCTCAGACATCAGAGATATCTGAGAACTTTTTCACAATTAATTAAATAGCATGTGTGTTACACAAGCATGGAAGTGATATGGATAGTGAGTGCAAGGGATCCTTTCTATTGAAGGTAACACTACAATTAATCCAATGGTTTTGCTTATACTTTGGTTAAAGAATAGATGGGGACAAATTCACTCGACTTCACCAGTTTTTGGGAGAATTGTACTGCATCAGAAAAAATTGGAAGATATTTTAACTTTTCAAGAAAGTACTGAAATCTAGAAAAACTGAGATTGTCAAGGATTGTTAAGGGCATGCAGGGGATTCCATTAAATATGTGACAGTGGCACCTAGAAAACAACTACATATGATATTTTTCATTTTCACTTTAATGCTTAAATTTACTTTCGTATTTAGTTATGCTCTTTGGGTTTCACAAAGAATTAAACTTTTCAGGGCAACCTAAGCGCTACCCCAACTCGAATAAACTCCAGCTGAGTTTTTATTTGCCCTTTCAGCAGGTTATTCTATGTCACAACAATTTCACAGATTTAAGTGCATTACCCAGTGTACTGGCATCTGTAGTTTTAGAGGGAATTATAAATGGATGAGAGCAAAACTAGTAACTGTGGCAACAGCACACCTCAGTTTCATTTGTGTTGCTCCAAAGAAACACGCTTTTTTTTCCTCCCCAGAAAGAATAGCAATATTGTTTCAAGATTTTGCATTCAGATCTACAGAGATTCCTACAATTAAAAACACACACAGGAGATGTCAGGTTGTCAATTCCTACTAACAAAAGTTTCTATATCCCCAGCAGCAGCTTCCATAGGAGGTTTTTCTTCATCATAAAGCTGGGTCAGTATGGACAGGGAGATGCTCTTTTCCTCCCAACACAGCCAAGCAGTTGCTGCTCATCTAATGAGATTAAGCCAAGTCGTGGAACATCGACTCAAGAGTGGATGGGACCAATTAGTCTGCTGTCTTCCCCTAAGAGACAATTACCACTTCTCAAATGTGTCAAACTAGAAGGTAATAACAAACATGCTGTTTAAAAAATGAGAACACTTTTTATGATGCAACTTTTTCACCAGATATCATGCCTCAGCAGTGTGGTTGGAGTTACTCGGGAGAATGCTCACACTTAAGGCAAAGATCCAACGATAGGCTCTGTTTACTCTGTATATGGGGGTATTTACAATGCTCAGATTGGCCAAGCAAATAACGCAAATACAAAGAAAATATTCCTTCCTCAGATGTGTAAATGGCTACATTCTGAGGACTGCAATATTTTAATCTCAAGGTTGAAAACTTAATACTTGAATGGGCTAGCATAGCTAACAAAGATACAATCAGTAACAGATCACACAAAAATTCACAAATCAAATCTGTAAAAGGTCCTCATTTAATCAAAAGCCAAAATATAATAACAGAATACTGCTTTCCTGCTCTAAACAAGCTTTACCTGAGGCTATAAATAAAGAATGAGATATACTGTAATACGTTTTTATGCAGCAGATGGCCAAAAAAAAATTATTATAAAAAGAATTAGAGCAGACAGATAGCTAAGTTAAAGGGAAAAAACTATAGAACAAAAACAATCAGGATGTGTTAGACAAAAAATGTCCTTCAGTTCATAGAAACTACAAAAGCTGAATGCTGTTGCATGACTCCTTTATGCCCCAGAGACTCCATCAAAATGCTGTCCCACTTTAACAACTCTGTCAAACTGAATCACAAACTTGTGATCAATACCCACAGGTCTAATGCATGTGCGTTATTTTGAATAAAGAGCTGCTTTTTAGGACGTTTGTGGCATCAATAATCCGTTGTAAGTATTTGTGTCATGCAGAGCATCGATCACATTGAACAAGCCAGGTCTCAACGTGTTAAGAAATATTTATTCTCCTAATTGATCGATCAGTCTTTGTTGTTGTCAGAACACCTGTGGTGTTGCGCTTTGGTGCTGCAGACTCCAGCAGTGCTTCGAACTCATACCTTTGCCTCCAGAGCAAAACTCTGCGTGGACACCAAATCGAAAAACTCAGATCTAAAGCAAGATGGTGTTTCTTGGTAAACACAGGTCTATGATAAATATATGCTGGGGATGTGTTTTTTCTAAGTGTTGCTCTGATGTTTTTAATAATGTGATGATGCAACTGTGTCTGAAACTTGATCCAGAGAGAAAAGTCAGTCACACCTTTTTCATCCCTTTTCTTGGAGTCTCTGTGTGTATCTCTGCTCCTCTGCTGCCCTCCCACTGCTCACAGGCCTGGCTTTGCTGAATAGCAGATACAGGCTCTCAGCAGGGCTGTGTGTGGTTTCAGTTTAACCAGGCATATCTCTGCCAGCACTTCTTTGACTGTGGACATCACTCACCGCCTCAGTCTAAGAGCCAAACCCAGCTGCTCTATTCTGAGCCGCATGCATGGCTAGTCTGTCTGGAAGAGTCTGATAGCCTGACACATTGCCGTCACTGCTGTGTGACGTACCATAGGAGAGACCTGACGGATTTATGAATAAAGTTGAGATCCATTTGTTGGAAGGAAGATTCCTTCTGTTTCATAGCCAAGCAGTCCTTGTTTATTGGGATGGCTGCGCATACATCACTGCTTTGGCTTTACAGTACATGCATGTAAGCAATCAGTTACATTTTGTAAAAAGTTCTTGGGGTCCAAATACGTTTTCAATGCATTTTATTAGGCTGCCCATTTTCAGAAGATGGATCAAACAGTTACAACATAAGAATTTCAGCTCAGAATCTTTGAAGAAAAAAAAAACTTTGAAGTTAGTGGTCATGACACGACAATATGAGAAAGGGCATTCATACTTCTGCATGCTACTGTATCTCACAAATGTTAGAAATGAAAGATGTGCACTTATGGTACAGGAAAATTATCTGACTTTGAAAAAGGTAAGATGCTCAGTGTCTTGATTTACACAGTCAGCTTCTGTGTTTGTTTATGCAGCAGATCCAAGAAACCCTCGGATAAATTAGGCCTCAGGAATTTTCTCTGAAGCAGGAGCTTGCTTTAGTTTCCATCTGTCTATAGCTTTGCAAGCACCCTTGTAGCATTAAAATGCATCTTTGTTTCCTGCACAGCATAAACTTACAAAAGACACAGCATTTCTTTTTTTTTTTTTTCATACACACTTACAATTGTCAGTTGTGGTACCTCTGCCAACCCAAACGCTAATCTAACACCTATTCTGTCCTGTGTAGTAAGTGCCATAAAGCCCCTGCATACAGGAAACATTTTCAAACTACTATTTTCCTTCAGCATTGTAATGCAAAATAGGATTACTGTTTGGTGAGCTGATATCTCTGCTCCTCACTGCTTCTTTAGTCCTTTCCCAGTTTTTTTTTTGTTGTTGTTGTTTTGTTGTTTATTGAGTTGTTATTCAGACCTTTTTGGAAGTGGCCTGGTGTCTAAAAATTTCTGTCACTGTTGTCTCCATCCTGTAGGGCACACTTGGTATCTATGGCAACCGCAGAAGGGATAAGAACAGACCATTTTCTGCTATATTTAAGAGCATGATTAAAAGAGATAGATTATTTAAAAACAGAAAAAAACACTTATATATAATACACTTGCAGAGATTCAATTAATTATGGCTTCACATGGTTGTAAAAGGTTTGTGATTCTGTTTATTTTGGATTGCTTCTCGCCTATTTTGAATGCGAAAAATGACTTTTCAGAATTCAGAAACTTTTTCAAATTTTCTTAATTTTACCAAAGACACTTAACAACATATTGGCACAACCACAAGGATGTATTTTGCTCTCCTTTTGAATTGCACCCCAGGACCCCACAGTCTGGGTAAAGAGATTTTCATACCAAAAGCTGGTCACTGTAACAGAGACCAGCAAATCTCTTCTTATGGTATTAAGACATTAAGTTAGCAGCCAGATGCACTAGAATGTTATCATTGGATAAGCAGATTATAGCCCTGAATATCCTTGTGAACACATAAGTAGCAACCTTACAAGGTAATAATTTATGTGATGCATTTTTAAAGCTAAATCTATCCTTCAAGCAACCACTTACTGCTGAGTGCAATTTATTATTTACTCCAATGCATTTAAATTTGTTTACCAATAAGAAAGAAGCAGAATCAAAAAAGAAAAAAGAAAAATAAGTGTTACTGTTTGAATCAATGAATCCAAAATACTGGAAAGCTCTTGGACAGTGCTGGTCATAACTCACCAACTGCATCATTCTTCATGCAAAAGCCAGTAAAAATCTCAACTCCTCACCTTGATCTACAACTAGGATCATCATGAGCTGCTACCATGCTGCTGGTGTAAATGGGAGGGAGGTCAGAGCTGTGAAGTGACAAATGTTTAGCTTGAACTAGTAAGACTTTAAAGTCACTAAGAACCCTCGACAAGTACAGACCATCTCGACAACTGAAGTGCTGACACTGGAATAATGAGAGAAGCTAACTTCAGAGACAATGTTTGAAACGGTAAAGATCAAAGGGTGGTATTGATTAAGAAACAAGAAAAAAAAGGCTCCTTCCTTACAAGCTTCAGTCTATAGCACTAAAGAAAAGAGTTATTTTTCCCCAGAGCATGAAAAATAACTCTAACATGGAATGAGCTGCAGTTTGCAGCTCATTCCATGTTACATTAGGTCTACAGTTTTCTAGAACGTACTAAGCCTAACCCACCAAGAGCTTGCTTTTGATATATAATGTAAAGACCAACACTAGTGATTCAGTGCATAGCAGCAAGTTTGAAAGAATAAAATAATCACTGATGGAGTTTCAAGTACAATTTCTGGATGGATGAATGACTGGCTAGAGGGTTAGATGTATGAATGTAATCTATAGAAATAATTATAACATCAGTCAGTTGCAATATAATATTTGCAATAAGTTGCAATTTAAGTCATCACTATTTTATAAAGGTGTAAAGAAGCTGAACTGCAACAAAGCTTCAGTATATTTGTATTTTACTTCCATATAAACCTAGAAAAAAACAAAAACAAAAAAAACAAACTGAAAATTAGTCAAATAATTTATTCAGCCACAGAAAGGTTAAAAAAAAATTAATTGCACACAGGACAAAACAGTAAAAAAAAAAGTATTTTCTGGTGCAGCATAAATAGCAAGTTTGTTAAAGTTTGTAGAGACTGCCTGCCTGTAGCCAGTGACTTGCCAACAATCAATCAAAATAATACTCAGTTTAAAATAGAGATAAAAACTCGGAAAAAATAAAAAAAAAACAATATAAAGAGTTCTGACTGACAGTTGGGGGCACATGCGCATCGACAGTTCTACTGTATCTTGTTAAATTGACTTCCAGTCATTTCCTGGAGACTTGTGTGAAGAATAGCAGCAATTTCTGCCCCGCATCTTAGCTACAAGCTAAATTTTCTGCTATTTTAAAAAGGCTTACTTTCTGCCAGAAAAAAGGAAGTCCCCACAACAACATAGCTGCGTCAACAGATGTATGCCCCCACAGCATGTGCAAAACAAGTAGACGCACACACCTCCAGGGCTCCCACAGAGCCAGCAGAGCCACCTCTGATCCCTTTCCTCCAGTACTGACTAATGAGCTCATGATGAGAGATTTGCCAAATCTCAGCTTGTCTTTTGCAGCATCCAAATCAGAGTGGCACACACAACTGGGGGTTTTACATTCTCCTCAGGAACCTGAAGGAATAAGTGCAGGTGAGGGAAAGAAATATGATGCTCTAGTGATGTTAGCGTGGAAAATAAAAGCTATTGTCTAGCAAAGACATTTTTCACAAGCCAGTAGGATTTAATTCTCCTTAAAATAGCCAAAAAGTGTTTTTTAAGCAGTGCTGGGAATACAGCTGGTGTAACTGCCATTGTTATTCCCAGTAAGTTTAAAGAGGGTCTTACTTAGGCAGACTGAAAAAGCTCCAACATGTTATTCTACCAAAAAAGCAGTTTTACCATATCGGTTTGTGCAACGCTTCACACATACACTGTACACATGCACAAACTGCACAACACACCCTCCTTCCATTCATTCCTTTTGCATCATTTCTCTTCATGGATCTTTTCCTCACGTCGCCCGCAGGTCTACAGGATCTGTATAATCTGATCTTCCATCACTCTGTGGCTGGTCTGTGCACCAGGAGGTGGTGCAGCTTGATTGATTGGAATTGCCTTACAGTTTTGTACTTAAAAACTGCTTTGCTGACATGGACAAACAAGCCACATCCTTGCGGTGGGGAAATATTCAAGATGTGACAGCTGCACAATAAGAAACTGGCTAAATCCGTTTCAGCTTTCTGTGTGGGGAAGGAAGCAGGTCAACAAAGGACAAGGGAGTACGTTTTGTGTTACTTTGTAGTAAATACATGCAGAATGAATTCAGACTCTAATTTGGAGGTCCTTGTACAGTGCAGATAGATTCTGGTTAGAAATACAAAAAAACAAAAAATAACTTTCTATTGAACAGTTCAGATCAGGAATTGATCTGAACTATTACAGGAGGCAATAAATGCATCAAAATTAAGAACCAACTTGTACTTTGATGCATTTTATTTAAGTTTAAGAAATGTCTGAAATATTAGTAATATTTTGCTGTCTACATGTATGTAATCTTGGAATTGTTTCATTTTCAGCCAGATCTAAACCTCTTTCAAAGGATCCCAACCCATTGCTTTCCCTTTTCTGTTTTATAGTCCATGGAAAGGAGCCCGATTCATGCAGCTCTAGATTTGGGGAATAATTATTCAATAAATTAAAATATTTTAAATTACCCTCAACAAATGTATTTAAGTTTACTAGAACAATAAACTGAAAACAAAATGAATTTCAAAAGAAATAAAGGCAAAAATGAGGCCCCTCAACAGTTTTCTGGTATCTAAGCTTCACACAAAGAGAGTTAATTTAGCAATTTTTTACATTAATTTATTAAATTAAATCAGCATTCACAATTATTTTGCCTGCTTTGTCTTGATGGGTCTGAAAATAATTGGCAGAATTGTTCATCAGCGACCACACTGAGCAGACTCTGCAGAGCGTATAAACATCTGCACCAAGCTGCATGCTGTGCAGATGTTCATACGCTATAAGAAAAAGAAAATGCAGATGCTTTTGTGAAGAAACAAAAAAAAAAAAAAAACAGGCCTATGATGATTATCACAAAAAGGCAAATTATCAGCCTGATTTAGCTGGAGGGCAGTTAATGGTACAAGTGCAGCAAATAAACACATAGGCACACAGTCCCAACACCACATCTACATGTTTATTTTGGTAATAACTGACTAAATAATGACATCACCACTTTAATATGTAATCCAAAAAAAATATTTCCCTATGTTATGTTGCTCTTCTTGAAATGATGTGTATAAAATACTAATCTAACATATCTATTCTGTCACAAACATATCTATTCTGTCATGAATCATGTTGAATGGTTAATTAGAAAATGAGGAACAAAACTTACAAAAAAAAAAAAAAACACAGGTAACAGCGCAGGAAGCCAGAGCCAAAACAAAAACACGACTGCAGGAGAAAAATGGCAGAGAATCAACAGGGAGATGACAAGATTTAACAGGATGATCCAGCAAGGAGGATGAGCAGGGGAAAGGTTTAAATACTGTGAGAGTGAATGCTGGAACAAAAGACCTGGGCTGATGAGCTAACGGGTTGCAGGTGTGAGGGGAGAGAGAGCGAAAAACAGAGACAGAGAATGGCAGGGGCGAGGGCGAGTACACAAGGGATGAGGAAATTCATGTAACACTGAATAACTATAAGACGAGTAACATGGAATAACTAGAGACAAGAACTAAACATAACTAGAAATAGTTAGAAGGATGGATTTAAAGTAAAAACAGAAACAAGACAGATCAATCAAAGAAATAGACTAAGAAACGCACTCAATCAAACTATAATGAAATAATCAAAACAACCAAAGATCCTGATATATTCATTATCTGTAATCATTCCTTTCAAAAGTATTCATACCCTTTCACTTGTTCACATTTTGCAACATTACAATTACAAAGTTTAATCTAAAAATTTATTTAGATTTTATGAAGTAGACAACACACAGTTTTTCATATTTTTATGCATGAGAATCTCAAAAGTAAAGTTTGTTACACAAATGCACTGTAAAACTACCTGTTGTTGAAATGATAAAGTAAGTGTCTTGAGAGCTTTGCATATTCAGAAAATAACTCTTGTGCAGAGCCTGCTTTGTAAATTTCAGCCTTTAGCACAAATTCCCAATAGGATGTAAATGTAAATTGAATATCTTGCTGTATTTTTAGAGTTACTGTTCTACTGGAAGATAAAATTCATCCCCAGATTAAAGTCCATTTTAACCTGTTAGGTTTCGTCTATATTTAGCTCCATCTATTTTTACATCAACTTGACCCCATTTCATGGTTTCTTCTAAAAAGTAATGAAAATCCATAGCATGATGCTGCCACCACAATTTTGGACCATGGTATTTTCAGGGTAATGTGCATTTTCTGTCACACATAGTGTTTTGAATTAATAAATTTTGGTCTTATTTAACCAGAACCACATGTTTGCTGCATCCCCTGCATAACGTATGGCAAAATGCAAATGTAAATGGCTTTTGTTTAACAGTAGCTTCTTGGCCATAATACATAGAGGAAGATGCATGAAGAGAACATGTGAACTCCACACAAAAAAGGAAAGAGCAAAAATTTAGACAAACCATGCAAAACATGTTGAATTTTTAATCTCTAAACAATAAAATAAAGATGAACTGAAAATAATAAAACATAACGGTGATCTACAAAACTGTTAGGCTATAAAGTGCATTAAAGAGATGTAAAAACACAATTATAAAAAAGCAGAAAATGTCAATCGCTGAATCCCAATGAGACCTTTCAGTGATCTTTTGCCATTCTCTGTGACAGCTCGGGACAAGACGCTGCATGTTGCTCTAGTCTAGCGCGGGACCCCTCCCTCCTTCTTCTCACATACAAAAAGAACAGGTACACACAGAGCAAAAAGGGAAGGTTTGGCAGCTGGGGTCCTAGCAGTCTTTTCAGGCATTCATTATTTAGTCTGTCTAAAAATACATCAGAGACTGCCTCCCTTCCTGCACATGGTGAATCTGAATTTCACAGCATCAAACTCAAAGCTGCTCAGTCTGAAGTGAGGAGCTGCTTCATCTACTGTACATCAAGGTACCGTGAATGTGCACACGCACCTGCACCTCAAATCTCACAGATGCCATAAAAGAAGGGGAAAAAACTGACGGGGATACTTTGAATCAAATCAAGAATTGAAGAAACAGACGTCTAAAATCTTACTTTTATATCACCCCATAGGCAAATGTAAAAATACTCCTTGACACTCTGAGCTGAATTTCATAAACATTTTCAGTCACTTGTGTAAACCAGTTAAACTATGGGAACAGCCCCGCATTGTGACAGCAACTTGTACACAAGAAGGAATGATCACAACACCAGAAAAAAAAAACAGGTAAGTGAATCAGATCCATCTCAGAGGCAAAATCCTCTTAACACCTGATAAGTTTTTCATATTGCCTCCTGTCGGAAGGTGCGTCGCATCTTGAGCATGAAATCAAACATCTAACAGGTCACAGATTGGACAGCACTCCCTGCTAATTGCATTGGGGACAGAAAGTCAACTTAATTATTTCAGCCGTAACTGGAAATGATGCCTTGAAAATCTATTAGACACATATGCTATGCGAGTCATGTTCAGATTCTCACAAGTCAATAAGCACAGCATGCAGGGGCACAACAGACCAACCTTCATTTAGACATCTACAGCACCGTGGTGAAACATTAAATCCAGTGAGGTTTGGGAGGGTACGGCACATACATTTTCTGAACAAATCTCCAGGGCATCTCAGTTCCGCACAAAGGAGCTGCAACTCATTTTCACTACTGATTAATTTTTTCATCGCCATGTTGTTTCCCTCAGCCAAAAATAATAAAACACAGGTATTAAATACAGAAAAGTGTGCAATCTGTTGCTGATTATTCATTGGATGTTCTTTTTGAGATTAAGCAAATAACTACCAATTTCAATAAATAAATCAAATCTCAAAGATTGCATTGTTTTGCCTGAAGTTTAAAAATAGCTCACACAGACATAAATAATCTGAATTTAATAAATATTTGCACACCCAAAAAAAATAAATAAATCATCTGTAGCAAACATTTTAGAAGATTATAGTTATTTTCTAATCACACACTAGGCATTTTTTGACGTGGTTTTATTGAAAAACATATAGCTATTTTGGCAAGGAAACCACCTAGTTGCATTGCCGTAAAAATAATATGACAGTTTCTTAAAGAAAACACCTTTGCATAAAATAACAAGCATTATGTAAAAAAATATTGCAGATAATTAAAATATGTGATAGTTTTCATCTAAATTTTTTTTCTCTGATTATATGAAATAGTGAAATGTGACAAAAAAGGAAAAACACTGAAATCATTTTTCAGACCACTGTTTATTTTTTGTCATATGGAGCTTCCATTAACACATTTTAATAGGACTTTTAAGGAGTTAATGGAAACTCACAACTGAAATTAAGTGACTAAGTGACTTTTTACTTCTGAATAAACAACAGAAAATCCATTAATTTTATTTATTGCTATGTTGAAGTTGGGCCTTTTTACATTTGGGGTATTTAGCATAGGGAACTTGAGTGTTTCTTATTATTATTTTACTTTAGTTTTTGATATTCGATAAATGCCAAATTTGCCAAGAAAAACTAATAATAATCATAATAAAAATAAGACTAAGTTGCCCCCCAAGCATTAATGCTAATTTATGGACAATGTGAACTTAAATAAACCTTATGATCATTAAGACGTTTTCACAGGATGATGTAAACAGATGAGTTCTTTCAAAAAGAACATGAGTATCAAACTAAGACTATAAGCCAATTCACATCAACACAAACTATCACAGACTGTATGTCAGTTCTTGCCCGATGCAATGCAAATCAGCATCTAACATGTTTCTGTGAGGAGCTGGGGTAATTGGATTATTCTCAGATTCGGCCCACATTTATGCAGAGACGATGTGTTGAGGCTAAAAACTGCGAGCATAAGAGGAAATCCTGTTGTATGTGCTTACAACAAAACTCAGCATTATTCCACATAAAGTGCAGCACAACAATTGCAGTCATGCCCCAGTTTTAAGCGGGAACTGATGGAAACTAAGCTTTGAGGGAGGTTAAAAAAGAAATCAGCATGGGAGAAGGGACTCGGGAATAGAAAAGCAGACTACTTCAAAGTGTGCATGTGAGCCAGTGGCTCAAAGTGTGCTGATTGTACGTGATGTGAAAACTACAACAGCATCACCCTGACAGAGAAGATGGAGGTGAGGTTTTTTTCCCCACTTAGCTGAGAGAAATATTTAATAAACATCCAACTTTATGAAGAATGTGCACAATAAAATGTATATATACATTATATATATATATATATATATATATATATTATATATATATATATATATAATATATATATACATATATATATATATATATAATGTATATATACTTATTGTGCACATATACATTGAGGTATATGTTTCAAAATATAAATTGATTTATTATTTCGAATCTCACAAAAACTTTAAAATTAAAAAGCTTTTAATTAATAGAAGAATAAATTTGATGTTATCGATATTGCACTTATCAAAGATGTTTTCTGACCTCTCAGTGAAAGGGGGTTTACATTCTAGTAAAGTATGACAGAGATATATGAAACTGCAACTTTCAAAATCAAACTGAGATCTGGCCCATGCCAAGTAGTAGATCAGGTTAATTGTACAGAACATGCAGCAGTAAAACCAGCTATCAAACACAATTACTTCGGTTATTAGGTAACAAGGCTGGACTTGGTTGGGGGTGCTAGGAAATCCAACCAGGGAACCGCCATTTGTGACTTAACAATTAGAAAGGTTTGGAAATGTCTCATTCTCCAGACACCAAAAAACATGAACAATTACTAAAAATAATTTACTTATGTTGAAAAAAAAAGATGGTAGTTTCACAGTAGAAAGGAGGGACATCTTCAAACATGTCAACCTCTTGTCAATTGCATTTTTTTAGTTTAGTTTTTTTTTAACCAAAATAAAAGCTGGAATGTACATTTTGTAAATGTACATTTTCTGCTTTCTCTTCAAGGCTAACATATATTGGCTTCATTTTTCTGGTTATCTTGAAGATGCATCAACTCCTCAATTCTCAATATGCACTACTCCATGCAGCAGCTTGCAAGATCTGAATTAAGCTTCTCTCAAGTCTCCAGTTGGGTGGGCACACTCTTTTGATTCACCTTAACTTTCAACTCTATGCACAAGCTGTGCTCTCACATTTAGCTCTGTAGCAGACAATACACATTCTTCCCCCAGCCTTTTGCTGACTACCTCCCAGGCCAGATGTGAGTCTGCTCATTCACCCACCTCCAAATAAGTTTGCATGCAAAACTGACTCCATCTTTGTCAGCACACTCCAAGCATTTAGTAGAGGCTACAAATAAACACACAAATGTCATTTTCCTTTTCATAAGAAACTCTTGGGGCATTTTTGACTCAAGGGCAGACATGCACCTTCATAGAGTTATCTGTGGCATTGTGAGAGAGGATATTTACACATTTATCACACGCAGTTGGGTCATCTGTTTATGTAGAGTGTTTGTCTTTGCACTGTGTAAATCATTAATATGTAAATCAATAATAACTGAAGTAAAGCTTAGGTCGAAGCCATGGTAATGTCAAGGATGTGTTGCTTTGATGTTATGGTGAGGTATTAGTGAAACAGAAATTTATGTAAGACACTCTTCTTTGAAGTGATTGAAGAACAGCTGTGTGAATACAATTCAGCCAAGTGCAATGTGTATGTCTGTCTGCTCGTTAGAGGCCAGATGGGCGAAAAAGACAAATGGGGCCAAATAAAAAAGGATAATAGAAACGAAAAGAAGAAAAAAGAAAGAATTAAGGAAAGAGGGAACTTGAAGCGGAAATGTTTCCGTGCCTCTGCAGCCTGCCACCTCACATCACGTAGCATCCACTGACAAATGAATGCAGGAGGACCCAATAATAGAAATGCTCAGAAATAAATGCCTTGATAAAGGGGAGGGATTCCATCCTGCAAACTGATGCGTAAGGATGGCAAAGCAGAAGGAAGTGGGGGTAAGGGTCGGCACTCTCGACAATCCACAACCATTTCAGCGCCTGACACAAAACCCTGAGGTAAAAACAGGATAAAGTCTGATTTCTCTGTGGAAGGTTAACCTTTCTGTTCAATGGAGCACACCTCAGCAGTGTTACTATGGAAACCCAGACTTGTTATCTCAGGTAGCATATTGTATCACTTAGCCTGCTACTTTTACTTTGCTTCGACTTTGATCCTCTGCCAAGAAAAGACCTGAGGTGGAGGTTTGAGATGGATGTCATCTGTTAGTCATCACATAATGCAATAAAGAACAAGCAGAATTTCATGAGAGTGAAGAATCAGACAAAAGATGGCGTATCAATGGATCTGCAGCTTTAAGGAAAAAGGAAAATAAAGGATTGATTTTTGTTTAATCCAAATAAATTGTAAAAAGAAATTCAGATTTTGCAGTTTAATTCTTATAAGTTTGGCTGGATTTAGACAAAAAAATAATTGGTTATGCTTAGAATTTTGAAATCCTTGGTTAGAGTTAATGATATACAAACAGTGTGGTTTCACAAAATCTGAAATAAATCCAGCTCTCCTCTAAGCTGATTAATTTATTACCTTTCTTCCAAGCATCAGAAGAATTGTATTCTTTAAACCAGTCAAGCTCTTCTAAAAGAAACACGTGACTGGGGTTTTTACAAAACGTCTGTTGTCTGTAAAAGAGAAGGTAGAGTTCTGTGGCATACCAAATTTTACATAATTGCAGAATTTTGGAAGTTATTTGGTGTATGGGAAAAGAACAAATGAATCACTAAAAAAATTGTTTATGTCCATAAGTATATGTAAACGAATTACATAACCTCAAAAAAGTATTTGTTAATGTGTCACGACTTTCCTTCAGGAGTTCTGTCTTCTGCCATTGTTTCATTCCCACAATCCATCTGAAAAAAGTGGTGCCAAATAATGTGTTGCAGGATGGCAGGATTGTGTTAGTATTTCAGGCTGGGCTTGCGTAAATTGAAAGCAGGTAGGGGTAATAGGCTGCTGAGACTCTTCCTATGTCTGTGCAAAGCTATTATAAAGGCGTCAAAGTGAAAGAAGTGATAAGAGGGCATTTGGCTGCTATTGGAAAATGAAAACCACCTCTATCACAGCTAGAACTGGTTTTTAGGCATAAACAGGAAGCCCCAGTGAGTGAAATCCATTACCACAACATTAGCTTTAGAAATGTTCATGTCGTGGAACAATCCTACAAATAGATCTAAATTTTGGATGTATCATTAAGTGGCTTTTAACATGTTGACTTTAAAAAGGAATGTGACCTAGAGAGAACTTTTGGACAATTTTGTTCAAATATGACACTCCAGAACATTATTGGTGTAGCAGAGTGGTTGTGAATACCAATGCCTTAATCGCAGGTTTTACATAATAGAATGATTCAATCCAATCTCTAAACAGATGCCAACTGGGACCTTGTGGTGGCAGCTTGTTCCTCTGCACACCTGTGATGCAGAATTTCTGCTCTTTATTCACACCTGCTTCTCAGTTTTGTAAAATAGAAAATAGGCTTATTTTTGCTTACATATGAATAAATTATTCATCTATAATCCTAAACATTAAAATCTTACGCTTTGGTCCTTATTTACTTTAGGATATTTTTGTTAGCTGCTGTTTTAGGTTTAACTTTATTATGATTTTGACTGTTTGGATGCTGGATGAGCTCTTTTCTCAAGTTATGTTATGCCTCTTGTTTCCATGATGAAGGATGCATGATGTAAAGAGAAAAAACACATCATTAAACGGCTGCTGATCAACTCAAATTTAGTTAAAAATGAAAGGTGGCTCTTCCTCCTTTCCCTGTGGCATGCATTAAAAATGAGCACAAAGTGTCCGCACACATATGAACATTAGAATTGACAAGTAACCCATGGCTAACAGTGTTATGAGTTATTTGGAATGTCAGGTTGGAGTTCAAATCCCAGAGGGGGAACATGAAAAGCAGTGTGATTATTCATCCATGATCAAATCAAAAACTCTTCAAATACTTCATGTTGACATGATTTTAACAGAGTGCTATGTTTTATCAACACCTTGGATTCCTGTGTTGAATTGTCAGGTGGATCTGAATAAATGTGAAAAAAAAAAATAACTTAAACATGTAAAACTATTATGTTTAAGTTAGTACACTTGAAATAAGAAAAAAACTAAGATACTAAGATAACGAAGAAACTGGTATTTAAAAAATACTTGGTAAGATTTTGCAGTGCGGCTAGCATCTGCAGTAGTCACCAGAGTTTTATGTTATATTCAACTTCTATATAATTGTAAGCCATAATCATCTAAAATATCAAAATAAACACTTAAAGTATGTCAATCTATGAGTGATGAGTCAATATGACATATGCTTACATCTTTTCAACTGATTGTCTGAAATACTTGCATAAAAGTGGTTTATAAATGAGTTCTGTTTGAAATTAGGCTGCCTTTTGTTGTGCTGTATAGCTTAACTTATTATATAAAGTTTTGGTAATTAATGTACAACATTATTAATAAGAACATTTTTGTGAATTTATGCTCTAGTATTATCTTCGCTCCACTTCAAACAAAGCAGCTCCACAATAAAATTCATTAATATAACAGCCTTTTCTTTCACGTTTAAAGGTCAGTAAAGCAATTAAATCAACTCACATCCATCTACCTTTCTCTCCTGAACGACGCAGATAAGTAAAAAGGTTGCCAACAGCAACCTTGCATGTCCAAAAGTGTTACTGGTTCAACTGGTTTTATCGAAACGCTTTGCTCCGTCGAGACGCAGCCGAATGGATTCCATGCGTGCCGCCGAGGTGTGTTCAGCCTGTTGACAGCATGTATGCCTTACTTTCCACATCAGCCTGACAAGCACTCATGTCGTTCTCCTCTCCCACAATCCCGAGCTTCTCTCTGGCCTGTCAATGAGTCTGTCACAGTGAGCAACATCCCTGTCAGGAAAACCAATGGCTGGCTGGCTGAATGGGCAGATGGATGGACGGACAGATGGATAAGTAGATATATTTGTCTGTGCTCCTCTGCGGGGGCGCAGCAGTACCACAGTAATCTGGTCTACTTAAACTAATCAATTTTTGTTACAGCGTTTGAGTGAAACAAAAGGCTGGTGTTGATGTGTGCGGCTGTCAGCCTGAGATGCTTGGCAAATGGACTGTTTTTCTGGTTTGAATTATTTGTGGGTTTTTTCAGTCTTTTATCCTTTAAAAATCTCAGAATTCAAACAGCTGAGGGTTTTGCAGAGTAGCCAGGTTACAAAAAGGAATATAAATCTGCTGTGCTTCAGTCTGAGGAACTGGAGTTTTGCTATTTCTAATTCCGACAATCAAAAGAGGGTCCCCTCTTGCGTTCAGAATTATTTTCTGAAAATGTTAATAGGAACATTTTTGTTCTTTTTAACAAAAAGAACAAAAGAACAAGTAAGTCTTGATGTTGTGCATCAAGACTTACTTGATGCACAACAATAATGTAAAAATTAACAATCATGTCACTCTCCATAATAGATCTAACACTGCAATTTGTAATCATTTATATTTTGGATTAGTAATGTGAGAAACTGACTTTTACTGTCTTCCTCATCGGTCTTTTATTACAGAAGCTTTTTTTCTGTTTTATCAACTGTTCAAATGTCTCCAGACAGCCACATAATAAAATGGGTAAAGATAATTTCTCAATTTAGATTATAATTGCAAAATGAATATTAATTCTAACATCCTACAGAAATGAGGTGGCTTGATAGAGCAGAAACTTTCATCTTCGCCATGTTCAACCAAACGTGAACAAATGTTTTTGAGGACGTCTTTTTGGATTTGTTTGAAGGTAATTTTATGTGTGGGGGAATGCCAATGGCAGTGCTGTTCAGCCAGGTATAAAAACAGCATTGCGGACAAATAGAGGCTGAGGGTCAGAGTCAGCCATGTCAAAACACAAACTGGCTCAGTCTGTAATGAATCAGAGGGGAGATCATAATGCCATGTTGCATCATCTGTTCTGGAACATTAAATGCACAGCCCCAGCAGCCCATGATTTAAAAGAATAGTAACTCTAAGGGATTACAAAGACTGTCTTTGTTTGGTCAAATACAAAATCAGTTGTGAAAACCAAATTTCAGCTCAAGGAAGACAGAAATTCAGATTTTTTTTTTTTTTACAATAACTGACAAAATCATGACTATTATTATGGCCTCTGCAGTGCAGAAGAGGTAATTTAGATTCTAATTGCAAAATGAATATTGATTCTAACATTAATATTAATTATTAACAATGTGTCTCTGCAGTGCAGCAGACCGTACACTGAGTTTAAGTTGCAACATTTCAAATCATAAACCTGTTCTTCTGCTTTGAATGACTGTGGGTTCTTAGGTCAAGCAGAGTTGGAGGAGGAGGCTGCCAGGGTTAGAACTAAGTAGGCTACAGCAAGACATTTTATTACTTCAATTTTAACTAGGGCTTGTCAATGCATCTGTTGACATGAACAATAAGAGGCAAATGTAAAAACAGTAGTTGTTTGAGTCTATGTCAAATTCATGCAATGGAATCAGCATGCCAAACTTTACAACTATACTCAGCTGACGTAATTCAGGCTTAGTGATTTGTGCATCAAAAGATTAGATAACATATATAAAACAAATCGATGTTAAACCACCTTGGCAACAAAATTGACACGTAACCTTGAGACCAAGCATCATGAAAGCTATCACACAAGCTCATGGATTTCCAGTATTAGTCATAACCACTCAAAGTTGATGGCAAAGCTTCCAAACTGGAACTATTTGCAGTCATGTAACCAACAGAGAAAAGCTCTCAAATCATCATTGTATCTCTAATCCAGTGTTGCTCAAGAAGGAAATTCTTATGTCTAGACGTGTTTGAAGTGCTGCTGTCACAACTTGCCAGTTAATCTCATTAAGTAACAGACTCAACAATTTCACTGCATTTTAGAAAATTGTTACCTGCTCATATTTTCCCAAAAAATGTGGCACAAGGAAAATCTGTTGAAGAGATGTAAATGTAATTCTTGAAAAGATTTCCTTGAAAGGAACAACTAAGCTTAATTCCAAACTGACAATCAAAAATTTATGTCAGTTCAAATTTTTGTCCATTTTTTCCTTTAAAAGGATGTTTGAACCATACGTACACACTTAACATTGACATTTTCTGTTTTTATTTAACACTGTTAAAAAACTTAGAGTTAAGGGAATTTAAAAACATATCCTTGTCTTTCTTTATTTTCTTTGTGAGTATCAAATTGTCAGACATTATAACTATTAAAAAACTGAGGATAAAGCCATCAAGAAAATGAGAAGCCTATGCATGAAGGTCTTTTGGTGTTTAAATTCAGCTCAGATGTTCAAATGCCTACCATAGCATCTCATTACATGTTTCTGGTTATACAAATTGAGAGGTGAGACATGGAGGTGTAGAACAATGTCAGGGACAGAGCAAATGTATGAAAATTTCAAGAGTGAAATCGCAATCTATCTTGCATCTGCAATGCTTTTTCTGCAAGAAATGTCACACAGACCAAAGCGCAGCTTTAAAAATATATAAAAAAATAAAAATATATCAGCCAAACTTCTAACAATAGAGGTTTTCAAATTTGCTTCCTAGAAAGAATAAAAACTACTCTTCAAAACTGCCATGTTTGTTTACACGAATATGTTTTATAATAAAGCCTCTCATTTCTGCTTCCTCTGTCCTCTCACTAAATGCATAAAGCCATCTGAAATATAATATTAGCACAACAGCAACAACATTAAGGTTGCTTGAAATATTGATCAATAAAATAAGCTGTAATCCAAGGTGAAGAATACATCTTTACAGTTCTCCCATATTGCAAGAGAAGAACCAGCAGTCAGGTGACAAAACAGGCTTTGATTAATGACCAACTATTTAATCCATATCATATAGACTTTTTTATATGCTTATCATATTATTTTAATCAAAGCCAAATACTTCTTTGTGCTGAATATGTTAGCAAAAATAATACTAGCAATAATAATCATAATGATAATGATGGGTGTTGTTTATCAAATTAAAAGTGAAGTTGAAAATAACCTTTAAATATTAAATATTCTTTTCATTAAGCACACATTTCTGGTTTAAAAATGTGTTTTAAGTTTGAGTGCAATTAAAATGTATAAAGTGCTTTACTTTGTGAAATGAGTTACTAAAAAAATAAAAAATATTTTAATTTACTCAATATGACTGTGTACTGCCAAAGGTATTTGGTCACCAATCCAAATCATTGAAGTCAGATATAATAATCACTCCCATATCCACAGACAGAGAAAATTCAACCACTTGGCATGCAGACCTTTTCAATAAACATGTGAAAGTATGAGTTACTTGCAGGAGGACAGTCAATTCCAGTGTGGTGGTACCATGACAGTAAGTCAACTATGTAATAAGTCCAGTTATTTGATCTTTCTTATGACTAAATATTCCACAGGCAACTGTTAGAGATATCACAATAACGTGAAAGGGATTGAAAATGACAGCAACTCCACAGAGTAAGATGCATAAAATCCCACACCTGGTAAGATTCAGAGTGCACACTGGTCGCCAACTTTCTGAGGAGTCAGTAATCATAGATCTCCAAACTTCTTATTGTTTTCAGATTAGCTCTAGATTGGTGTGTACTGAGTTTCATGAAATAGTCTCCTATGCCAATCACCATCCTTGTACGGAGTACTGCAAAGTCCCTTCTCCATTGTTAAGTATCATTCTATCAGGTTAATGTCTGGTTTGGTTGCAGCTAAGCTGTGTGTGTCTCCATTGGCATGATTTACTCAGGATTGTGGGCGGTAATGTAAAATCTCTATTTGTTAGCATTCACCAGGTTTCCACTGTATGCAAAAGCTAGTGCTAGTGCCAACGAATGAATACATTCACAGGCATTCATTGATTGGAATTCACTGTCCAATTGATGTAATCACTTTAGCTACCAATCAAATTGTTAGAACATAATACCCAGCTAGGACCACCACCGCTGAGGTGGTTACAAAAAATAAAAAATAAATAAAATACAGGTCGGAACTGTGCAAGATCTACAAATGGAGATGAATCTGGCCTGGGTTGATCGCAAATGTGGTTCAACGCTGGACTCTAGAGCTGTGGAGACGTTTGCTCTGGTGGAACAAATCCCGTCTCTCTGTTTGGAAATCCAATAGCTGAGTTTGGGTTTGGTGTTTATCAGGAGAATAGCATTTGCTTCACTGCACTGTGTTAAGTGCAATGTTTGGTGCAGTGGGGATTATGGTGTGGCTTAATGGACTAGGACCTTCAGTTTCAGGGAAATAAACTCTTCATGTGTCATGATACCAAGACATTTTGGACAATTTTACTCACCAAATTTTGTGGGAACAATCTGGGGATACCTTCTTCCTTTTCCAATATCCATAAAAACATGGATGAGAGAGTTTGGTATCGAAGATCTCCAAAATCCTGCACCGAATCTTGACCTATACCACATCAAGTACCAATTGGATAAATTGCAAAGGAGACTGCAAGCCAGTCCTTCTCAACCAACATTAGTTTCTGATCTCATAGAGACTTCAAAGATTCTCATTTGTTCACAACTGTAAACATTATGAACAGCTTTCTTCAAAGAGTTGTAGCTGTTCTTCAAAACAAGGGCCTCATCTGATTGAATGAGTTAATTTTACATGTGTGAAGGAAGCTGAGCGAATACCTTTGGCAAAAGAGTGCATGTAGTTGTACTAATGACTTTACCTGGTTCACTTCATTCTAAATCCTTTTGGATGTCAGACATTGTTTATTTTTGATACGTTGAGATTCAGTTTTCTGATTCATCATTGTATGCTGCATTCTAATATTGGACTATTTAGTCATTTTGCTGGCTTAGTCACTACTGTGTTGATGTTAAACTTTGAAAAAGAAAACATTTTAAAAGATTTTTTTCACTGCTTTTGAATTTAAATTGGATTTCCAAGATTCACTGTGGCTATCTTTAAATATTCAGCACAAAAAAAAAATCACAATAAACTGAAAACACTGTAATTAACTCATCCAATAAGGAAAGAATTGTTATATTTTAATTTCAACTATACTGTCTCTAATTCTGTGCACTACACACACTATTCAGGGCTGTGATTAATTTGTAGCATTTTTGTTTTTACATCTTACTCTAGGTTTCAGTAAACAGCTACGGTCTCAAAGTGATTTAGAAAATAAGCAGCCCATAAAGCTTCATTGCAACATGACCCCCGCATCAACCCAGCAGCTTGATTAGGAGAAATTGTTCCCACTCCAATAACTACAGTAAACAAAGTTTAAGAAAGCGCATCATCATAATGCAGAATAAAGGCTTCATACATAAGAAATGAATCACAATTTAACTTTGCATTTTAAAAACAGACTGCAGGGGATTGACCCAAACACTTCAAACTGCAATCAGTGAAGAAAAAGGTCTGCTTCATCACAGTAAGTGATGTTATTGTCTAAACTTCTTTAGCAAGCTGCTGCAGAGATTTAACTCTGATCCCAAAACATAAATCAACATGAACAACAACCAGGGAAGGAATCTGCTGAAGAACAAATTCAGTATTTAACATTCACACAATTCCATCACACGAAATTAACTCAATGAAAGCATCATAATGTGCATGTTGACTGACAAAAGTAAAATATAATCTGTTAGAAAAAAGCCAAAAGCAGCAGGGAAAGGTGGGAGATGAGAAAACAGCAACAGCATCATTATCAAGACTTGCAAGAGAGTGATTTAACAGCCAAACTCATATTGTTAGCAAGCTGAGAGTGAACAAAATCAAGACATCAGCTCATGTTAGGCATATTAGGAGTCACGTAGGTTTTCAACTTGATTTGAAAAGTGGTTGTTGATCCTCGAACTACCTCTCAAGGAAATGAACTCATTGGAAGACAAGTTACTGAACTATGCTGCCAAGAGCCTGACAGGAAGCTGCAACCTGCTACCTCTGCCTTTAGAGTTAAGTGTGAGGCAAAAACTCTGAAGTACAGCTCTTATCCTGATTACATTAAAATAAAAAGAAAAGAACATTGTATCAGTGTTTTATGATGCATTTTTATGGCACTGTAAACAAACGAGTAGGGAAAACAGAATCAGGTTGCATCATTGACTTTCATTCTGAGGATATAACAAAGGTTGTACAATAAAATTATTTTTCTATGTTATGACTGAAATTTAATAAAGTAAAGCTTTCTTCCATATTGCATTTTCCGAAAGCTCCTGACATGCAAATTTGACAGCAATGCTCTCCGAGCACCAGCTGCCAGCACTCATCTCTGCTTGCTGCTGCTTCAAACTGCTGTAAAGTCATTTTTTTGACAGGAGGTGACTAAAGAGGCAGGAAAGCATATGGAAGAGGGTGTCAATCAGCATAAGTCAATGTAAGTTTTCATTTTTTTTCCTAATTATTTAACAATGAATCAAATACAAGCGCAATCTTCTGGAAATACTTGATTCATTCAAATAGACAATCGTAAAAGTGACATTTAAGACCATATTAGATGAGCTCGAAGTGGAAATAAGCTTGACTGACAAACTCAAATATTTAATATTAATAAACCGTGTGAAATGAGTTTATTGACTGAGCATGACTAAAAAAGGTCGAGAACCATGGTCTAAAGAGAAAGTCTGATGCCAAACTGAAAGATAAAAAAGGTAAGAATGAATTTTAGAGTTTTTGCTCATAAATAAATTAGTGTAAAAGCTGTCTGAATCAATCTGGATGATAAATTCTTTATGTTAGTGATGTCAATTCATCATGAAGAAAGAATCTGGAGATTTCTACACATTTCACATAATTAGAAGTTTTGTAAGATGAACCCAGACAGCAATGTACACATATAAGGCAAAGACTGATAGGAACTAATAGAATCAGAATTTCAATGTATTGTTTTTTATTGCTATTTTACAAATACAAAACACTGCCTAATGATTGACTAAGCTAAAAAAACACAAACATTAAAACAACATTAACTGATTTGGGGCATTTCAAAGATTTTTGGGCCTCTAAATTAATCAAAATCTGACAACCTTGATCAAGTATTTCTTATCTTAGAAATAACTTTTCACTTCTGCTGGCAATTTTCCCATCAATAAACACAACAATAAGAATGGGCAAAGTTGTGAAACCACTTATTGGTTAAAAGTAAAGTCCAGAAACCATTCAAAGTGATCTGGATAAAGATAGCTCTTGCTGACGTCAAATCCAATGTGTGTGTGCCCAACTCAAAAGGGCAATGCCGAAAAGGCCTAATGACATGGTACCTTTACAAGAAAATGAAGTAGAAAGTCATTGCATGCTCTCTTCTTCTTGACCCCCCACTGTACATTACACAACACAGACAACCACAGCTGTTAACAACCAAGGCTCGCCCATCTGTCCCTTTCCCAATGCCTGCCCTTCAACAGTCTGCATGAAGCCGTCTGTAATCAGATTAGGCAATGACTGGGTAACTGGGCCTTCTGCATCCTCCCATCTTTCCATCCCACCGCTAACAACATCTGCATCATGTGGAGACCCACGTGCATGCTGCGAAAGAGACAGATTAACATGACAGAGTGTTTGTGAGTGTGTGAGAGAGAGAGAGCGAGAGAGATTCTGCTTGTCCAAGAAAACCAAAAAACTACAGTTGTCCATTTACAGTCTATTAGAAAGTCCTGTTTTATCAATTTGCAAAATAAGTGATCTGTTGATTTTTTTTTTTATTAAGGTGATGAGGTTTAAACAACATTTTGTGTTTATTTTTGCTCAGTGGTTTATACAATAAGACAAGAATAACATCCATTATGATGGATTTTTACGTATTCAGGTATTTTCTATAGAATAATGGAAAGATGAAGAAACTATAATAAAGAGGAGAGGAGAGGAGAGGAGAGGAGAGGAGAGGAGAGGAGAGGAGAGGAGAGGAGAGGAGGGAGAGGAGAGGAGAGGAGAGGAGAGGAGAGGAGAGGAGAGGAGAGGAGAGAGAGGAGAGGAGAGGAGAGGAGAGGAGAGGAGAGGAGAGGAGAGGAGGAGTTTGTCAGGAGAGGAGTTTATCAGTGTATCATTACTGAATCAAGATCTTTCAGGTTTAATCTAATATCCCTCTTTCCCAGGGTCAGTTTGTTATACACAAAGAGTTTGGCATCAAAGCAGAACAGAATGCACTTAGATTATCTCCCTCTTGACAGAGAAGCACGAGAGAGGGCACGCGCTGGCGATGAGGTGTGCTGAGATAACCCTGAGACAGAGAGTGCCTCACGCTGCGCCGCCTCTGGGAGCCGACATGCACACTTCTCACTCCGCAAAGGGCTCTCCAGCCACCGAGATCCCGCCTGCCACGGCCTGATCCGATCCATCCCGCTTCAACCCTAATGTCTCATTGGCATTCAGCTGCACGCCCAAAGCAAGCGGCGAATGGAAAGCTTGGCACCAGCTCGCCGTTATTAAAATTCCACAAAGCCAGCCGTTCCCCCGCCGCCACAAGCACACAGCGAATCACACAACCAAAGAATAATAAAGAAGCCGGAGTGGGGATGAGCATAACAGCTGGCCCAGCCGCTCACACAGCCAGGACACTGAGAGACAGAAAAATGAAATAGTTTAAAGTCTCAGCCCTGCGTTGTCTACAATGTTTATGGTGCTGGTAGCTTAATTTGCTGTAGTGACAGCTGTATCTAAAGAGCAAACACATAAGCACAGCAGCCCCATCGCCCTCCAACGTTTCTTCCATCATCTGTAAATCCTTACTGCAACCAGTTTGAGGTCGATTATATTTCTGGGAAGCATCTCATCATGACCACTGCAATAGCACCCCTCAGACTCATCACTGCCACTGCTGTTTATGTCCACTTGTGAGCATCACCTTCAGCCTCCAAAGCTCCTACGAAATGTCTATTGGTGGGGCAGACTAATTCAGATGTCAAGGCCCATTACCTGTGAACTGTCTAGAGGTGAC
Organism: Poeciliopsis prolifica; assembly: GCF_027474105.1. Taxonomy (NCBI): domain Eukaryota; kingdom Metazoa; phylum Chordata; class Actinopteri; order Cyprinodontiformes; family Poeciliidae; genus Poeciliopsis; species Poeciliopsis prolifica. Next base: position 2,389,114 of record NW_026562405.1, read on the forward strand.
CTGAGAGCATTCCTTGCAATGATAAACACCCGCTGAAGCATAAAGCACATCTGGATAACAGAAAGCTGGGGAAGCGACAAGAGTTGTATCACCAAATGCAGCTGAATGTGAGGTGCTGAGATTTTATCGTTTGCAGCGGTCGCTGTAGAATAAAAATAACGCTATTAATGTTCCAGGTCAGTCAGCTGCCATACGTCTGCTGAGCCTCTGGTAAAAACAAACAGTCCCAGAAAGAGGAGTCGAGCCAGTTCAGTCATCTCCTCCAGTGTGCTCCCAGAGACGGACAAAAATATACTCATGTTGTTTACCTCCCCCCAAAAAATTAGGTTTCACACTTCCAGAACATGACTGATGCAGTTAGAAAAAAGAAGCAATAAACACAAAAGGGACGCACAGATGTGTGACACACAGATCTTTGAATTGTCCATCTATAAAATACAAACATCTTAAGGGGATTGCAGAGCTAGTTATGATATTATTTTGCTACTTTATTGTGTCTTTGTGTTCCAAGCAGAGATCATATTTGCTCAGAGTCCAATGCAAGCCTTAAGACTGTAATATCTGAAATTGGCATTTAGCTGTGGATAAACATCATCTAGTCTTCCTTGGACACTGAACTGCTCTGAGGTTTTGAATTCAGAAAATTTAATATCTCCATCTTTTTCAGAATATTCAATTCAACGTGTAAACAACTGTTGTTAACTGGTGTTCATGATTTTAAAAGTGAAAAACGTAAAAATATAAATATGCATGTTCAAAGTAATACCAGAAATTGGTTAACATAAGCTAATCTTGGATTTATAAATTAACCAAAATGAAGTGGTTTTAATTTGAAAAATCAAGCGTGATGTTATGACTTTAGCTTGACAGCTAGACGATAACATCAGAGTCAAGATAGAGAAAATACTGCAGGGTCATTATTATGATGCTGCAATTAATATAAAGAGATATTTATGTACTGTTGTGGAAGTCCATGCACCTTTTAACAGGGCAGCAGTCTGGAGCTTACTGACTGTTGAGACTCGCTCAGTGGTAGCATTAAACAGAAAGAAAAGAAAAAATCTGGGGCCATCAGTTAACTCCATTTACTGGCAAATACTACTGAGAGTATTACAGAGAAGGCATGCATACTGTACTTAATGTCACCATGGCAACCATTAATCTGCATACAGTACAGTGTATCAGACTGAACATCATTAGTCATTTACTAAAATGTTCCAAAGTTAGCAGCTTACATTAACCCAGGATTATAGGAGATAATTATTTATAAGACTTGAGTCCCAGATGTCCAAGTCCAATCTCGAGTTTTTGTTTCTGCAAATTAAGTACAACTTGAGTCAAAGGTGCTTATTTTAGTCCCCATTTCTGGTGGCAAGAAAATACTGATCTCACTAGGGCCAAACTATTTTGTGTTACTAAGTAGAATGTTTTGTTTATTTATTTTTTAATAAGTGGTGTAGGCAAAATTGAAAAATAAAGGAGCATTAAGTAATATATTTTTGTGTCATTTTGACATTAAGGCTCAGACATGCAGACAAAATAAGAAAACAAAAAAAAGTGGAAAAAAGTGGGTAGCAAAAGAAAATTAAATGCAAAGCAAAAAATAGTTACTTTCAGTACCCATTATTTGTCATCTGCCTGTTTAGCAATGAAAGCCCCATCTTCTAATGTTTCACAATCAAAACAAACACTACTAAAACAGAACTAAATAATTTCTAACCACCTAATAAACACTTGTTTAAAAGTGATTATTATATTATATTGTCATTTACACACTATCGCATGTTAAGATAAGACGAGTGTTTAATTGGAACAGGGACTCAGGGCACACAGGAAGATAAATCCACCAGAGCCCCCACTGATAAAAAGAGATATATCCCTGAGGAAACAGAGTAAACACCCAAATGCTATTTGTATGCTTTATGGTTTCATGGCCACTGCTATTATGAGCGGCTGTAGAAAATGCAATTAAAGAGACAAATCTCTAACACTGAAGATGCAATGTCCCATAATGAGCTTTTTTCTCCATGTAGTTTAGATATGAGTTGCAGAGATTATGTTGTTTGCTTGTGCTGATCCCCCACACACTTATTGTTCATTAAGCTCAAACTATATAACCAGTGTCCACTGTTCCCTGTTTCTACTGGGACCAAGTGTCAATGGAATAACTGTAGTATTGAGCTAAAAAAAAAAAACTGTTTATGCAATTATTTTTCAACATGTTACAAATTTTCCTCATTATTCTTTATTAAAATCCATGTGAGAAAAGCTATACGTCACCAGGAGAGGAATGTTCTACAATAACTGTATCATTCCACCTGGAAATAGCCATTTTAAAAGGGTTTTGATAGATGTTGTAAAAATGCATTATTCCTTATTTCAAACTAAATAAATAAAATAAAAAACTATTATAGTAACTGTGCAGCACTAATTTCAGACTGATGTTGTTTGCGACATCCTCAACCTCCCAAGTCCCAGGAGCACAAACTTAACCACATAGATTTCTACGTTTATTTTCACACTCACAAGGCAATCACAATAAAACGCTCTTCATCATCAATCTCAAAACACCCAGTGCCAGCTCCAAGCCACCTCATCAAGCGTGCTGTTTACGTTGAGATTGTTGCAGGTTCTGGTGGAGTGTGTGACAAGAGCAGCGCCAATTTGGTTAAAGTGGGAATAATGAACGAGGGTTGGGAACTGGGAGTCACGCTGTGCTTTTTCACTCTAGCCCACCGCTTTACTCTAATTCCAACAGTTATCAGACACATACACATGCACATTAATGGAGTATCCAGCTCTGAAACAAAAGAAAACTCAAGTATTGAGTACTTGGAGTGAGGGAGGGAAAAACTTTCAACTCGTTTTGTAGTTGCATCACAACACAATCTGCCTTCCAACATCAGACTCCCCACCTCCTCCACCCTGACATCTCTTCTGGAAGTTCTCTCAGCTAGGATGCAAAGCAATTTTGAAAAATTGGTATTTCCAGTAAGGGAGCACTATTGTAAGAATGTTACTAGAAGCATATCTAAAATAAGTGGAAAATCAAATAAATCTAAACCTATAACTCTTTTCATGCTTTTTCCTCATTTCAAATTGAAAATGCCTTGAAACACAGAATTTAAATAATTTTGTTCAACTCACTGTTGCATTTGTATTTATGGGCTTTCTGAGAAACTGGGTAGCGTTTTGAGATTTTGGAACACTATTTTAATTTTAGATAGACAGATATGATTTAAGCGTGGTATATTCAGTGAGGACTCCAGCTTTCTTATATTCCAATAGGTTGCCATATATAAACAGATTTGTTGGTGGTCTTGGTAAAAATGTGTAGAAAGGCTTGACAAAGCTAGCTTCTAGTTTGATAAAAATATTAAACTAAAAAAGTAAATATTTAAATTGTTGTTTACAATAAAAACACAGTTGGTACAATTGGTACACATGCTGTCAATACAACCCCATTTATGGCAGTTGGACAGGATCTTTGACCGTTCTCCTTTGCACAGTCCATTGTCGGTCCAGAGTCCTGGGTCCTCTCTTATACTTTTTTGTCTTCATCTCATTGCTCAGGGTATTGAAAGGATTTAGGTGTGGAGTCTGAGCTGGCAATAGAGGAAAACAGATTTTGTGTCCGTTGAACCATTGCTTTGTTGATTTGTTCAAATGTTTTGGATCATTACACTGCTGAAAGACCCACTGATGGGCCAGTTCTCTGGGCCTTTAGAAGAGAAGCAGCCCAACAGCAGCAGAGACTCTACTGGTAAGTATCCAGAGATTACTTACTTATACTTATCAAGCGACCCAGAAGTCCAGAGGATATTTACTTACTCTTATTTAGAACTTGGAGTCCAGAAAAGATACCTATATCAACTACATTTTAGACTCCTATTCTGTTCAAACCAGAAAAGGGATTAGAGAATACTTACTTATATTTATCTACCAACCCTGAACAGGCATATCTTGTTTATTTACTTTGGATCAACATAATAAGCTTTTTCTTCTTTTCCTCTTTCCTTTGGTTGTTATTTTGTTTGTATTTCCTTTTAATTCCTGTAAAGCACTTTGTATTGCCTTGTTGCTGAAAATGTGCTATATAAATAAAATTAGCTTTACCTTTACTATACCAAACATTAGATAAAAGATTTTCTACATCCTTTTTGTTGTTGTTTTATGTCAAAACTCAATCTTGGCCTCATCTGCCCAAACATCCAGCAAAGTAAAGATTTACAGTTCTCACACCCATCATGTGTGGTGGCAAAGTCACATTGTACTTATGCCCCAAGAGAGAGCAAAGTTATACATTACTTTTACATTATTAACTTTATTTTTTACAGCTCTTTACCAGATATGCCAACAAAATTATGCTGCCGGCTGTATGCTAACATATGCACACGAGTTTCCAATTTGTTTTGGGGATATGTTAAGTTTAGATTAAACTTGTGCACTCTGTTTTGACACGTAAGGTTGGAGTAAGAGGCTAAAGCATCCGGTAAACCCCACTGGGATGCAGTGTGTTTTAGTGTGAGTCCGTGTACATGTGTGTGAGAAGAAGGACTGCAGCACTTCACCACTTGCCTGACAACCGCCTCAGGCACATTCTGGAGATGCTTGATGAGAGACAAAAAGGACAAACAAGCTGTACATCAACAAAATGTTTTGTAGGATGATATACTGAGAACCAAACAGACAGAAATGTTACAAGGACATTAAAGAAACAACAAAAACAAAGGGAAAACATACCATGTTGTTTATTCCACCATGTTACATAGTATGTGCAGCATCAAAAAGCAAAAGCTTACGACAGTTTGGTATTTTAATTAGAACAATTTGTTCAGGAAGTATTTGCTAATGCTTTAGTTATTCCTTTGAGCTCAGAAGAAATGTTTCAAATGTTTACTCCAACCCTATTATTTTAAGCTGATGCTATCTGTCCATCATCTGCCAATAGAAACATGTTATGATAGCATTTAGTCCTCATTTGTTCCAGTTCTAGTTGTCCCTACTAATTAATTTTTGGTCTTCAGCCTCCCGTCGATGAAAAATCTAAATCTTCAAACTGTCTTTTAGACCAATATGGACCCCATCAATTCATCTACAACAGCTCCATTGGCTTCCCATCTATTGACTGTTTGCCACACTTCAAGCTCAAACTCAAAACCCTTCTGTTTCTAGTAGGTTAAGGTCTTTGATTGCAATTGCATTGTCTTTTTAAATATTATTATGTACTTACTATAGATTTCAATTTTGTGTTTTTTATGTTAAATTATGTAAGGTGACCTTGAGTGTCCAGAAAGGCACCTACAAATAAAATGTATTATCATTAATTATTACTTTATTATTAATGTAATAACAGAGATAATTTTAATTGAGGATGAATGCAAGCGAGACCCAAAAGCATAATTATAGCTATTATGTTGGTTGTTTAAAGACATTTTAACAGTTGGTTTTACCTGACCATCAACAAATACTTTACTTCTGTTTCAAAATATATTGGATGCAATTATTGTTTATTGTGTTGCAGAATATTTTTACTTTCTATGTAACTGGTGTAATAAAGAATTATTAGTAATTCACTTTAAGTTGTATCTTTAAAACAATATTTGTATTTCTGACTGACTGCATGTTCATCAAAATTGAAACCCATCCTTCATTGACGATTTCAGGACGAAGAATAATTTTCCAGACTTTGACTTTGAGTTATTTTAACTTCAGCACTCACCAAACATCAAAACACGCATCAGTTAATTTCAGAGTAGATTGGGAATCAATTCCACTTCAGCTAACTAATCTTCAACATCAGATCTGCTTTTTGTGTTGTCAAGGTGCCATTGAAAGAAAGCTCACTCTCTCCACCACACATTTGTTTCTTTTACAAGACTAAGAGCACACAAGGAATCCCGTATGATGTATAGCCTGTAAGTGAAAGCCTCTGTGGTTTTCCCTAATTTTATTACAGCTAAATGAACTGAAAACATGGAAACCCTGGAAGCCAGGAGAAACCCTCTAAAACTTTAAACACTCAACTTTGCAGCAGTCGTCGAGTAAACACATTTGCATCTGTTGGGTTGAAACATGCAAACTAGTAGGATGGTTGTCTGTCCATGAAAGCAACCCAGAGCATTTGCTTTCGGGTACACAGAAGGAAGGCGCAAACTGATGCAATATTTTGAAAGAATTCTGCAGAGCATCAATATGTTCTATATTTCAGTCAACTGTATTGCCTCTTTTTTTTATGCAAAATTTATTTCACTGTAATAGTGTAGAAGACCATCTAAATCCACCATATATTGCATCAACATCCAGGTTACAAGAAAAATGTGTTCAAAACAATCAGTAACACAGACAAAATAGCTCAAAGAGGAATGTCTTGGTAAATCTAGGGAGGAAAAAAATACATAATCGCTTTAAAGTCAATAAAACAAAGGTCCTGTAGCTTTAAATTACTTTCTTATGAGTGCCAGAGGAGCAGTATATAAAATGGCTGTGCTTATTTTCTCAGATCACTGCAAGAAACATCTGAGGCAAGAACATGTCTTCACCGATTTGACCACGGATCCTTGAGTCTGTATTCCCACTCTTACTCTCATCCCTTTTTTTTTTTTTTATTAAACAGCCGACTGCAAATCTCTTCTATGTGACAAAGCATAGCCTGTCAAGAGCGTGATTCCAATGAGAGGCACTTTGTGATATGAGCGGTGCATTAATGTGATTAACCCACACTCTCTATTGCTGTTTGATACATTGGCTTAGAGTCTCATGTCAGTCTGTATTCTTCTTTATTGGCATGATCAACAGGTAATGGAAAACGCACTGCTATGTGTAAGCAGAGGCAGGTAAATACAGCTGTAATCAAGAGTAGGGAACAAACTGTTGTACGTAACAGAATTAGTGCAGACTTAAATTAACTAATCCTGCAATTTTACTTTGGAATTAAAGACAATTAACTGTAAAATTAGCCAATGAAACTAATATGCTCCAAGGAATTAGCAAGCTTGCTGAGCAATATTTTAAAGATACAGTACCTACTTTATTGGTTTCACTTGATCAATTGCTTGTTAAATAGCAAAACAAACTCCATAGTAAATCCAACTCAGCGTATTAAAGCATATCTGTCTTTTCATGACGACTTCCAGCAGGGTATTGCACCATGTCACAAAACATCTCAGAATGCCTTCTTGAACATGACATTGACTTTTCTGCCTCCCGAAAAGTCACTGTCTTAATGACGAGCTTTTGGGTGTGGTATACTAAAAGTAGATTTACAATAAGATTGTAGTGCAGAAAAGTTGTCAGCAGCTGGCTACATCACGCCATCAAGTCAATTTGGATCAAAACTTGTGAAGAATATTTCCAACACATTGTTTAATTGAGGTAACGCACACAAAAGAAAACTCTTAAGACAACAGAGGATCTAACGTGGTAGTAGCAGTATCTACCTAATAAAGTAGTCGGTGAGTATATTTGTACATGTATAGCACTCTGTCTGGAACCACAAAAAAGGCAGAACGCATCAGTACAAATAAGACATCTTGTTTACATGTGTTTCATGTATTCACATAGCTAATATTAGCCTACCAAAAGACAAAAGAAGCCTTGTTGCCCCAGCTCCACCATGCACTGCAATGTGAAATTATTTATTTGCTGTCAGAATCATCATCCTTTCAGCTGCTCAAAAATGACTTCAGGTTGTGCCTACGTTCAGCTGCACAGTGATTGCAGCTGTGCAGACATATACGAGGCAAAACAGAGTATACATGTGGGAAAAAAGACATTTTGGGATTTCAATTACGAAGACATTCATTTCAATCTTTAGCTAGGTATGCAAGCAGAAAAAGATATCTCTACTCTGTACAAAGCTTTTAATCGAGGTGCGTTTAAAGACAGCAAGGAAATTGGCATGTCCACAGCTTTGTCAACAATGAAGTCTTGAGACTGAATCAGTTTGAACATTTTTATTTTAGAAAAGGAAAAGACTTGTCGAGGGAATGTTCTTTATAACAACAAATCTCTTAATTTCTTCAAGGTTTTAGGGACAATGTAGGTGCTACATCTTGAATAACTGCTGCATGACCCACTGGAGCTGCTGCATGACCCACTGATCCACATCTGCCCCACATGGAAGTAAAGAGGAACCTTTTAGCAACCACTAGAGAATATGATATACACCAGGAAGCTATAGAAAACTAGAGGAAAGACCGTGTGCAACTCTTTCACTTCGCACTCCTCTCCGATCAATAACTGAGAGAGATAACAGCCCATGTAGTGACTTGCACCGTGCATCCTGTCTCTTTATCCTTGCCCCAAATCCCAATTTCAGCCTTTACATCCACACACCCTCTCCATCCTCTTCCAAGCTCCACCCCAGCAGTCAGCGCCACTGGCAGCAACAGCACAGGAAGCATACCATCTCCAGAGGTTGATTCAGACAGAGCACAAGAGGATACTGGGAAGAGCAAGGCAGAACATCTGGTGGATCAAGGGACTCTTTCTCCGGTTGCTGTCAGCACCGCCGTGTTATCGGCAGCTCTCCGGGGTTCCTGGTAACAGCTGATCCCCCAGGCCCCCAGCCGCCAACTGAGTGGAGAAAATCCACTCACTGACTCAATTATGGAAGAGATGTGAATTAAACATGAGGTTACCACACAATAATGTATACTCATAATGCAGATGTGCAAAATGTGTAGTAAGGCTATGTAGCAGCCCCACCTCTGCACTGATGCTGGGGTTTGGAGGGGGATTTTTTTCAGCAAACTTATCATTAAGCCCACTGAGATTAAACAACAGTATGTTTATGCTAAGGATGACAGTGAAAAATAAAGTGATGGGGGATTTCACTGTTTTCTCACTATTACTTCTCTGTGAGGTCTAAAAAGGAAAAACAGCCTTGTGTGGGAGTCCAGCCTAGAGCCAAAGGCTGGACGGATTTTTCTCCCAGTCTCTCTGTTGCTTTGTGTCTTTCTCCCCCTTTGCTGGCTCATTCCTCCATGCCCTTTATTAATCATCCTTGGTTAGTCGGGCAGAGAGCATGGTGTTAGTAGCTCTGAGGAGTGCAGAGCCATGAAAGACGCACACATTCATGTGCATGCACAACTTCTTTATTTATTTAAGCATTTTTCTTTTCCTTTCTGCTTAGAAAAGATGTAAAAAAAAATCAATACATTATTAAATAAATTACAGTACAGTAGAGCTGCTGGTAAACACACATTCTGATGTGTGTCCACCCATGCAGCTAATATTCAGGGATTCTGGCCTGAGGTTTAGAGACTCAGCTGCTGCCGCCGATGATGCTGATGTAACCTTTTGAACGATCTCAGTTGGTGTTCAGACATTCTAGCATTAGCACATATTTAAAGAAAAGTATATCCAGCTTATGACCCAAAGCAGCCCTATTAAACGTAAAGGGGTTTGTATTCAAACCAGAGGGGGGCTGCATCATCATTCCTAAGAAATTCCACAGATTCCAGCCAACACTTAAGATACAGAGGCCTGATTTTTGGCAAAACTGATTCAGGCAGTCCATCATTCCCACAAACCAGTATGCATCTGTGACCAATTGGCAAAAGTCTGGATGAATAATGAAAGTGTTAGACTGACCCTGATATGTATGCTTGTAAGTGCACTTAGCTGAGATGGCTCCAACTGGGCTACATGCCATTATGGTCATTATCACTCTTCGATCTTTCTGAGAAAGTGCTGAGAGAACTGGTCATTAGACTTTATGAGACAGAAGGCAGTTACAGAAGTCTGGGTAATCCTGCAAAAAGGAAGCGCTGGGTGGTCCCACTTAAACTATGTTAACTTTTGGTTGTACTTTTTAACAGAAATTATGGATTTCAATTGATATATTAGTCTGTCTCTGTGTTGCCCTGCGACAGACTGGTGACCTGTCCAGGGTGTACCCTGGCACCAGCCCCCGTCCCTGTTAGGGACAAGGGTGTTAGAAAATGGGTGGATGGACGGTATTGATATATTGTGCTTTTTTTTTTTTTTTTTTGAAAGGGAAAACATTGCCAGACTATGTCTTGAGCCAATACAGACAGTTACAGGTAGTCGTCATGTGGGTTTGTTGTGCTTTGTGGATGGCAAATATCACAACGCTCATCTTACAAGCAAGAGCTCAGGTGACAGGCCAGCAGCAACGCTGGGAACAGAGGGCAGAGGACGCACCTGGTTTGACGGTCTTCAAACGAATCGGCTCCCGAAAGTGGCGGATGACAGCCAGAGTGTCACGGTTCGTAAGCCCGCTGACGGGCGTGCCGTTCACCTCCAGCAGGACGTCCCCGTAGTACGGCAGCTTTCCGACGTGACACACCAGCACGTCCAGCTTCATCTGGCCAATGTAGGGGAACTGTCCGAGCTCCGCTCCTCCCAGGATCTCCACCACGGAGCCGAAGTCTCCCAGGCTCCCCCATGACACGGCGCACTCCACCACTTTGGTGGACCAGTGTTTCTTCTTCTTCAGCGTTCTGGACATGATCTGTCTCCTTTTATTATGAAAGAATTAATCAAAGTGACGAGAGGAGCCTTAGTTTGTGCTTGTTAAATAAGCGTGAACTGACGCAACCCGATGAACCCCCAGGAGTTATTCTGTCGACCTGCGGGGGATTTCATCCTCTTGACATTTATGACGGTCACCTGCTGAGTCTGATGCTGAGGTATGGCGCGTCAAAGGTTCACGCTCCTGTCAGTCCTTGTAATTGTGGCGATTCCGAGCGCTTCTTGTGCGTAAAGCAAGAGAGTTGACACCGTCGAGGTGGTTACAAACAAGACCATAAAGCTTATGTGCTCCTGTTCTTCACAACCGCGTCCACAATTTGTATCCGGATGAGCCTTCCGGGTAACAATGAATCGAAGAAACACGCAGCGGGCTTAAAATCACTCACTTTGCAGCGGATTGCGGAGCGTCTGTCGCTGAAGCGTCGCGCAGTTTGCGAGAATCCCTCATACCTGTGGGCAGGCTGAGAGCAGACGGGCGGGAGCGTTCACCGGTTTGGGTGTTTACGCGGCTGAGATCCACCCCGTAGTGACTGAGTGGAGAGACATCTGCTGAGCGTTTGTCTGCTACAGGTTTGAACACACCTGGTGCGGCCGAGAGCGACGTTGTTCAGCTCGGAACCAGCCCCTTTACGCTCAGCAGCAGAGTTTCCCAGATTCTCATGCTGGCTCCATCCTTCGGCGTGTCGCGGTATTAAATGATGGTGAAAATAACTCACACACACACATTAACGGTGCAATATTGTTCAGTCTTATTTTATGTCATTTAATTTCTTATGTAAAATCAATTTCATCGATGTCTACTTGTATATTTTTGCTCAATTTCAATGGATCCGTCTTGGATATTAGAAAGACATGCGCGTTACATATGAGATTATCTAAAAATATCCGCGCCTTTAATCCTCATATTAAGCGTGCAGAACAAATCACGCCTAATTAGGAACCCACATTTGAAACATTTATTATTATTTAAAATTGAGTATGGGGAGAAATTTTCAGGTGAATACAATCAATGTTTACACAGCGCCACCTGCTGATAAAATCAAATAACTGATAGGATTAGTTCGTCTCATGATAATTGATTCAGGTGTTGACTTTACTTTATTGCAACTCCCTGATTCAATGTTTATTTGCATTTTATGTGGTGGCCCAGAGTGCAAGATACATGACTGTAAGGACTGACGTCAATACTTGCTGTTTTTTTTTTTTGTTTGTTTGTTTGTTTTGCATTAATATGATTCAAACTGAACCATTCATTTGTAACTGCGTGTTGGAGATCATTTTCTCCACTCGGAAGGTTAATGCAGGCTCTAAAAGTCTTTCAGGATTGACCAGCATTACCTATATATTTTCCCATAATTTTTATTTTTTGAGTGTGTGCTAGAAATTTGAAAATGTTTAATATTGTTTTTTGAAAAGTCAAATGTTTTACCAGCATTTGATTTTTCATTGAAACTATCGATAACGCCACATAAACCTTAATGAGGAAGACAGAAATCTTGCTTTCAGGAATGTGACCCATTCCACGTCCTTGACTTAATAAGCACCTTGGACTTCGGTTGCATAATCCACAAGTTTGTATGGGCTGATTAACGCAGCCGCCATGTCTTTGATGGGAAGAAGGAATTGCAGCTGAGATACCAATTGTACATTTTTTAAGTTTGAACACCATCTGATTTATCTGCTGTAGCGTGGATTTATATAAGAGACTTTACTGAATCTTTTTGTTCCTAGACTAGGCCCCATGCAGGCAAACTTTGTACAAGATTGATGCAATTAAGCCCACATTTAATCTGTTTGCCCTTTAAAAATTGCTCTGTGATGTGACCAGAATTTGTCTGCAAAATATCTGCAACTCAAAATTAAATTGTGGAAACAGAATGGTTTTCTCAAGTTGGCACCAGCAAAAACAACAAAGAGCTGCATTAGGTTTTATATTTAAGCTAATAAACTTTCAAAAATCTTTCTGCTTGAGACTGTTCAATCTTCCCTTTCTTTCTTCTCCTTTACTGGGCCTTTATTGAACTATGTACTGTTCAATACAAGCCCCTGGAGCTGAAAATATGTTCCTGTTTTGTAAAAATATTGTCAAAAATCAACAGAAGTTATGAGAACTAATGTTTAATGTTGGAATATTTGCTGTGTAACAAAAAGACTCTTTAGACATGCTTTACAGAATGTACAATTAAAGAAGGCCCAACATACAATACAAATAAACATTTTACAAAAAGAAATGTCAAGATTTAACAAAGCAAACAGAGCAGCATTGGATAGTGCCAGAGCAATCACTGTTAAACTTTGGTATAAGGTCAGGATGGATGTTTTAGAGAACTAAAAGCACATTTTGTCATTGGCAGCACTGGTCTAAAAATTTTAAACACCCAACAAATAAATCATTTTTGATCATGTATGACTGCAAGTTTTTCACTGACAATTTTGCATCATTTATGGAGTTTTAAAACACCAAAAACAGAAAAATCATTTAGTGCCACTGAAACAAGGAGTGTGACAGAATAACAAGACCACAAAGTTATGCCAAGGCTTTATTCCTCGCTTGGATACCAGTTGGTCATTAGCTTTGTTGCTGATACCAAGTTCAGAAAATAAAATCAGGCTGAGAAAGTGCTAGGAACACATTAAGAGTTATGAAAACAAGTTGGAATAAAAAAAAAAAGGTAGATCAGAAGAGGAACTTTCAGTTCATGCCTGCACATCACTGAGGATTTCTTAATACCACTTGCTGTTTAAGGCAATTGAAAGTACAGCTGATATAAAAAAATAAGTTTTTTTCCCATGATATAAATTGTGACAAAAGAAAATCAGCATGAGGAAACATAATTACACACTTTAAAATTAATTTAAGCATTTCTGAGTTTAGTACCATTTAACTCAATGGATCTCAACAATAATGCAATGAGATCAAATACTCTGAATTATTATATGATTGAGATGTTAATATATCCAAACTCTCACATATGAGGATGAATCTAATAATGGACAATTAGAAAAATGGGGAAAATAACTAAACAGTCACACACCCAGCTAAAAATTTATTAGGTAAACTTTTCCTAAACAGAAGAAATGTCATAACTGTTTTGTAATAAAACCTACGTTAATAATTAGTACTGGTGAAATTGTTTTGAAGATGTTTCAACTCAATATTATTATTATGAAATGCGCATTAGAGGTTATGTTGAAATGCTCTCTAATCCAAACAGTTATATCAGTGAAGACGCAAAGCCGGCCTTCTTCTGGACAGCTCATGATCAAATGATCTTTATCAAATTCAACCACAACAAAGCAGCTGATGAAACTGAATGGTGGAGTTGTACAATTAGTGTCTTTCATCTAGGATTGCACCGATAGCAGTATTCTGGCCAATCACCAATCTTTAACAAGCCTGACCTACTGATAATTTTTTTTTTCTCTCTGAAAAGTTGCTGAATATAGCCACAAAGTTGCTAACTTGGCAACAGTGGGGTGACTATTGTTCATTGCGCATGTGCAGATTTGACCTGGTGGGTGAATTAGGCAGTCAGTCCTTTCTTATGGCAGAGTGAAAGTGGATAGTGGCCGATTTTCTAATCTTTACGGATCTGAAAATCAGATTCGCAAAGATTTGTTTTGCATGATCAGTTTCTCATGCAAGGATCAGCTGCTCGCAGATTTCCCAAAACTAAGAAAATCTGAGCCGATTTATTAATGTACCGCAACTTTCAACTTTTCAAAAAACACAAAATAATTAAAAACCATCCAGAAATAAAGTCTGATTATTTCTGTCAAAAACAAGAATGTAAAATTTGGGCATACTGCTCACACTTTGTGGACATTTAAGTTGCTTTGTACAAGTAGCTGCTGTAATTCTCACCTCAAATGCACAGAGCATGTAATTCATTAGATAACATTATTTACATACACATACACGTAAAAGAACATAATACATTCCTTTTTTCACAGTCCAGAGTGAAATCATAGGCTTCATTACTACTTATGTAAGATCATTAATTTTCTGACTGAACTGAAATTTAAAAAAAAACAAGCTCTTTATAACCTGAAACAGCAAGTAAACAGCACAATAAAGTTTGCCAACATGAAGTGCCTGTAACAAAGGAAACAAAAGGGCTAATGAATCAGTGCATACTGTAGAAAGAAGTCACTGAGAAGGCTTGATATAAAAACGAGGCCATCTGTTGGACAACCATCAGAAAATACCCAGCAAAACTGTGATTGTCTCATGTGCAAAACAAATGGTTTTCTTCCCAAACTGCTCTTTATTCTAAACAAAAGTGTAAAATTAACATGATTTAAAAACCCAAAACAACAAATAAGGCTAATACATGAAAAATGTACCTATATATGTGTATACTCATAATACACACCACGTTTTGGTGTTACTGTCTCTGGAATTTGCATAAGAGTCGGTCAGAATGGCTGCAGAAACATGAGAGGTAAGCCTTTAAGAGTCTTTCCAATGTTATCAACTGAATACTGCTGGTCAGGGAACTACATCTTTCTCTTTAATTACCCTCTTCTCCTTCACTTGCAAAGGAGGGCTTAGTGTTTTCTTCTTAAGACGTAGAGTACTCTGCAACTGGTACCAGAAATGCTGAGGCACAGCTGCCTCAGAGAAGTGGTCCTGCCTGGCAGCGTCCGACTTGGTTCCACTAAGCATACATTCATTCTTTTTTTTGTTGGACAGAAGAATAGCTAGAATGAAGAGATGAGGCGGCCTCCTCCTGAGGTGAGGATGTCTGGAAAGAGGTTATTTTAATTAATCCTGTCTGAGAAATCAGTCCTTCTGAAGTACAGAACATTAGCTTGTCCTCTTGAGTTGAGCTGAGGAATGTGAGTTGAGCTGGGGAATGTAAACATACAAGAGAGCATCTTTGGCAGAAAGTAAGGAATCTCTTTGGAGGTAGTGGGTAAAGGTAAGGATGGAAAAGGTAAGGAGGTGCAGAAACAAGTCTGAGGCAAAAACATTGCCTGAATTTAAAGAGCCTATGTGGGAGCCCTATGGTCCTGTGGGTTAGTCCTATTATAGGCACTTCTGTGGTCCTGGGTGGGCTGCCTGGGGAAGTAGCTAGCCACTGCTTCATTCTGCTCTACTGCCCTGTCAGCAGCAGAGGTCAGAGTAGGTGTCCTGTGTAATGTTACTGAGAGACGGGAAGCTCCAGGTAGAGATACTGATGATGGATCTTCACCTTCTCTCCATGAAGTTCTGCTGAGCGAATCTACAAATAGCCAAAAACCAGAAAATTTTTTATCTCATCACCAAAATGATTCTCTTTCCCAGATGTTTCAAGGACAAAACAATCTTAAGTATTTTTGCTTAGTTTCTACTGCAAATACTTTAGAGTTGAAATAGGACAAAACTTACTCGCAAGTATTCAGCAAGATATACTAGCCTGCTTTAAGTAAATATATTTTAAATTGATTGTAGATTTATAATGTACTAGTTCTACTGGCAGATTATGTCACTTAGAACATGGAAAAAATGTTTTGACATAAGTTAAATAATCAGTATAACAAGTAATTTTTATGAATATTCAAGAACTATTGACTCAAAACAAGCTCTTATATCTTTGTGAAAAAGTATTTGTAAGTTAGTTTTGTTATGTTTTAAGTTTAATTAGAAATGTGCTCTAGAGACTGCACAAAAATACTTTCTAAGATTTTGTGTTTTTTTAGCAATTTGTAATATTTTGGCTCAAAATCTCTTAAGAAAGCAGAGAAAAACATTTATATGCATAAATAGTCTTCTTTATCTGTGTACTGTACTTGTGAAACTGAAAAGAAAATATCCAGAAAATCAATATAATATCTACGAGCAGTATTGTGGCTTCACCTTTGGGTTTAGCAGGTCAATGGAAAATATCCTCTGCAGATTTGTGAAATCAATGACCACAATATTCTTACAGCATATAAACACAAGCTTGGTGCAGTCTAATCTGTCTAAACCTGTTTCTGCAGGGTTGTTAATAGCCACTTTCCTTAAAAACTACTTTGTATTTGTAAATTATACGCAGGTGTTGGTAATTAAATTTTTTTGTGCAAGTATAAAAAACTTCAGCTTTTGTTTGATGCCTTACCTTTAACATATTGCTTTGCAGAAGTGTGGTTGTTGTGCATGAGGCTGTCCAGTGCTGTGTCCTCAGGGTGGGCAGTATCTCCAAGGCCGTCCTTTACGCCTGGTAGCGCCCTGTCCAGTGGATCGTCCTCCCCGAGATATGCATATTGGCAATACTCTCGCGTTCGAGAGTAGATGTTGGCGTTGTCGTAGCAATCGGAGCAGATGACAAGAGGACCTGCACCACCTAGTAAGACAAAACAATCATTTTTATTGTTGCACTTAACTTTTCTTTATTACCTTGGTTACCTTTTTTAAGTTCATGAGTAAAATTGGACATTTGATTTGATTCTGATTTTCCAGGAAGTCACAAGTACACAATTCTTAATACTTTAATGTTCACATTTCTGCAAGAAATAAAAATAAAAAATGTACAAACTGATGTTAGCTAAGAATGTTTTTAATATTTATAATTTTGCTTAATTTAATTACGTGTTTGTTATGTTAGGCCTTTTAATCATAGAAAAGCTAAAAATGTTTTAAGGACACAAAAGTAACACCTCAATGTGCAAGCAAGAACATGAAGGAAGTTCACAATAGGGCTGGTTGATTTGGTCACAATATTTGGTGGCACTACTTCAATATCAATAAAAATGATTAAAATCTATTAAGTCTCTTTTTGGTAACTGAGTGGCTGTAAATGCATACCACAGTATTCATCAGGTACGTGTAGAGGGGGTGAAGGGAGTAGGGGGGAAAGGGATCTTGAGCCCCTGCTTGATGCCCCGAGTGCCGTTTTTGAGTTCTTTTTTTAATTTATATTTTTTTTATCTGTATGTCAGAAGGCCTAACCATAACCCTCACCCTTTTGCAATAATATTTAGCTAAATATAGTAATTTAGCAAAATAGACTAGTCTGGCTGCCCTCAGTCTAATAATGACTCAGTTTCTCTGCCTCCATGTTGTAAGACAAAACAATCATTTCCGCCTGGCAGTGGCACAGGGCCATTATTCAGACTCTGGCTCCATGGTGAGGAGAAGGGCAGATCTGTGCCCTCTAACTATCAAATTATGGGAAACAATATTTTTTAATACACTGGTTTGTGAATAAAAACGTAGATCTGACGTTAGAAAAACTGATTCCATTTATATTCTCAGAATTGTCCTCACAATAGTGGGGAAAAAACCCGCCTCGGCCGAAACACAGAAATGCTTCGGCAGCAGAGAAAACTTCTGACTTTAACTCAATCAGGCTGCTAAATGCCCAGTTCGCTGCAGTCTGTAGCGAGTCGGTCCCAACGAGAGATACATGTCTGTCTTTATATCAGACATCCTGATATGTTTACATCAGGATGTCTGATACACACACACACACACACACACACGCACATATACATATATATACAGTTAGGGCCAGAAATATTTGGACAGTGACACAGGTTTTGTTATTTTAGCTGTTGACAAAAATATGTTCAGAAATACAATTTATATATAATATGGGCTGAAAGTGCACACTCCCAGCTGCAATATGAGAGTTTCCACATCCAAATCGGAGAAAGGGTTTAGGAATCATAGCTCTGTAATGCAGAGCCTCCTCTTTTTTCAAGGGACCAAAAGTAATTGGACAATGGACTCCAAAGGCTGCAAGTAACTCAAAAGGCCTTTCCCTCGTTAACCTGTAATCAAGTAAGTAGTTAAAAGGTCTGGGGTTGTTTCCAGGTGTGTGGATTTGCATTTGGAAGCTGTTGCTGTGACCAGACAACATGCGGTCAAAGGAGCTCTCAATTGAGGTGAAGCAGAACATCCTGAGGCTGAAAAAAAAGGAAAAAATCCATCAGAGAGATGGCAGACATGCTTGGAGTAGCAAAATCAACAGTCGGTACATTCTGAGGAAAAAGGAATTGACTGGTGAGCTTGGGAACTCAAAAAGGCCTGGGCGTCCACGGAAGACAACAGTGGTGGATTATCACCGCATACTTTCTTTGGTGAAGAAGGACCCGTTCACAACATCAACTGAGGTCCAGAACACTCTCAGGGAAGTAGGTGTATCTGTCTCTAAGTCAACAGTAAAGAGAAGACTCCATGAAAGCAAATACAAAGGGTTCACATGTAGATGCAAACCATTCATCAATTCCAAAAATAGACAGGCCAGAGTTAAATTTGCCCAAAAACACCTCAAGAAGCCAGCCCAGTTCTGGAAAAGTATTCTATGGACAGATGAGACAAAGATCAACCTGTACCAGAATGATGGGAGGAAAAAAGTTTGGAGAAGAAAGGGAACGGCACATGATCCAAGGCACACCACATCCTCTGTAAAACATGGTGGAGGTAACGTGATGGCATGGGCATGCATGGCTATCAATGGCACTGGGTGACTTGTGTTTATTGATGACATAACAGCAGACAAGAGTAGCCGGATGAATTCTGAAGTGTACCGGGATATACTGTCAGCCCAGATTCAGCCAAATGCTGCAAAGTTGATCGGACGGCGCTTTACGGTACAGATGGATAATGACCCCAAGCATACAGCCAAAGCTACCCAGGAGTTCATGAGAGCAAAAAGGTGGAATATTCTGCAATGGCCAAGTCAATCACCAGATCTTAACCCAATTGAGCATGCATTTCACTTGCTCAAATCCAGACTTCAGACGGAAAGACCCACTAACAAGCAAGACCTGAAGGCTGCGGCTGTAAAGGCCTGGCAAAGCATTAAGAAGGAGGAAACCCAGTGTTTGGTGATGTCCATGGGTTCCAGACTTAAGGCAGTGATTGCCTCCAAAGGATTCGCAACAAAATATTGAGAAACAACTTTTTTGTTTGGGTTATGTTTATATGTCCAATTACTTTTGAGCTCCTAAAATGTGGAGTGTTTGTAAACAAATGTGTACAATTCCTACATTTTCTATCACATATTTTTGTTCAACCCTTTAAATTAAACGTTACAATCTGCACTTGAATTCTGTTGTAGAGGTTTCATTTCAAATCCAATGCGGTGGCATGCAGAGCCCAACTCACAAATATTGTGTTACTGTCCAAATATTTCTGGCCCTAACTGTATATATATATATATATATATATATATATATATATATATATATATATATATATATATATATATATATATACAGTTAGGACTTACAGTTAGGACTTACAGTTAGTCTGTGATTAAATTTCACAAATATATATATATATATATATATATATTTGTGAAATTTAATCACAAATTTTTTTTTGACATTTGGTTAAAGTGGCCAAAACTATAAGCAAAAGAGAGGGAAAAAGACACGGGGCTAAGGTCAACCAGAAAAGGCAATTAAACTAACATTAATCTTTTTGAACTCTGGGAGGAAGCCCAAGAAGCCGGAGAGAACCCACCAATGTACTTGGAGAACATGCAAACCCTATGAACACAGAAGAACCCAGGCAGGGATTCAGACCCAGGCAAAGGTTTTATTCAAAACAACGAAATGTTTTAATCACACTAACAGAATTTAGAGACCAATTAACTAAACAGTCGTGATTTCAGACTGTGGCAGGAAGTCGGAGTGCCCGGAGAGAAACCTGACACTACTTTTTGATATTTATGAAATTTAATCAGAAAAATGTGTGTCTGACATTTGCTAAAAGTAGTGTTGGCCTAAACTACTTTAAGCAAAAGAGAAAACATAGGGCAAAGGTAAATTAGAAAAGCCAAATAAACCAACAGACATCTTTTTGGACTCTGGAAGGAAGCCGGAGTACCCTTAACTTGGAAATGTGCACTTGGAGAAATGCACTTGGAGAACTTTCAGACCACATGAAGACAAACGCTCTCTTGGGTCTCTGTTGTGGCAACCTGTCTGCTGCGGGTAGTGTTGCTGCTTTCCTTCAGCTGCAGGTCAGTGGGTAAGTTGGTCCAGATGATGAAGGAGGTGTCAAAGCGCTGTTGTAGCTCGGGGAAACTTTTGAAGATGACGTCAAATATGAAGAACTTGAAACCTACATAAGCAGCTGTGATGAAGCCCAGCACTTGGCAAGGTAACAGGCATGAGGAGATAAAAATCACCCACAGCGCCAGGTAGAGCTTTAGAGTCAATTCTGGCTGGATCCACATGAACAGATTTTTTATCTTCTCCAGGATGTCGGCAATCTTTCCAATAAGATTCTGAGCTTTCTGAGCAACATCAAAAAACAACTGGCACTTCTCAGATATAGTCAAGTTCTCCTTTGGGGGTTCCAATGGCTCACACACTTCAGGTACGATTATCCAGCCTCTAAAAATGAGATAATTGAAGGTAAGGCGGACAATTGCGTGGAACAGGAATATCGAGATGATCCACCCATGCCACGCTGCACACATGTACACAACGAAGGCAATGGCAGACGTGGACCCAGAGTACCAGCTGGTTAAGGCAGACAGGTTATCCATGAAGTCTGTCACAGGTCTGACATCTCTTTTGAGGCGTCTCATATTTTCAGCCAACCTCCTAGCCCTTAGTGGCTCCTCTGTTTCCACAATTGTCTCTGGCTGGAAGCCAAAGTCTTCGATATCAACTGCAAAACGATTGTAAAGCCATTCCAGAAAGCTGTTGCAAAGAGGCTCTTTATGTTTTTCTGTTGGTTGAGAGGATGGTGGTTTTGGTGACTGTGATGGAGAATCCTCAACTCCTAATTTTATGGCATCATTGACCTTCTGTTCCAACTCAATGCATTTGCATCGTTCTTCCTCCAGTTTCTGTTTAATTGAATTTATGTCGGAGTCATCTCTCAGTTTCTTCAACTCCTCCTGTAAGAAGAGATTTTCTAACAAAGAGATTTCTAGAAGCTTTTTCGTTTCATTCAAATCAGTCTTTGGCTCTTCTTGGAGATCTGCCAGAAATGATCCAGGACCAGCCTGGGCTTCCATCTGCTCTTCTAGCTCAGGTTCCCTCAGCTCTTCTAGCTGTCTCAGCAATAACCACATTTTCATCATATCGCCGTTCCTGCATTCTATGTCTGATCCATTGGGCGAGTCAAGCAAGTTGTCCCGTCTTTGGCTCCGAGACTGGATTTTGCTGGAACGCCTCCTCATGTTGGGTGCTGCAGATTCTGGTTTCTATTGGAACTTTGTGTCCTCAATGTTGGCGTGCAAATCGTGCAAGGTTTAGAACTTCTTTGATCTATTGTGATATACATTATGTCATCTATGACCTCATCAGTGAGCTCACTGGACTTTTGTATTTAGCAAAGTCTTGCTCTTCTGATCGTTGCTATGGAAACGATCAGAAGGAATAGTCATGCAAAACTGATCAGATCAGTTCTGCAAGAGTCAAGCTGAAATAATGACTAAGTAATTATATAATAAGTAATGTTTTTCTTAATTTAACATGAAGAAATTAACAATAGATTTCTACATGATAGAATTTTTGCATTTGTGGCTTTCTGTACCTGGTGTGGTATAAATAGTCTTAAGCCATTTATCCACTGTTATTTTTTAACACAATCCTTTGGTAAGCTAACTGTAGCGTTGCACTTTGAGCTCACGTCACATTTTAAATATTTATACACAATATATTCATATATATATTATATATTTACAATATTTCTACATTTTAATTACTCGTCTGTTTTCAATTTGAAAGTGAAACACAACAAAACTTCTCTGAAAAGGTTCAGAAAGTCTAATTATTCTAAATATTGTAAAAATAAATAATAAACCACAAATTATAGAATTAGACTGAATAGATCTGCCCTTATGGATTGGAATTTTTTTTTGTATTGCGGCCGATATAGATGTAAATACAAACTATTTTGAATAAAGCAGACTCTTTAATAGCCAACTTTAACATTTTTGATTTGTTGAAACTAAATTAGTTTTGTTTTAGCTCAAATTTTGCCTCACAACTGCGCAAAATTTTTACATATTTTAAAACAATATAGCATTTGTTATTCATCAGCAGTCATTGTTTAACAACAATGTCAGTAACTCGCCAGTAGGAGTCAGTACTACTCCACCAAAGACAAAGAGACCAACTGAGAAATGGAGTTTTCAGAGAAATAACTTGCATCAAAAAATACTGTCTGATGCAATTTGACACAAAGATGATGAATAACGACATCAGTATTTCGCCAGTAGGGGTCAGTATTACTCCACCAGTGACAAAGAGTTTCATTGAGAAATTGAGTTCTCAGAGAAATAGCACCTCATCAGACAGAAAGGTCCCACTGGACACTGGTGCGGGAAGTGCGCGAGAGCGTCGGCATTGGCAAGTGGGCGACTGTGCAGGAATCCTCGCGCCAATAGGCCGGAATGGCTCTGAGCTGCAAGGGGCAGTTCGAGGCTGCTTGCAGCTTTAATTCTATTTGCTTTCGTTTACTACCTTTTAGCTAATTTAATTTACTACTGTGCGGAAACCCTGCAAGATGTTCTAGAGGTTAAATAGATATTATTAGGTCTTAATTAGTAAAATGGCAGCAAATTTGCTTATTTCATAACTTCATAACCAGCAACCTTCTCTTCTATGGTCTGTTCAACAACTACAGTCTCAGATCAACACAGGCCTCCAGGACTGTCAGAAGCAGAAACAGCAACATTATAACTGTTGGGGAAAATATACTACATTTGCTTTGCATTGTCCCCACATGATAGTAATGATATAGTGGGATCCAATTAGATTCTTGATTAATATGGGTTGTTGCTATGTTATTGTACGGTGTTTTAAGATTTTCTTCAATGTGCTCCATTTTAACTTTGAACCCCTGTCCCTGCAAAGGTCTCTGCATGGCCCTGGAATTCCTAGTGCCACAAATACTGCTCTTGAAAAGCATTCCCATTATAAATTGGTTTCCTCAGGACAACAGTTACTTAAATATGTGATTTATATCACTAAACTACACAAGGTAAGTGAACTTAATAATACTATTTTAGATTTTATTGATACTCTCATGGAACACTGGGGAAAATACTAAAGATAACATTTTTGTCATACTTTTTGTGAAACATCAGGAAATGGAATTCAAGCTAAAGATAAATCAAATTTCTTATGTCTATTATGTCAAGAATATTTTCACCATAACTGATAACAATATGATAAATGCTGATCCCTAATTCAAAGGTTTTTCAGAGTGGAAACATGACAATAAAAAAAAAAAAAATAGAAGTGATAAAATAATGACAGACCAGAGGAGACTCCCGCTAATCCCTCACGAGATTCGCCAGGATGGAAGCTGCTACGGCCGGTGAACAGAGCGCCTATCTTGCAGTGCAACATCCCGTTTCCTTCAGTTTCCACCTCACTGCCTGTGTCTCCATAGCACACTCCTGGGACAAACATAATAATTAGTTACAGTTTCATTCTGCAGGGGATATGATCCAAAACACAACAACAGACACAAGTCTCTGACAGGTATGAGAGTATCTCAAATCACATTAAGAAGGCACATCTGAGAAGCTGTGTTCTTTTTTTTAAAAAGCCTCTAAAATTTTATTTTGTTTTGCCAGGAGGGTTTCTTTAGAATACCTTTTGTTTACTTATGTATTATTTATCATGTCAACATGTTTTCTTGAGATGAAAATGTTCATTGAGCCCAAACAAAAACTAGACAGAGCTATTATTTCTCATCTACTCATGCAGTACTTAAGTCAGATCTTGGGAGATTTAGTCACAAGTTATGGTAAACAACTTGCAAAAGTATTTAACCTTGAACTTTTTCAATTTATGTTGTAGGAAAGAAAACCCAGAAAATCGAATGTGCCTGATTGGCATTTTCGTGATGAACAAACACTTTATACTTCCTTATTTTATTATGTTGATAAACAAAGAAATAGTTCACGGTTTAAGGTGTGAAAATTCTTTTGCATAATTTCTGAAATATTTTCAATGTGTTGAGTATTTGCATTCAACCCCTTTTACACCTAAACTCCTAATTTCAGTGGAACCAGCTGTTTTATGTCAACTAACAAGTAAATGAATTCTGTCTGCAATTTATTCCAAATTGTGTCAACAAATGATAAAGCTCTTAAGAATTTCCAAGCAACTTACATTAACAAAACATGTCTAAGGAACATCATAGGAGTTCAACTGCATTTACTCCAAGAATCATGCATACAAATATGATGTTTGTATGTTTGTAATGTCAACATCACAAACCTACAAAACAAACGTCAGCAATTGAGAAAAAAGGTTTGACTGTATCCTGCTGTGATTTAAAATGGAGTACATACCATCAGTGCCCTTATGAATGTATCCATTGGAGAGTGGAGGCATGAGCTGCTGGTGGCTACCTGCCTCAGAGTTACTGTAGCCTTCTTGCGGCTCTGACAAAGTACCCTGAGAGGACAGGTAGCTTGGGATATCTGCTGGCAAATTCATCTCATCTGTAACAAAGACATGTGTTCAAACAAAATGTTAAGTGGTGTCCAAGCAGGTAAATATTAGTTTAATGGCAGAACATCTGATTTGCTGGCTGAGTAAAGCTTTAAAGGTGACCTCCTATGTATCCCTTAAGAGATTAGGATGGGTTTATGGACTTTACAAAACATGTTCATTAAATTTTTTTTGCACAGTCATTTTTGGATGAGATTTTAGTCTGGTCAGTTCTGCTTCAGGGCCTCTTGTCACTTTAAATTTAAATAAACTTCTACTGACCACACCCCATCACTTAACGTTTACATTTCAAGTTAAAAGGGAGCCAATAAACGCACAATTATACAACCATATATCTTTGAAAAGCATTAGTAGACCCTCCTGCACAACCAACAAGAAGCAACAACAAAACACACCCATTGTACAGTAGTTCAGTTTGGGTTGCTAGGTACCAGGCTAGACTTATCAGGAATTTGTAAGTCCAGCTTTCCCAGCTCATGCTTGCAAGTACACGCAGATGAGGGGCAGGGCCAGATGATTTCTGACGTTACATTCCCAAAGTTTTTGAAACAGTTAACCTATTGCCAAAAATGACTGAGTGGTTTTTATTTTTTTAAATCCTTTGGTTGTTTTTAAAAGCAGTTGAGATCAAAACAGAAGTACAAAAACATGCAAAATGTGGATGTTGCATAATAGGTCCCCTTTAATCCTGTATCTGCCTTCATTTAACAGCATTTCTAAAATGACTAACCAGTGTTGGTGATGCTGTAGTCCTCATTCTTCCTGCGCATGTGATAAATGACAATGACCCAGACGAGTGACGTCCCGACCACACAGCACACAACAACAATTACCACGATCCCCACAGTGTTCCAGTTGTCGTGGTCGATCCCTACTGGTGGGTCACAGGGCAACAGTGAGACGCTGAGGTAGATGTGGCCGCGTTCGGTACCCAGGGTGTTAGACATGATGCAGGTGTACTTCCCAGCATCAGCTGGCCCAGCATCAACTATGACGAGGAGTTGATTGGCTGCAGCAAAAAAGTGACGCTCTGTGAGCATGAGAGGCCCGTCGTCTTTGGTCCAGTTGAGTCGGGGAGCGGGACTGCCTCCAGCTATGCACTGAAGCACTGCAGTTTCACCACGTGCTACTGTTCGGTCTTCTAATAGCCGCACAAAGTATGGAGTTTCTGGAAAAGAGGAGGACTGATTAAGTTTTGGAATTGATTGGTATGAAAAGTGAAGTTTGTAATTGACAACTAATTTGCATAGAAAAGTCTATCAAGTTCAGTCATTAAAATAGTGATTCATAGAGATTCTGTAGTCCGGAGGATCTGAATACAAGCCTCACACACTTTTCCCACAGTAAAATTCAAGCACTTTTCAAGCATTTCTAAGGAAGGTTTACAAGCCTTTCCACATTTTGGACATTAAATAAAAGCAATACAAATGAACTAAAACAAAGACAGTTTCTATTCGCTATGACATAATTTATGATTTGTTAATGTTCTGCAGCAGGGACAATGTAAACTAAAATACAACAAAAGTTTATGTTTTAAAATGTCTCTCTCTCACACACACACAAACACACACTACGTACCTAACTGCTCAGGGAACAAAACACTAATTCAACATAAAAAATTTGTGTTAGTGTTAATTTACATAATGTATAAATTATAAGCTAGCCCTTATTACTTAAATCAATAAGTCTGTAAGCCATTGGGAATAATAAATATTCATTACATTGAAAAAATCCAAACAACCATCAGTTGTGACCTTCCTGCTCAAATTAAATGCTAAATATATAAAGAAAGTTATACAAAAAACATGTAAAAAATGTTCTTGCTAGCTATTATGGCATTCAGCAATTTGAAATAATTAAGGTGATTCTCTAAATTGCCTAAATTTAGATAATTTTGGTACATCTTTGTACCTAGAAAAGTTAGCAAAGCTTATCTTGTTTAAACAGCATTTCTTGTAATCTAAACAAGAAAAGTTTACACTGATTTAACTTCTGACAGTGAGAAAACATGTTTCTCTTATTAGGTGAAGATATCTGGGTTCAACTTTAATTAATGTTCACTAAATTCATCAAACTTTAATCAAACATTTGATTGCACTTTGTTACAAAACTGCAGTTTGAATATCTAGCACGTAACAAAGACTTTATACGCAAATCAAGCACTTGAAAACATCATATTGAAATTCAAGCATTTTCAAAAATTTCAACCACCCTTAACCCATGAAACTTGCGAATAATAAACATGTTAAGGTTTTCTCTTACGGCATCACTCTCTCAATCTAGCAAGGTAGTAACAAATAAGAGCTTCTAGTAAGTGACATATATATACAAGCATCCAATTTGAGGGGAAATGACCAACCAGAAAATAAAGGAACAGCTACTCTCTCTGCTGATAAGGAGCATGACTCACCCAGAACGGTCAGAGTGGCGTTAGCTGAGAGACTGCCAGCTGCATTTTGAGCCGTACAGCTGTACACTCCCATGTCTTCTGTCTTCACGTTAGCAATGAAGAAGATGTCATCATCTGGCATCACGTGCATCCTGCGCTCTCTGGCAGCAGGGAAGTCAGTGCCTCCATCCTTCTGCCAAGCTATCTGGGGAGAAGGGTGACCTTCTGCTGCACACTCAAGCCGAGCCATCGTCCCAGTGCGAATTGTCAGATCCATGGGAGTCTTGAGAAAGGAGGGCATCTCTGAAAAGCAGAGGGCAATCTGGGGTTAGGGTCTATTATCAAGAAATCTTTTGGCTGATACTTCTCCTAAAATCTTTTAAGTAATCATTTTAATTGCATCTCAGTTAAATCACAGTAGCACAATCCTTACTAAGGTTGTGCAGACTAAGTTTCTAAGACTAATACTTTTTCTAGAAAACTGCAGAACAGATAGGGATGCACCAACCCACTTTCTCCACTTCTGATACCAATACAGATATCTGAAGTTTAGAATTGGCCTATACAATTCGATACATAAAACCTGTGCTGAATTGACTTGAAAAGTTTTTTTTTTTTTTAAACAGACATAAATGTGCTGAATAACTAGTTTATTTGATTACTGTGGACCAGTACAGCACCCTTAAAGACATCAAAAGCTTCACAAGCTTGGGTCAAACCTGAAAAAAAACTCAACTTTAATTTGTTCAGTCAGTGCAATAAGAAGCATAAAAGCCAATGTACAATAAGTAATAAAGCTCAGAGGATAAAGCATAGAATTACTTTAAACAGATCTGCCCTAATGGGCCAGGCACATTGCCACCAATACTAAATCTAGAATTTGTTTCTTCAATATCAAGACCAATACAGATATTAATATCAGATCAGTACTCTAAAAACAGATGTTAAAAGTATTCATGAAAAAGCAGACAAGGTCTCACCATTGATTGTCAGCATAGCCCTGTTTGAGTAGTTGGAGCCAAAGTGATTGGAGACAACACACTGGTAAAGCCCTTCATCAGTGAAGTTGACATTAAGGAGATGAAGCACTGTGGTGTAGATGAGTTGTCCATCCTGATACCGGGCGTAGTTTTCCACTTCTGCATCGTAGAGAACCTCCCCGTCCTTCCGCCACGCCGTGGTCATCGGCGAGTCGCTGCTACTGGATGCAACGCAGCTCAGAGTCATGTTGTTGCCCCTCAAAGCCACAGAGGTCTCCGGATGGGTAGTGATCTGAGGCTTGGGGAAATCATCTATAGTGGAGAAAGAGGAAAATGGGAAATATTTTCTATATTAACAATATTCCCATAGAACTCTTGAATAACATACCTCTCAGAATAAAATACCACACTGTATTAATTGGCTTTTAATTTTAAATATTCCAAATACCTCAACAAAACACCAAACCTAGACAAGGATCTCTTTGCAACATTTGTATAATTCATTGTGTATTTCTGAGAATTTAAATATTCAAACTGACCACAAACAAACTCCTCTGGGCTGATTGAAAGGATGCTGCGACCAAGTAGACTAGCAGGATGGGCGCAGACAGCAGAGACAGGCTGAAGGAACTGGCTTTCGGTCAGCCAAGGACCCAGCCACTGCATATGACAGTCACACAGCAGGCTGCTGGAGTTCAGGACACTGGAAAAGCAAACAGAAAAATTGTCAAATTTTATACATTTAAAAAAACTATCATCTTACTTTTATTGCTGTCATCATAGCATCTAAGGTACTTTATGCAAAGTCTTAGAGACTCCAAAAAGATGCTGATCAAAACCTCCAAAAAGGTAGAAATATTTCTGCAGTATTTTCGAAAAGAGGATGTGGCTGTTAACAGGGAGCTAAGTCAGCTCAAGATGTACCTGAAAATAAATAAACACATCTCTAACTTCAAAACTAAAGTAAATTTGTGTTTTATAAGTAATCTAATTTAATTTTTAAAATCAGTTTAAGAAACAACATAAAACAAAACGTTGTTGTATGTAAGCTTAACAAAACCTAAGACTTGAGCTTTCAGCGTACGTACAATACTTCAAGTTCTAAATGGGAAAGTGCCTCAGGGTGTATGGACATGATGCCGTTCTTGCCAAGGTCCCTGCAGACAAGACAGAATTATGGATTAGAGCCTTAAACTAGAGATTTGATCTCAGTTATGTCGGGATTTACTAAAATTACATAATTCTAAAACAGACTTACTGATAAATATAATCTGTCATCAACAACATATTTGTAGGAATTATCAGTACTGCACACAAAGACAAAGTTTAATTATTTAACTTACAGCTCCTTCAGCTCAACCAGCCCCTCAAATGCCTTCTGAGTGATTGATTTGATTTTGTTCCGCTGCAAATTTCTGCAAAATAAAGTAATTTCATGTTATACTTTTTTAACAGTTTATTAAGTTGTCATACACATTGGTAAACCTAGCCTGCAACTTTTGTGAAGGTTAGTTTAAAAAACCTGAACAGCATTTCATGGTCAGTCAACTTGTTCGGGCTATAAAATGGCTATAAATTAAAAATTTATTATAGACATATAGTAAATTGTGCTGTTAAAAGTGTTGGTACCTGACAGAGATTTTATTTATTTTGCCACATTTAAGTTTTTAAGATAAACAAATTGTAATATCAGAGTTAATTAAAAAAACAGTTTGCCAAACCAACCAGCCCTTTGTACAAAAATAGTGTGATTATTGGCTGACTTGCAATAATTATGGTATTACTAAAATAGAACCTAGCTCACAACAAGGAGTAGGTTGAAAGATCTCAAATAGCAATACATCATCTTAAACTAAAAGAAGCAATATATCATGTTCAACTAAAAGATATAAAAAGAGGAAGTGTGTGTCTAGACAAGATTACGAAACCATTTCTAAGGTTGTGAATGTCATTAACCACAAATGGAGAAAAAATTAAACAGGAATGAATCTTCCAAGAAGTGATTGTCCTACCAAAATTACTCCAAGAGAATGTCAAATACACATCCATAAGGTTAACAAACAACCCAAAATACCATTAATCATCAGTAGCCTCACTTAGCTCAGATGATGCTTACAATTAAAAAAATAAAAAATAAAAGACTAGAAAAAATGGCATCCACACGAGAGTTCAAGAGTTATTTGCTGCTGACCAAATAAAAGCCAAAGCTCTACCACGTATTTGGCTAAACAAACTACTTTCCACTTGAAAATCCTAAAGATTATCCAGCCAGCATTAGTTTGGGACATTAATCTAAACACGTTAGCTACACTCCAGAACTCTAACAAACTACTTTTTCACATAGTATCAGATTGGTCTGAATGGTCTTATCCGATAATAAAAAAAAAAAAAAAAAACACAATCCATTTCCATTTACTTTGCCTGTCTTTCTCTTATAATAATATTAGTTTTTATGATCAGAATCCTTTCACTGAGATACAATCAGCTAAAACAAAACAAATTTGTGAAGGGCAAACCCTTTTTTACAGTATTGTAAATAAACAACTATGTGTTAGATTGATAACATCCATCACTACAACGCTAATGAAAGGCCTGAAGCACTAAAAAATAACATGCAAGAAGGTCATTTGTCTAAATGAAAGGCATTCCAACAATATGCATGCATGCAAGCAGTAGATTACAATTTCACACAGCCATATTTATATCCATTCTCACAGTGTGTTCAGCTTCTTCATTCCATCAAATACAGCAATGGAGTCTTCAATGGCCCATGAGATTTCATTATTGCGAATATCTCTGAAAAACAAAGAGTCATATCACACATTATAGGTCAAATGTGCTAAACAGTTAAAACATTTTTTTATGATAATACATCATAAATTAGTCTTTCCAACCCAAGAGTTGCCAGTAATAGCAACTCTAGGCAACGGTTACACAGCAGATTTAATAACTTCATTGCAATCTTTTCAAACTTCAACATCTGCAAAAAAATAAACAAATAAATAAATCAAATAGGTGTCACTAATATAATACCAAATAAGATACATTTCCAGTAGTTTGGAAAGTGTCTGCAGTCTAAATGGTGAAGTGACATTTTATCCAACTTTTACGTCTTTGACGTGAGACATGCATCACTGCCAGACAGACTAAAACTGGACATAAACAACAATTAAATCTATGACAAATCTGGACTTATGAAATATCATAATTGCAATTCGACCACTCCAGGTGCCTTCAACTCATACAAAAATACATCTTTACACAAATTCCAGTCAATGTTTCACAAAATGCCATTGGTAATAGTTATGGTTTCTTGTGGCAGCTCCCACTGGAATAACTTTAAAATAAATCCATAGATGGTGGTATCCATTATTGTTCCCGTAATCAGTTTGCTGCTGTGTGACATTCTTCTGTGCATGAGGGTCACTTTGGGGTTGTAAACTGTTCACACAGAAGTCTGATTATACTTATCAGAAGTCTGATATGTATAATTGGACTGATTTTAATCAGGAGTATGTATGACCACACACACACATGCACGCACACACGCAAACAATCGGATTTCAGCAAAAACATCTATGAAAATTGAGCATTCAGGCCTGCTATGTGAATGTAGCCAAAGTTGCAAACCTAACAATTTGAGACACTGAGCTTCTAAGCTGTGTCAAAGTTTGGTGGCCCTGCTTCTGATGAGAGGAAATAATTGGCTCCGTTTATCACTATTTATCACAGTTCATGGGTCTCCTGGAAACCCAGAGAGGCTTTGTGTTTGCAGGATGGTTCACAGGCTCTTTTGTTTTACTTCCCTCATGCATGGCCACCTCTGAAAGAAGCTTGGCTTTGTAAAATACCCCTCTTCAATGAAAGCTTTTTGGATAATAAACATACCAAAACATAAACTCTTCACATTTCATTTCAGCACCTTATATTTGCATCAAATAAGGAGTTCTTCTACACTTCATAAGTTACAGAATAGTACTTAAATACAAATTGCATATTTGTTTAATTAGGCTAGCATATTATTGTACAGGATTTCCAAAACTTTTGTTGTAATGCTGTTGTTGATATTGTGATTGTCCCATTAAATCTGCCACTCGTACAACCGAAGTTCAGAACCCTCTCACATTCCACATGTATGACACGTACCGGGCCCTCACAAGGCAATACAAATATTCCATTAGAAAGACTGATTATGATTGCATTTGCAGTTTTAATCCATCAGAGTCTACTTAGGAGAAACCCACATTCATTAAATGTTAATTCATGCTAATCATTAAAGCACCTCTTCAGGCTGTCAAAAACACTTTCTTCTCCACTTGGAAGACAGATAATACAGAACTAAAGTGGAATTCTTGGAAAAATTACACACTGAGTCATTTGATTTAGAATGCAAATGAAATGGCTAACGCAGGATTACCACACAAAGGAAACTAAAGCAGTGTATAAAGAGAGAGTAGCTTCTATGGTTTTTCTAATTTGTAAGGAAAAGCTTTATTGATGACAGGACTACAAGTACAGATAAGGAATGAAAACAAGCACACAGACCTACTGTAGTCAGCAATCTGTCGGAATGCAGGTCAAGAACAAGCCAAGACTTGATTTTAATAGGCAAACTTCATTTTATTTCTTAGAAGCGACACTGCTACAGGGCATTGTACTTACAAGGTGCGCAGATGTCCCAAGCTGCTAAACACGCCTTCTCCCAAATGGCTGATAGAGTTTTCCCCCAGGTTCAGAGTCTCCAGGAATCCTAATCCAA
Source organism: Poeciliopsis prolifica (assembly GCF_027474105.1). NCBI lineage: Eukaryota > Metazoa > Chordata > Actinopteri > Cyprinodontiformes > Poeciliidae > Poeciliopsis > Poeciliopsis prolifica. Next base: position 2,422,151 of record NW_026562405.1, read on the forward strand.
CAAAAGCAGTCTCCTCAAGTCTTGTCAGGTGATTGTGGGACAAGTCTCTGCAAAGATAAACACCAATTTTATAAAATACAATTCCCATCCATTTAAATTTTGCATCATTTGGTTGTGTAAGAGATATGATCATAAATTAGACAATTTCAGAACCTAACCTTTGCTAAATGAACTACGAAAAAAAGGCAGTAAACATTAAATAAATCATACAACAGTGGCTAATGAAACCATGTGGGACTGCTCATCTGCACAGAGTTTTCAGTTTTTAAGAGCAACACACTCACAGTTCCTCCAGTTTTTGGCAAAACTCCCAGGCGTCAGGACGAATAACACCTATAGCGTTGTGGCTGATCTGCAGGTTGCGCAACATCCTAAGGCCATACAGCCAAACTTTATTAACCTCCGTTAGGTTGTTGTGTTCCAGTTCTCTAAAAGATGGGAAAACAACAAAAAAACAAAGAAAAAATATTTATTTTTATGTGAGAAACTCCAGACTGATAATTTATAAACCATGAGAAAAGTATTTTCTGCACAGGGTTGCACAGTGGAGCAGTTGGTAGCACTGTTGCCCTGCAGCAAGAAGGTGTTGGGTTCGATTGCTGGCCAGGGGTCTTTCTGCATTGAGTTTGCATGTTCTCCCTTTGCATGGTGGGTTCTCTCCAGATACTCCGGCTTCCTCCCACAGTCCAAAAACATGACTGTCAGGTTAATTGCTCTCTCACCAAATTCCCCTTTGGTGTGAGTGTGTGTGCATGGTTGTTTGTCCTGTCTGTCTCTGTGTTGCCCGGACGGATGGACGGACGGCGAAAAGTATTTCCCATCAAAACCAATCAGCTACTTCTAAAACAAATAGTAATTAAACTGTTTTGAAATTTAAATAAACAGCATTATACTCACAGTTCTTCAATGTTGTTTAGCCCAAAAAATGCTCCATCCATAAGCTTTGTGATGCCATTTCTTTGCATCTTTAAAGACTTTAGCGAGTCCAGCCCCTTGAAGGTCAGACTATCCACTATCTTGATCTTATTACGCTTCATTTCTCTGTTGGGAAAGTAAATTAAAGCTTTATTTAGCCAAGCAGAAATAAAACAATCAAGTAAACTCATTAAATGACTGGAATACTGAAAGTAGCATTATCAGCTTGATTCATTGGCCGAAATAAAAGTTGATCAAACCAAAATAAAAAATAAAAATCACTCTGAAGGTGCCGATTTCAGGTTTGAACTAAAAATTGTTTAATACTTACAGTAGCTGAAGCTGAGAAAGTTTGAAGACTTTTGTTGGCAGCGTAACTAATCTGTTCCTGTTCAGCCGAAGTACCAGCAGTGAGCTGGAGATGTTCTCAAAGCAGCCAGGCTCTAGGAGGCTGATTTTATTGTTACTCAAATTCCTAAAATATGAAACAAAAGCAGAAACACTGAAGCAAAAAATTAAAGGGGATAAATATGCCTAACCTATTTTAGGTCTGCTCAGGAGTAAAATGAGCTTCATGCATTGCTGATTTCTTTAATAACAAAAGCATTAGTGCATCCAGTTTTTTCATTAAGATATTTAAAATGCTTTACATTCCCAAAAGAACTGTTACTATTAAACCTAAACTCATCCGCAGAAGTGTTTTCTTATATTTTATACTACTGATTACACAACTATTGTCATCCACAGAAATTGAGGAGGAAGTAAAAGTTGTTGTTAATGTTTAATGATGACTCCAAGTCCTGAGGGGAAAAGTATAAACTGCTCATTTCAGTGATGCATTATTACTTACAGATATTTGAGCTGGATGGATGGAAAAGCTCCCACTTTGAGCTCAGAGATAGAGTTAGACGTTAGGTCCAGTGTTTCCAGGGAAATGTATGGTTGCAGCTGATGCATCAACAGTTCTGAGATCCGATTGTGGACTCTGAATTATATTAAAAACAAAAACATGTCAGTTTTCTGCAATGACATTGACATTACAAGTCACAATCAATTCAAAGTTATCATGAAGCTTGACTAAACTGCAATACTAAACTCAATGAGTAATGATAACTAATGATGCCTAAAAAATATCTGTATTTTTCAGATGTTTGATGTAATAGCTAATTTTTTCTAACTTCTGAGAAATCAGAAAGAAAAATCTTTAATATTTATGAAACTCTTCAAGTTGTTTTATGTGAACTTCCACAGAACAATTCTTTCAAGCTTTTTTAAAAGATATTTTATTGCCCAGCCACTTAAAAGTTATATAAAAATCATTCAAATATAAAAGGCAGCTAGATTTAAGCATAACTTCATACTGACAGATAAGAACCATATAACAAACAGTCAGTTCCGTACTTTGTCCTTTCTTTCACAGAGGAAGTTTGCTCCCGTTTATTTTCTAAATCAGTGAAAGATTTTTTTGTGACCATAATTCTTTGAAAGCTGGACAAGTAGAATGGTATAGAGATGCAGCAAATTGCCCAGGCCCAGGAATCAAACCAGGGCCAACTGTATTGAAAATTGTGCCCTTTGTATATGGTGAGCCTGCTCTATAGTGAGGGATGTGGTGGCCCCATTGACTGACATCATGTCAATTATTTGGCTCAACAAAGTGACACTAAAATATTCTTGAACAAGTCTTCCATACAGTGGGTAAATGGGTCAACTTTAACAGTACAAATCAAACTTTTGAGACCATATCCAGAAATTCAGTAGATTATACTTTTCATTTTTACTACATTAAACAAAATAAATTATAGCATGTTAGGATTGCAGGATTTAAGGTAATAGAAAAAAAAACTAAATTGCAATACAATATGTCAAGTACTGCAGAGACATTATCATTTACAATTAGCCCATATTTCCTTTCCATGAGCTTTAGAATTCTATATTGTGGGCATAATACACAGTTAGTCAAACCAAAAGACCAAATGCATTAGCAGCAACAGGTACCTAAAATATTATTACCTGCCAAATACTGCATCCCAGCAGACTTTCTAATTGCAATATTGTGCACATTGAAATTCAAATACAATTTAAAATTCTATTTTAGACTTTGCAGGTCAAAAAGCAAGATTAGATGTTTTTCTGTTTACATTTATTAATGGATAAGACAACTTTTTAAGACAAAATGACTTAGAAGATTTGGTAAGATCCAAATAAAAAAAGAAAAAGAAAGGGCAATAACAGTTTTCTCACTATTCTCTCAGCAATCAACGAAAACACAAGTGGAAATGACTACTTGTGTTGATTAGCAACTGCTCACTATGATTATGAATGTATTACAGATCATTTATTTTTTCTCAGGAATAAAATATAATAGGCTTTTTGCAGTGGCAAAGCATGTGATAGCACTGTATGGTACATTACATCAAATGTGTACTTAAATAGGTCTTAGATGGAGAATGGTAGTGCTACACGTTCATGGCAGAAAATTAATTAAAATCTGTATGTCAAGGAAGAGGGAAGAACACACAATAGGAGTTCTATACTCACAATAAAAGTGAGGTAATGTTTGATGAAACATTTCCAAAAAACGGAAAAACAGCCAGGTCGTTGTGGTTCATGGTGCTGAAATGAAATTACACACAATATTGAAATCATAATGGTCAAAGTGAACTGACCTCTCTAATAGGAATGAAAAAAAAACAATAAGGACAACCTCTAAATCCTTACATCACTTTAATTCAAGATAACCAAGGATAAACACAAAATTTAAACTGAAGAGTTTGACAACAAAGTTAACATAATTTAAAAGCAGTAACAGTAATAAAGAAGCTAAAATGTTTTTTTTTTTAAATAGACAACATTAATTATCGGTTAGTTTAGAGGGAAATTAATTCAAACTGAAAAAACTAAAAACATATTTGTATACAACAGCCCTTGAGAGGGTTCTTTCAATTAAAATGCATTTACATCTTCATGATCAATTATGAAGGTTTTTGTATCAAAACAGAGCAGAGGATTTAGTTGAAACACGCTTCTGACAAAATCTGCTTGTGTACTTACACTTGAGTTATCCCATCTGGCACGTCCAGGGGGGCAGCGGTCAGTCTTTTCCTGTTGCAATCCAAAATATGGACCTCATCTTGTCCTTTCGCGCAGGAGCAGGCAGCAGGACAAGAGTCTGTGACCCAGGCACTGAAACTCAGTAGCAGGACAAGAGATGGAAGAATGGGCCAACCTTCCGCCATTTTAAATGTCCTCCTACTGAGAGGTAGCTACGTGGCTAACAGACCGTTTCAAATGGCACTTTCAAGAGCTACAAAAGCAACAAACTATCCGAGGCGTTCTATTTCAGTCTAATTAACACATAATTCAGCTTCACAGCGTCATAAACCCAGCATAAATTGTGTAATCCAATTTTATCCAACTTGCGTGAAGCATAGTAGCTGAGATTTGTTCCCTTCTTCGAATAGCCTGGAATTCGTCCTGCTCCAATCAGGACAGCCTCACCGCCAGGCTAACCAGCTAACTGCTAAACTGGTTTGACCCCAAAAATACAACACTTCCCGAAAAACGAAATAACCTAAAATAAATGCTCTGACGGCTTCTGGTTGCAGACAACAACGGAAACGTTAAAAGCATATTTTTTTCTATAAATTATAATAATGTTTTTGGAACCCTGTCCCAAAAGAAAAACAATGCGCCGCAAACTGATGACAAAGGATAGCAAAGATCCCGCCCCATTCCAGCATGTTGACAAACACGCTATTGGTCAATGGTCAAGTACGTCAAAGAATTTCAACGATTTGATTGGGTGAAGTCTAACTGAGTTAAAGTGGCGACCTTCCCAGTTCTATGAGGAAAAAAGTTTGGCAATAGAGCGTTAGCAAAAACAGTAATATTTTTTGACGGTATTACATGTAGCATCTCTAACCTGCAATTTTTTTATATTTATATTTTCAGAAACAAATCTTTACAATTATAGTATAGTTTTCTCGCTATTACATAATAATAATAATAATAATAATAATAATAATAATAATAATAATAATAATAATAATAATAATAACAATAATAATCATCGTCATCATCTTAATTGTAATTATAATAATGTAATGTTTAAAAAGGTTGTACTTGCACATGTTTAGTTTTGTTTATAGGATAAAGAAACAAGGTTTTACACAGCACATCAAAAATAACTACAGTGAAATAAGACAATGCAAAAATCCAAAATAAACCAAGGTCAGCAATTACTTGAAGAAATAAAAACATGACAATTTTATGCAGCAATTGTATAGGGCATATTTAACCCTATCTGTTGCATGTTTCATTGCTGCTTCTGTTTCACAAAGATAAAATAAAAGATTAGGATGGGTTTCCATGCTATTATGACTTCTGTTGGTATTAAAATATTGACTGTAGTCACTTTTAAACAGCTGTTGGTCTGGCAGCATTTTTCCATCATGCATAATTGTTCCTGAAAGTTTTAAAACAAAACGAGACAAAAAGCCAAACCTTAATTTTCAAAAGGGAGAGAAGCTATTATTATTTCGTCCTCAACCCTTTAATGCAAGCACATTCTTGATCTCACAAATGACTTTAACTTTTGTCCAAGTCTATTATTGTTTGTTTGCTCAAAACAAGTTGGATGTATTTTTATCCATCAGTAATCTGTGATCAGAATCATTGTGTTAGAACGGGAGCTGGGTGTGATTATTTAAACCTGACTGCTCCTCTTCAGCATAGCTTGGTGTTTGTGAGCCCAGCCGCACTGATGAAGCTTGGTAAAGCCCTGCTGTCTACTTTCATCATGTTTTGTCAATTCTGCTTCATTGAAAGGGGCCCAATACGTGTAACTCTTTATAGTGAAAGAGAGTATAGTGAGGGGAGTATCTATGAATTAAATGAAACCCAAATAAGGGCAAATGTTTGATTTTTAAATAAATTCTGTTTATAGAGATTTATGCTGAGTCGGCATGTGTAGATATTTTACATGTTTGTGTTATTCAGGGTGTGCTTTGAACTAGCCTACGCCTTAAAAATGAGGTGTGGGCTGAACACTCACAAACCAATAGGCAGTCAGTCTCACCTTTACTTTTGGAAGAGTAGCATATTCTAAGAATTGTAGTCCATTGCCAATTACAATGAATATTTAATAGGCTTCAAACACAGTTGGTACCTCCTCTCTCTTATATATCCACTTCCCATAAGCAGAGCAGCCAGTTCTTTCATCACTGCATTCCTTTGAGCCAGAGAACTTGGTAGCCAAACATGTTCCAAACTGATTCAGCGTCCAGTTTTCCAGCTTTTGTCCACAAGAGAAGAGGAGAAGCGGAATATCACCGAACATGCCGTCTGGACACAAACAATCCACAGAGCGTCCTGCATGTCGTTGGCACATCTTTAAAGGCGAATTTGAACAGGTAAACCGACTTGATGTTAATTAGCGAAATAGATTAATTAACTGTGGGAATAAGAACTATGTGCTTCACATCTAGGTGCCTGTGTTAATTTGCATATAACTCCGCCAGTTTGCTTCAAAGTGCAACACTTGTTAGCGCGTGTTTTATCCGACCGAAAGAGAGCCTGAACTGAAAGGCGAGACAACAGAGCTTAGTCCGGTTACTTGTTATAAAAGGTGTCAATATGACACCTTTTATAACAACAAAGTTCATCCAGCTTTTTTCTAGCTGGATGAACTTCATTGCGACTTTTAAAGGTTTTTTTTTTTTTTTTTTTTATCAGCGCAACATACTGGTAAGCGATAAAGAGTTTGGACTTAGAGAAGGGCAGGGGTGACTATATTCTGACCAATCACCAGTTGTAACTCCAGTTGTAACTGCTGACTTAGTCGAGCTTTCCTCTCCGCAACCTGCTGACCCGTTTGCGCTTTCTTGTACCCGAGCTGTATCAGCGCCTTTGAGAGCCGAGAGGGTTGCACACATGGGTCATCGACGGACTCTCCGAGTAGATTATGATAAATCGACAAACGTAGTGTGCGTTGTCGGCTCGGAACTCAACGTAAACTTAGACAGGTAGGCTTCTCTCTGCAGCCAACCATTCGCCTGCAAGGTGTGCACCGTTTGTTAAAGATCCAGCATTTGATACAGGCTCACACTTTCCGTCTCTCTTGTTTGACTCATTATTGCAGCTGCTACAGGAAATAATGTTAGGCAATGAAACGATGTGTTTTTTTTAAGTCCGGCCACCTTGTAGGTTCTTTATTGTGTTCCAAGCTGTTCTGATGGGTATTTTCTTGCAACACATTTGGTACAGTGATATAATATTGTACTTACCAAAATACTTTCAGATTTAAGCCTCAGATGAAACCCTTTCTCAAAAGCAAAGATAAGGGTTTAAGATAGAAAACATGTCTGATAGCTCCCTGATAATTCTTTTCACATTTTGGGTTGTGATATTTTTTAACAAAAGTATCTTAAAACATATTTTTATGTTTTGAAAACATAAAATTGTTTTTAAAACATTTACACTGACTGAAGTATTGTCATTTCAGTCAGTGTAAATGACTAAGCCATTTCGGTACAGTTACACCAAAATAAGGAACTCATTGTTAATTCACAGAAAAAAACATTTGTCTATGCACATGTTACAGGCAGAAATTGTGGGGTTTTCCTTTATTTTGGACAATACATAGACACAACAATTCTCTTTTGTTGCTTTGTACAGAAAACACTTTGTCTTTCTCCATAGAAAAGGGCCTACGCTCTGACAAATGTCAGCCTGCTGTGCATAACAGAACCAGGCTCTAACACGTGGTGTAATATGTCCAGGGCTCTTAGGGGGTTTCAAATTGGACTCAACACAATCTTTTGCATATCTTGTGACAGGACACCTGTTGAGTTGATTACTGGATACTGATTCATCATGATATTTGCAAGTAATTCTATTCATAGTTTGGATAAATTCCATGTTTCCAAGGCATATTTTATTTTTATCTATTAATAAAAAACATTGCTGTAATTTGGATGACTGATGTGCTGAATGTATACACACATTCATCTTTGTGGTTGTTGTTCTTAGAACCTACTACCCCCCATTTTGCTGACTTAACTGCACACACCTACTCACAAGGTGTAAATAGCTTCAGCTGGCAAATCCATCACAGAGCACAGATGAGTGTAGGCGTGGTCTGAGTGGCTTTGACTTTGGCTCACAAAATTTTGTTGTGATCTTAAACTGAAGCTAACATGAAAAGTCTATATAACAATAGTGAGTCTTTTATTGTTAAAAACAACTCAGATTGACACGTCAACATTTTTAAAACCTCATTTGAGTTAAGTGAAACAGTAAATGCTAATATAGTCATAGGTGCTATGATATGTAGACATGTAAAAATATTCAGTTGTTCATTGTAACAGTTGCTTCTTGTTATTTTACTTTTTACACAAAGACTGATCTACTTCTTAGACTAATGAAAGTTCAAAATAAGCACATTATTACCTCTGCTGTCAGTTTGGTTTGTCATCTATTGAAACATGAGCAGGCTAAACATACACCAGTGTTCATCCTAAGTTGTGTTTACTCTATGACGTCAGTGGTGTTGGAAGCACTTTATTGTGCAAACTCAACATAATTATTTGCACAACCTTGTAATAGGGTCCTTACCACTCAAACTTTGCACATGTTATCAAGTTACAACCCCACAGAAAGCCATAAAGCAGTCTTGTATACAGTGAAACAAACCATGTGAGGGATAATTAAATTTGGCATTTGCTACTTAAAGCTAAAGAAAACATAACATTTGAAATTAAAATATTACATCAGATAAAAAAAAACTTTTTGAAAATGGAAATATGGATTTAATAAAAAATTTGTTTAATACCTGCTTAAAGGTGATATTTCCAAACTGTGAAACAAGACTCATCAAGACATATATTTTAATTTATTGAATGTGAAAGTAATTGCTTTTCAGGTTTCCTCTCCTGCGCACAATAATGCACAACATTGTATTTTCTACCATGTAAGGTACAATTGAGGTTGTGATTGTAACTTGACAAAATGGTTGAAAACTCAAGAAGTATCATTACTTTTGAAAAGCAATGTATTAGGCAAAACACCTGATGTTAAAATCTGCCATTCTGCCTTTCAGGAGCGCCCCTCCTGGCTCCAACTTCTTCTCAGTGAAGTGCACTGCCAATGTTAAATTCGAACTCAGCCCTCCACCTGGGGAGTCATCCCATCGGGCCCTGGTACCCCTCTGTGGAAACTCAGTCATACTCATCAGCATGAGCCATGCCAGCCAATCTGAAAAAGATGATAAGGTAAACTGGATAGTCATAAAAATACAGCCTTTAATCACAGCCTTTAATCCAACACAAGTTTTTTAATACTGATAGATCTCATCAATGCAACATTGTCAAATATTCCTGCAGCTTTTGCTAGTAAACTCTTTACATTTGTCTTCCATAAGTAAACATTTGTTCATTTATATAAAGCTGTCTGTCCGCTATTATGGAAGTGGAAGTACCAGGAAGGTTTTGGGGACAGCAGTTCTGCATCTTACTGCCATTGGTAAGTTTTATTTGACTGAATAACACACTTTTGTCATGATGCTGATGATGTCTCCGCATATAGACTCTGCATATGTATAGGAGGCAGCAAGTTTGATGCAAAATTAAGATTTAAGAAATGGAAGATTAACTTACAAAACAAGAACAAAGGCAACAGAGTGCGACGGAAGAAACCAGTGGTGAATACTGAGTCTGTGAAGGAATAATTGGGAAAACTAACCATAGGTGGAAATTCTAAATTTTCTCCATCAGCCACAGTGGCTGTAATTATGTAATTAGTAATTATGGCATTTCCATTAAATAACAACCAAAATTAAAATCACACAAGAATAAGTTTGTTCACCCATTGAATCATTAAAAATCATGCTGCACCATGATCCTAAAGCTACTTCCTGTCATCTTCTTCTTCGTGGGTTGTGCCGGTAGTAACTTCCAGTTTTTGATCATGTGACTTGTGTAACAGAAAAAAAGTGTTCTGGTTGCATTTTGCAAAATAAACCAAGCTTGATAGGGCTAAAAATCCTCTCATCCAAGCAGTTTAATGCTTAATCAAAAAACATGTTTTTTTGGGGGGAATTGCTGTCTTTCCATTATGGAAATTTATTTCTGAAATTATATAGTCAACTGACAGAGTTGAAACTAATAGAGAACTTAATAACAGAAATGAATACTAGCGCTAACAAATCCAATGTTGAACAAAGGTAATTGCACTAACAGAGGGAATAAACTAGAACAAGGAAAAATAATATTAAGAAATGAATACAAGGAAATAACTGAAGATTAGAGTCCAAAACAAGGGATCATGGCAACCACTTATCAATGTTCAGCCAATTGATTTGTTAGTTTAATTTTATCAGATCGTCAGTGATTAAAAGTAGGATCAAAGTCTAAACATTATTTTGCACTGGAAAAGGGACCACTGAAGCAATACATGCACTGTGCTTGAGCCTTTGCATGAAACATGCAAGCCTATGCAAAAGCACTATGCGATAAGCAAGATGTGTTTGTCTCCCAGAGATCTCTCTTGACGTGGATGCTGACAGAGATGGCATTGTGGAGAAAAACAACCCGCACAAGGTAAAACATAAAATGTTATTGATTACAATAAAAATATTACTCACTTATCATCAAGAAGAGCTTTAGTCAAGAAATAAAATGTATGACTCATGTGACAATGCTGATGTCACCATGTGTCACATGAGTCATACATAAAGTTTTGCATGCTGGCAGTTTGATCAGTTTAGGGTGTTAATGTACTGTGCATGATATTTATGCATAGTACAAGCTTGAACATGCTGCAGCAGAGACACTTGTTTTTCTTCTTCTATTTTGCACATTTTTTTTTATAAATAGAGGCAAGCTGAATGAATGCTGTCTAAACATGTTTTCCACATTCCACACTGTATTAGTCCAATTCACCCTCAAGTAGTGATCCTAAGTTTAGTTCTCACTGTGAAAATTTTTATGAATTCCTGTGGATATATTTTCACAAATTGAACAAAGACAACACAACTAAAAATAAAGCAGTTATCAGTTATTTATTAATCTTTTTTAATATGAAATCCCTTTTCCAGCTCCTTGTGTCATGTGTAAGGATCATCTGGCATTTGCAGCATGTAAATGAGCTTGGTTTGCTCATTTACATCTCTTTAATTTTCTCCTTTAATCTGTGTTTGCAGAAATTCAATTTTAATCTAGCCAAATTCTCATTATTGTTTTTGTCAGAATGCAAAGCAACGGCAAGTTCATATCCCATTAGCCAGAACTATGCATGGACTCACCTTCATACATACACAAAAGCAGAACAGTGATCAGACTCAATGGCTCATGACTCTCTTTCTGCATAATCAAGCTTAAGCTTGTCTTGAAAGTCTTTAGTTTAAATCTTTGATCAGTCCCAGATGGAACATTGTTTAACAACACAAGGGCAAGCAGCACACAGTAAATATTCTCCATAATAAATGTTACTTTTGAACACATGTTCTTGCATAACTTAAATCCCTGTATTAAAAAGTAAAAATTCTTTACAGAACTTGCTTTATAGAGATTTTAGACTTTTAATGTCTGCATTGGACATTTTTGGTTTGTTGAAAATCTCTTAGGAATCATGGGCATGGGGTCCCAATGGGCATGGAGCTATCCTGCTGGTCAACTGTGATTCAGAAAAGACATACAACAAGTCACTAGACAGTGAGGATCCCCGCATAGTCAAAGTGGCAGGTAAAACCGTATTGGTCCAGAGGAGTATTTACTATGAACATGTTTTCATTCTGTTGTTTCCCCGCTGTATGAAAAGTGCTCTCCTGTGTGCAAATGTTATAAATCTGTGTATTTGAAAGAACTTATCAAGTTTTAGAAGATGAACTAAAAATTGTTACAAATTTTGTGCTTTGCATTGTGTCTAAATTCAGTCTTTACTAATGATTCAAACTTTATAGCTTTGAAAGTAATTGTTAAAATTTCCAGGAGAGCACTATGTTGTGCATTCTGGTCTGAACTTCTCCAAATTGGATCAGATGGACTACAATTTTTTCGTCTTTGTCCATGCTTTCTCAATAGCAACTTTAAATTAAAGCACATGGAATGTTTAAACTCCCATGATATTTATCCACAAACATTTTACTATTAATTAAATATTACAAAAAGGTTTCAATTTAACAATAAATTACCATAGGTTGTCTTATACCCCAGATGTTGTCCTTTTAAAAAATTTTCTCAGCCAGAATTGATCAGTTCTCATTTATATTTATTAAATGCACCATTATTAGAAGTGACTCTGAGAATACATTTGAGGAGTTTCTATTGTTTGATTCTATTTTTTGGAAAACAGCAGCTTTGTTGAGTTTGATGGTTCATGTTGAGGTATGTGAGGGAGAATTCTTGTAACGCAAGAATTGGAAAAAGATTGTCTAAAAGGAGATTACATGCCATTGAATCCGAGAAGACAAAAATCTAAAATTAAAAGTTGTTGTCCTTACAGTTAAACTTCTTTACTATTAGTCCATTACTGAAAGTTTTCCTCACCACTAGAAAGAGACAAGTTGAATGTGTTAATGGGACTTCTTGTATATGTATAGATCTTAAGGACATGTCACTCATGGTGCTGCGGACCAGAGGACCTCCTGAACTCCCAGAAGGCTACAAACTCACCATGCACATCTCTCAGGGAGACGCAGAGAGTGTTCGAGTCTTCAGAGCTGCATCCCATGAAGTGGTTAAGAACAGCCTGCGTGAGTAAAACTGAAGATATAAAGGGCAACAGATGATGTAATAAAAATGCAATTCAGCTACTGTTTTATGACTGTACACTGTTAAGCATTTTACTTAAATCACTTATTATACAATTTATAATTATAATATGTTTTTCTGCAGACAAAATTTTTAGTTCTTTTGTAAAGGACTATCCATTGGTGCTAAGCAGTGAGGTGCTGTCCCAGGAAGTGCCTTATCTTGGAGGCTCAGCGGAAATGAACTTCTATGTGGAGGGTCTGAGGTTTCCTGACAAGGACTTTGATGGGCTCATCACCATCAACCTTAGCTTACTGCAGCCAGTGAAAGAGGTAAGATCAGCAAAGTAGCACCTTAATTTTACACCTTTACATTGATTTCCATGTTAAAACAACAAACAACAATATTTTTCTATCGAATTACAATACCCTCGGTAGACATTGAGAGGCTATTATGCTATTGTGAAGTGGAATGAAATGAAAATCACATCTGTCAATCACTCAAGCAGTTTGAGACATACTTTTATACTAATTTAAAAAAAAAGCGCTTTAGATTGTATGGGGCGCATCTATGAGAATTAGATTTCCAGCTGTGCTATGGACTCAAGTGGAATTTGGACTGTTTGACTGGGTCATTCTAACACATGAATATGTTTAATTTTAAACTATTTATTTGTAATTCTTTGTATGTATGGCTACTGTCTTGTTAGATAGGTAATCTTAGTCATCAACCAAAGAACTTTTTGTGGAGTCATCCATCTTCCTTTTTAGCTCTGACCAACTTAACTTCTACGGAAAGATGAGTCCACAATGCTGATGCCACCATGTGTCACATGAGTCATACATAAAGTTTTGCATGCTGGACAGAAAGTACATCTTCCTAGAACATGGTTTTCCTCATGTTTGCTCTTTCTCACTACTTGGTTCAAGTCAAAATTGTAATTTGCAGTAAAAGCAGACCATGGTGGGAGTTAAAACATTATATATTCATCAGCTTGTTTTTTTTCTTTTAAAGGGCATTCCTGAGACACCCATTTTCACAGACAAAGTGGTGTTCAGAGTGTCACCATGGATCATGACACCCAACACCCTCCAGCCTGTGGAGGTGTTTGTCTGCAGGTAAAAGGGAGCTAATGAATAATCAATATGTTTCTGAAGTTATTTATCTTGCACTTTCTCATGCTGTGCAAAGTCATCTTTGTAATTTCTGACAACTGTTTTATGGCTTTCTGCAATCATCTATTTTTATATCAAACAATCAACTGTTTAACATTTCAAAAGTTACCCTTTCATAATGGAAAAATATTTCCATTATGAAGACGTGATTGACAAGAAAACACGTCTGTCTGTGGTTTCAGTACGTCTGATAACTACCAGTTCCTCAAAGGAATGAAGACTCTTGTTGCACGTTGTGGGTACAAGCTGAAGATCTGCCATGAATACCTGAACAGAGGAGATCGCTGGATGCAAGTAACGAAACTTCTTTGACATATGCCAAACATTTTTTTACTTGATTTTCAGGGAAGGTTTTCTTTACTTATGCTGCTCGTTTAATCATGTCAATGTGCTTGAAGACTTTTTGTCAAAAATATAGTTTTAATATCAAAAGGATTTAGACAAATAGTCAAACAACTTTCTTTGACTATTGTCTTTCTGAGACCCACAAAGATAAATAGTTTTTTTTTTGTTTGTTTTTGTTTTTCAGGATGAACTGGAATTTGGTTACATTGATTCACCCCATCACTCTTTTCCTGTGGTTTTGGATTCCCCCAGAGATGGAGATCTTGATGACTTTCCTTATGATGAACTACTGGTAGGAGTATCTGTTTTCTCTTAAGAATAAAGTTCTTTTGAAAATATTTAACATCCTATCACATCCTGAGCCACTCATCAAGATAACGTGTTTTCTGTTGTGAATATCAAATGTTAAATACAGTTTTACTTGTGTAAAACTTAACTCTGTAAATAACTTCCAAAAATAAAATCAAAATGTTTACAAATTAATTATTTCTAACATATCCTAAAACAGAGATGGAAGCCCTAGTGTACATGTTTATCACCTTGTAGAACAGGTTACAGTAAAGTACGTTTAAGATGTTCAGAAGGTTGCTCTTTTCTAAACTACTGAGGAACAATGAAAGGCATGTCTAAATCTAAATTCAACAAATTTTTAGGAAAGCTGTTGTACATTTGTAGCGCAGAACATTCATACAGTTTCATCCTCAGGGCCCTGACTTTGGGTATGTGACCAGAGTGGCTTGCAGAAAAGATGTGAGCAGCCTGGACTCGTTCGGTAATCTGGAGGTCAGCCCTCCCGTCACAGTGAATGGAAAAAAATACCCTCTGGGCAGAATCCTCATTGGGGTTGCCTTCCCAACGTAAGTAACAATTACAAACCTAAAGAGTTTATCAATCAAATTATAAATGATCAAGGGCCTCATGTATAAACATGTGCAACTTCAGTGAATGTTTGTACGTGGGAGAAGTTCTGAAACTTGTGGTGCAAAAAAAAAAAAAATCAAATAATTTTTGAAAGCGTGTGTGGACAAGTCACAGCAGACATTGCCTCCATGAATTCAATTTGCATTGTATTGGATGCAACTGCGTTGTGACATTTCTCATGTATAAACACGTACAACTTCAGTGAAGTTTTGTATGTGGGAAAAGCTCTGAAACTTGTGGTGCAAAAAAAACAAACAAAAAATGAAATACATAAAAACGTGTGTGGACAAGTCACAGCAGACGTTGCCTCTATGAATTCAATTTTTATTGTATTGGGATGCAGCTGCGCTAGTGACATTTCTCTGCACCTGAATATGTTTACAAATTAGTATAGATCAAGATCTGTGGTCTCCCAACACATGTCTGAATGACCATGACAACAGCTTTGGATTCAGTTTGTTACCAACTACAACCAATAATAATAATATTCTTTATTTAAAAGGCACATAGTTACATCTACATATGACAAGAGAAATGACTAGTAACATTTGAAGTGATGTTTTCCAATAATTTTATTCTTATTTATTTGCATAATTGTGTGTTATCTCTTTGAAGATACTGTGGTTCAGTATCATCATTTAAGTTTAAACTATGAAAGTTTCAAATTAAGAACACATTGGGATTCTCCTTGGATTAAATAACACTGAATGTAGTCACATATCAGTGTACATTGTTGAGTTTTGGTGGGAGGTAGTTTATTATTGTCCACTGAAAGAGTTTATGTGGCTACTGCACATTTCACAGCAGGTAAACAGTTTGCAAATATATTAATGCACATTTATTTTTATACATCCCAATTTGTGTGTAAAATATTGTGCTGCATCTTTTTTGTGCATACACTGCATTTATACATGAGGCCTAATAAGAATTTATGTCAAGACTTGTTGTTTTCTTTTTTTCTACAGGGCAACAAAGGGAAGAAACATGACCAAAGTGGTTCAAGACTTTTTGTGGGCTCAGAAGGTTCAGGAGCCTGTTGCCTTGTTTTCTGACTGGCTCTGTGTTGGTCACATCGATGAATTCATGACCTTTGTTCCGGCTCCCGACAGAAAGGTAGTCGTTAGTTAAGCTCAAATCCAATAAGACAAGAAAAGTATAAATTGTGATTATACTGTACTCTGGTATCAATTCTGGGAAGATAAAAAAAACATATTATTTTCCACCTGTAGATGTGTTGATGATGACGGTTGTATAAATGCTGCTGTGTAACATCTCTAGTCAAGCTTCATGGTGGAAGAAATACATGGTAGCAAAATGCTTCCACTCCGTACAGATATACAGCCTATTGGCTTCAAGGATTCAGATTCTTCCTTTACTTCGTCACTATCACTGGTTGACTCTGCCAAGCTCTTTTTTTCCAGTATTGTGTAATCTCTTTGGATATGAGAGCTCCAGTGTTATCTTTGTCTTTTGTGTTCATGTTGACAGGGCTTTCGCCTGCTGCTGGCCAGCCCAGACGCAGGCTACAAATTATTCAGAGGACTTCATAATGATGGGCATGGACAAGCCAAGATGTTTGATGGTATAGTTGGCGAGTTATTAGCAGATATATAGAAAACTGATAGGTAAAATGTAGAGTAACAGAACTAAAAATTGTAATTATTTCATAAGGTGTGAAAAATGAGGTGCATGTGACAGTGGATGATATCTTGAGGGATGAAAATCTACGAGATGAAAATAACTACGTCCAGGTGAGTGGGTTTCCTAAATGCAGGAAAGTTTTTTGTGACAGGTAAGTTTTTAAACCATTTCAAAGGATTTTTCTAATGGAACAATTATTTTTTTAAAATCACAGTGGAAAGATTACATGTTCATTTATGTGCTTTAAGCTAAGGCTATAGTTTGCAGAGAGATTATAGAAAATTAAATGCAGGCCTCTGTATGATGATGTCAGTCTGGAAAAGTGTACAAAATGTCCAGAGCATTTTATGTACACCTTGACAAAGAACAAGCAGGCATCAACAACTGAAAAGATAGATCAATGATTTAACTAAATTGGTCAGGATTAGATTGTTTGATAAAAATCAAAGACATTTTTATTTTTCAGCATCAAAGTCAGTCTAAGCATGTCACCTTCAAATCATTAAAAAATACTTTTAGAACTAAATCTAAATATATTGCCCATCTGTAGAGGACTGTGGAGGGAAAGTCAAGATAATGGCTATTAATATACTCCTACCAGAGAATTTGGATGCTGAAATTTAATTAAATTTTCTGACAAAGGGATAGATTGAAGTCTTAACACTTATGTAATGAGATTTCTTTTCATTGTCTATATAAATTTAGTTGATGAAGAAAATTAACTAAGTTTGTGGCTTCCGGTAAATTCTCCCTCTGCTTTTAATAAATTACATTGGCCACCATCTGTTCTGTCCCCACGTGGTCTTTGTTGATCAAGACCTGAGAAACAGATCTCATAACTTTCAGTTTAATCTTATCCACCTCAAAGTTTCTTGCGTGTTGTTAAATTAATGTTCACATGTAAATGTTTATAGCTCTGTACAATTCAGACATTTATCAAAATAGCATCATTAAAACTTGGTAACCTATAACTGAGCATCACAGATGACAAAGATAAGATTGTTTTTTATGATAAATTCATATTTGTATGTCTTCTGATGGGGTTTGCCATGTGCTTAAAGGATTAATAATTTTTCACATCTGCTCATTATGCCCCGTAGTGAGCATCAAATAATACTGCATGGTTATTGTCTTTTCTTTGCAACCTGCTTTTAACAGAGCTGCATTGACTGGAACAGGGATGTTCTGAAAAGAGAGCTGGGCCTGGATGACGATGACATTATTGACCTCCCAATTCTTTTTAAGCTGGATGACGAGGATGGCTCCAGAGCAGTGGCTTACTACCCTGATATGGTTTGTTTTAATAATTTCTTTTGATTTAAGATGAACAAAAAAATTGAAATTGATTTTATAATAACTACCCTTCAACAGATTGCTTCCTTTTGGCAAATTATGTTTTTGTTGCAGATGAAATTAAATGTATCCAAACCAACACTGACTCCTAACCCCTGAAATGGTCAATCTGATAACTTGCTTGGACTATTTTTCTTATCTGATCTTAGATTATCTTTGGATTATGATGTGTTGGATTTTAAGATATTTTAATTTGTTTTATGTTGTCATGTTCTATTTACATTTTTTTTTCTACAACTCTCGGTGTAAGGCTTGGGGTTTAGCAACAGTTTGCTACATTAAAAAAACTATTCTAGTAAGTTTATGATCTAACAAAAAGTAGCATTTAAAGTTTATTTTATAAAAGGTCAGGTTGGTTTGGATATCTTTACTTTTTAAAAAATGAAGTCATCATTTGAAAATTGCCTTTGTTATGTATTCAGGTTATCTTAATGCAAGTGTGGACAACATTTTTCATTTTGAAACATGCAGAAACAGAGGACACTTGCTGAGGGCCTACATACTTTTTCACTACACTATAATTATGAGCTAATTTCAGGGCTTCATGTTGATATCAATTTCCAGGTCAACATGATCGTTTTGGGGAAAAACCTCGGCATTCCAAAGCCGTTTGGCCCCAAGGTGAATGGACGCTGTGCCCTGGAGACCGAGATGTGCTCCCTGATGGAGGGTCTGGGCCTCAACTGCACCTTCATTGACGACTTCGCCTCCTACCACAAACTGCTGGGAGAGGTGCACTGTGGCTCCAATGTCCTCAGAAAGCCTTTTGACTTCAAATGGTGGAACCTTGAGCTGTGAATTAAAACCTAAAAAAGGTCAAAGCTACAATCCTTAAGGATTCAGTTCAGCAAATATTCTACAATATCACAGGTTAGACTTCTTTAAATGACAATTATTCTTCTTATAACACCATTTTGATCAAATTTCAACAATCAAATTAAAAGCAATTCCTTGTTTCAACACTTGAATCAGTCATGCATTTATGTCAATCTGCATTTAAGAGATAAATCTGACACAGTGTATAAAGAGTGAATAGTAATCAGCAAAGCTACACACCATGCACACCGCTTTTCCTGTGAATTATTTTAAGAGAAAAATCTTTTTTTTTTCCTGTCAGTCATAGTGTGCGTGGAAGCAATTACTTAATAAGCTCCAACATGTACATGGAGCCAATGAAGGTGCCAAATTTTCAAGTGGCATAAAATGGCTTTGTCTGTAGAATTATTACCTAAAACACATGGGGTTCAAAAAGTTCCACAAATCAGTAAATTAAATTTGTCGGTAAACATATACATAATGTGATAAATTAAATACATGCAATTTATTGAATGCACCAATGATTTAAAAAGAACAAAATGTACTTTTAATTTGCTCATCTTAAAGCATTTAGAATTATCTCAGTGGTTTATTGGATTTCATTGTCTAATAATTGCCATCATGAATTAATTTTATCTGTCAAATTTACATTTTATAGACTGCTCTACCCAAGTTGTCAGTTTAAATTATTTCACGATGTACTGCAGCTTATATGACACACAAAATAAAGTTAAACTAAAATGATTGTAGATGATTTTATCACAGGCTTACAGTAACATTTATATACGCCTCTGATGTTAGTTTTATTTAAATTATCACATTTGGTGTACATTTATTTGACAAATTTATTTGGACTTTATCATTTTTGAACAATAGGAAGTATACTGTTTGTTATCTGTTTAGAACATCTGCTGCCAGGTTGCTAAATAACTTTCTTCTCTTACCAGATAGTTTCATAATAGTATCTCACTATCGTAACAATCAGCACTGAGAATAAATTACTCTGGGGCTCGTGGTGTTCATTTTTATTAAACCTTCTTGATTCCATTTACAAAAAAAGATGAAAAGCAATATTTACAAACAAGTTGTTTTTTTTTTAACAAGGGTTTAAGCCAACAGTTGATGAGAACAGAAATAGAATAATTTGAATTAAGCACAGCAAATTTCTTTCTATGTTTTTGTGGCCGATATACACTGGTATACAGTGCAAACACGTACACTCGAATGATGGTACCACATATAATATGCAATAACAATATCGAGCCACAAGAGGGCAGGCGTTACCTACTCCAGTCTTTTCAATATCCAAGTTTTTTTTCTTAAAGATCTGCTTAAAGGATATTTTTGCATTATATTTACTAGTTTTTATCATTTATTTTTCTATGCCACTTTATTTTTGTCACTATAAAGAGCCTTAATGAATACATTATATGCTTTGCTTCTGTCTTAAAATTCTTTTTTCTTTGTATGCAATATAAATGCTTCCATCTAACTACATAATAAATATATTCTGAAAATTTACTGAAATAAATTGTCTCAACTGTCTCTCCCTTTTTAATTAAACTAATTTCTAGTTAGTTTTACATTCATCTGGCAACATAGTGCCTTTAAATATGACCTTCCCACAGAGCAGCTCTTGTGACACAATTAAAAAGGCAACTTCAAGACAAATCACAGTGTGATCAATTCTCAGCAACCAACCAAGGCTTTTCAAAAAGGTCAGCATTTTAAAAACAACTGAAATGTAGTGCTTACAGTAGGTCACAGTTATTTATATATATTACACTTTACAAATAAGGATGGGTACAGTGACATTTGGCTTACTGTCAGCATTGTGCATTGCATCTGGAGATGTTGGCTGGTTCAGGATAAAACACAAATTACAAGGATAATCCCTTTGTGTGAATTGTGTCGGTTTGCAGAGAAAAAGAAGGGGGCTTTGGCAAGCAGACTTTCACCATGCACAGTAGCGTTGAATACACCTGTACACAGACATCAACAGTTGGTGTTTAACAAAGAGCATCTGGAGAGATTTTGCAACATATCTTGAAAATATTTTCCTATTTTTCTGACAATTTCACCATAGGTCTAACTTCACCCATAGTTTACAAAACAAGGGCAAGGAGACTTACAGAGCCACTAGTAATAGCATCAACCTCCTGCAGAAAACAAATATGCCAAGATTGTTGTACAGCACAACAAATAACAGCAGAAAACCTACAAAAGTAATGTCATTAAAACAGAACTTGGCCTGACATAAAGCCACAGTCACTTAGTACATTAAAGTTAAACTTATGTACATTGTCACAGTGGGATGTAAGTTAGACATCAATAAAAAGAAAAATGTAGTGCCCTCCTTACATATTTGTCACATTTAAATATTTTGAATCAAACGTATTTTAACAAAAGACAAAGATAACCCGAGTAAACACATAAAGTAATATTCAAATTATGATTTCAGTTAAGGGGAAAAGTGCCATCCAAACCAATGTGACTCTCAGTGAAAATAATATAATTGAGTCCCCCACAGTCTAAATCACAATCCAACTGCAACTGTCATATTTTTGGTTCAGGTTTCCTAACCACAATTAGACTCCATTACTGCCCAACTCTTGGAATTATCTTTCATGGAACCTATCTGACAACATGAAGTAGGCCAAAAGGCCTCAAACCAAATAAAACAAGTTGAAGAACATAATAGGCATGGATAGATGTCAAGTTATTAACATCTATCCATCTGGAAATGGCTACAGAACTAATTTAAATGCTTTTGGAATTCCAGCAAAACACAGTGAGAATTGTTCTCCGCAGCTTAAGAAAACACGAAACAATGAGATCAACACTTCTGAATGGCAAAAAAAAAAAAAAAAAAAAAAACCTTATTCAGATTTTACAGTGGTCTAGTCAAAGTCTAAACTAAAATTAATTTCAGATGTGACACCTAACTGGTCGCTCAAATTTAAAAACACCCCAATGTGGCTGAATTAAAGAAATTCAGAGTGGGACAAAATTCATCCACAGTAATGTAAAAGGCTGATTAAGTTGTTGGAAATACTTGATAGTGGTTGTTACTGCCATGGATTGCAAAACCAGTTATTAGTTTTAGGGGTAAATTATCTTTACATAGAGCCTAATTGGTTTGGATAAGATGAGATGTATTTTATACTTCAATAACTGAAATTATTTAAAAATTGTGATTTGCATCAAACCAGGGTAAATTTATTTGATCTAATATGTTTCAAATGATCTGAAATACAAATGACAAAAAAAATTTAAAAAGAGAGAAATTTGTAAGGAGGAAACTGCTTACAGTACTCTATACAAGCTTGACAAACCCAATCTGTTGGATTGTTGTGAATTTTCTCATTCTATCTTATTCACAAAAAAGACAGGTCTTTGATAGAAGAGCCACAATGTCTGAGAGTTTGTTTACAGTAACAATCAATGCTTACTGGCCTAAAGAATGGACAGGTGAGCAGATTTACTGTGCTGAGCCAGCTGCCAAAGGACAGTCAGTGTCACTGCTGCTTTCACTTGAGCACAAGGTTTTCCACATGGAGGACGGAATGAGGTCTAGAGGTCGATACATGTCCAGGCAGCTGGATGTCTGTCCTGATAAACAGCAGATCCGTGTAGAACAATCAAGGGAGGATCTGTCCATCGCTTGCTCAGCCCCTACATCATCTCTACATCAGCTTCGGACATCTCTTGCCCTTCTTCGGTTGTCTTTATCTCTTCTTTTATATGAAATAAGATCTCTAAGAAGAAAAGGGTGAAGGTGTAGAAAAAAAGGTGTAAGATAAATGAAACCAGGGTAAATTAGACATCAAAATGAATAATTTTGTATTCAAAGAAACTTTCTGAAGTGACAATTCCTCAGGCTTTCTGAAGGTCTTTAAATATTCCACTTTGCCAGCCTTTTCAGTTCTCTACCCCTTTCATTTTTTTCTGTTTATTTGTTAAGCCAATTAAATCTAATGAATGCATAATTTAAGCTTATGAAGGGAGCTAAGCATAAAGGATGGAACAGCATTCCATCTACAAATTAGATCAATTATAAAGAAACAGTATTAATGCGACCGTCAGATTGTCACAAAACACACTGCTTGTTCCCATATTTTAAATAAATCCATCAGAATATAATACAGAAATCTAGAACTTCCAAAGGTTTAACATAAAATATAGCATTCTAGAACCTGACAGGTGATTCCCAAAGTGTAATTAAAGAAAAACTTGGCAGACAAGAAGTAAGAAGAAATTATTGAAACTGCAGTCAAAATGATAATAATAAGAAAAATATGTCAAGAAGCCCAGGCAAGCAGGTTTTTAACAAAGTCTGACTGAAATAAACTGTAAAGACAGTTATTGTTCAGTACATTAAGACAAGCAATAAATATCAATGTGTCCAACCTTTAAATGGATGCCAACATGGTGATCAGAAGACAGCAGCTAACAGTTCTGCAAATCAACACAAAATGTTGATGAAGCTACATGGATCTCATGCTAGAATGTAGATATTTTAAAATCTACTCTATCTGGTTGATTTAAAAAGAAACCAGCAATATTCTGCAAGTGGAAGTTAACAATAACAATAACAGTAGCACTGGTTGGGAATATGTATCATTTGGATAAATGGTCATGAGATTTGAAAGTTCACATGGAAGCATAATCTCTTTAAACTTTAAAATATTGGACCTAACAAAATAGTTGCCAAAGACAAATATTGGCTGTAATGTAACAATATGAAGATGACCTTATTGGACAGCATATGAGCTTAATATCTGCATTTCTTCTGCATGTGACTTTCTGAAGCTTAAGCTGGGAGTTTAGGGTGTATCTAATGGAAATAATGACTTAAACAATATATGACTGTGCACATTAATTTCCCTGATGTGTGAAGCCATTACAATCTCATTTAGTGACTGATGTTCAGTAATTTCTCTCACCGACGACAGCTTCTGCTCCTGCTGGGGGCGCTCTGTCTTGGGCTGGCTGTCTGTCCCTTTTGGCTCCGACGTCTTCACCTCGTCTGCTTGCTGCTGAAGACGGGAAGCTGCTTGGAGGAAGGGGACAGATGTGTGGCTGTCATGAGTAATAAACTCAACCATACAATGCTGCCAGCTGTTCAGGCTGGAGACAAAGAGAGATTTGAGAAAATGCAAAGGATTGATAGGACAGAGTTAGCCATTAAAATATGTGGAGTGGAATCCTGACTAGTTTTGTGCTGCTAAACCTAAGTCATGTAAGCAGCCCACGAAGTTACATCAGATGAAGAAAACGTCTGTGCTCAAGTGCGCTTTGACAGAGAGCGTTCTTCTTTCTTTTGCCCAATGTTGATTCTCCCCTGATACATGACACAGTCTGTCTGCTTCTTACACCTGCAGGTTATCTCTGGCCTGATAGTATGAGCCAACATCTCGCAAACTCACCTGAAAAACGTCCTTGGCTGCAAGAACTGTCCTCCACGGCAGACCCATAAACAAACGAATCTTTTTTTACTGGAGTAACACAAGACACACTTTCCTGTGAAAAGATGTACAATTAGATTTTTATACTTTTTTTTAAGTAAACAGTAAATTTAATATGTAGCTTCATCCAAACTATAGGTTAACACCAGGTTTACATTTGCGTTAAAGCCTTTCCTAAGGCAGTCCATTGCAGTCCATTTTCAGGCCCGTCATTACTGGGATGTGATAAAATCTATTGAGCCTTTTCATGCTTTTTGTTTTTACTGTCCAGGTAATAGCTGCCGATTTAAAACTCTTGTTATTTCCCCCACAGCAAATATTAAACAAAAGTTAATGGAGTGAGTATAATCAGGGGAGAGATTCAAGTGTCTTTCTTTTCCCAAAGTGATTTTAATAATGTATGCACTTTCATAATGTGTTTATCAGTGTGCCAGCGTCTATACCCACCAGTCCAGTTTCATATTCCTCTTCGGCCTCATGCTCCTCCACAACGCTGGCGAAGCTGCTGGCGTTGGAGGAGGAGCGAGACAAGTCCTGAGCCTCGGGGATGGAAGGCGCTCTGCAACACATCGCCAGACTACACACCTGGGTTACTTTGATCATATTAACACCTGTCTCTTTTCACATATTTCACAAGCCTTCCTGTGTGTGTAACCTTAGCACGAAAGGAGATGGTTACCTGTTCTTTGAGGCTGCAAACTCTGGAGAACTGTGGGCGGAGGAGTTGCCTGATTTGTTTTCTTGTGACAAGTGGCTGCAGTCTGGAGTTTTCTGTGTGTTGGGAGAGACCTCTCGGCTGATGCAAAGAAGGGAAAATCAGGCCATGAAAACAAGGAATATAAGGAATGGTGTATTTTTGTAAATATATAGCTTTTAAGGCCTCTTACTACAACTGAAAAACTATGCACATAAAAATCTACAAATGAATTGCTACATTAAACTTTATTTGATCACAAAATGTAGCTTTGTTCAAATTTGCTTGTGGAATAGCAACAAATGCAGAGCCTTGCAAAGAAAATTTCCCTCCTGAATTTTTTCACATTTTCAAAATGCCTAAAAGCCAAGATTTGAAAAAGTGTGGAGTGAATTTGTATTCAGCTCTTGTTACTTTCCCACCTCTAAATAAAATCCAGAACCAACAACAGCCATCAGAAGTCACTTAATTAGGTGACCTCCAATGATGACCTAATTAGGTGTCCAGTGTGTGTCATGTACTCTCAGTCGAAAAGCAACAGTATTCTGAAGGCCTCGGAAGTTTGTTAGAAAGCATCAATGAGAAAATAGCATCAGGAAGACCAATGATCTCAAAAGACAGAGACACAGTTGTGGAAAAGTTGAAAGTGAGGTAAAGTGATAAAACAATATTTCAACAGTTTTACAAAAAATGTAGGTGTTAAGAGAATTAGAGAATTATGTCAAAAATTAAAGTATTTTACAACCAAAAGTCAAAAGAATTGACTCAGGGAAACTGAATACAAATGCACACCATCCTTTTCAGATTTTTATTTGTAAGACTTGTGAAAACCATGTATTACCATCTTTCACTTCAAACTTATACACTAAGGTTGTGATTGTAATGTAAGAAGATATATGAAAAAATTGTGGGTCTAACAACCATTTTGTAAGGTACAACAAACCATTGAGTGTCGAGCAAAAATTTGAATCTGAAAAATGAATTAATTAGTGTTCCTGCCTTCCATCTGTTGCAACAATGTTCTGTCCTCACTACCCACTCCCTGCTGTACTCTCACCTCCTTTCTTGGACCTCCTGGATGTTCTCGATGCCAATGGCACTGCTGCGGCGCGAGCTAAAAGGTCCAGACTTTTTTCTGGTTGGGCTTTTCCCAGGAATAATCAATGACTAACAGGGTGCAAAAGAAACAAAATAGTAAGAGACACATTTTGGAGGAAGTCATTGGTGCAAAGAACTCAACATACTGTGTGTACTGCAGCGTATATTGCAATGCTGTACTGTCGTGCAATTGAAGCAAATAAAATGCATCTACATGTATAAATATCCTGCTGACTATTTATGATCTGATGGTGATAAATGTTCATAGAGTATTGTTTAAAAAAACACACCAGGATTCAGACAACTGTGTTTAAAAGAAGTATTTCTTTCTAATTTGTTGAAAATCTACATAAGTGCATAAGAATATTGTCTTGTTTAGATGTCAATTTCATAAATATTAAAGTACAATATCCAAGCAAAACACCCCAAAAGCAGGAACAAAATTGTATATTTGTTCTATCTGAGTTCAGACACAAAGTTACAAATAAGGAAATTTAAGGACATTCAGGCTTCAAGCTTTGAGATAAAGCATCAAAGGGCAAAAACAAAATTTCCTTTCCTCGTGTCATTATTCATACATTTCTATCAGTCAAATTATGAAACACATCTGTTTTTACTACATGAATGAATGACTTAAATGAAATTGAAACATGTGGTTGCAAATCATTAAATGTAATATTAACAGGACCTCCCACAGTAACATAAAATAAAACACATTCTAATCTAAGTAACAAAAATATCTAATTGTTCCATGAAGATAACACACTAGAAATGCAAACAAATATGATAAACAGTAAGAGAGAAAATGCATGAACCTCTTCTATTGTTCCTATCCCTATGGCACTGCCTCGGCGTCCATATTTACTGGGACTTTTTCCCGCGACAAGCAATGACTGAGCCACACAAGATGGGGCAAAGGGAAGCAGAGAGGGAGAAAAAAGGGGAGATAAAAGATGGAAGCAAGAGAGAAAGAAAAGAAAGAACACATCATAAGATCTCATGCACAGAGCACAAAGAATTTCAACAGCAGGGAGCAAAACAACTTTAAAAGGAGCTTGCAGCATAACTTAAAAAACAAACCCGAGGAAAAGAAAATAGTGAAAAGCTTCACAGGGTTAAGGAAGTTTGAGGTCAAACATAGAAGTGCACAACAGGACGATCAGCACAGCAGGCATGCTGGCAGGTACTGCCCTAAAGGATCCAAGTTTGTTTACTGACGCATTAAGAGGAGGAGAAGGGGACAACTAGGGCTGACATTCCAAACAGGTACTATAACATCAAAAAGCTTCTCATAAATGGGGCAAAATTTGGAACATACAACATTGAAAGGAAACACAAACAGGGAAAGGTGTTCTTGAGTTTTATAAGTGCCATGCATATTCTCTAGCCACACATCCACAAAGTTGCATCAAGTGTTTGCAATGAAGAGACACTCATAATGAAAGCATTGCAACAAGGGAGGGAGTCTGGGTAGTCATACAGCTGCTAGTCTAAGTTCACTTCAAACCCTGAAAGAGGGACTCAAAAACAATCACTTCCTTTATCCCAAACTAGGCACTGTTTTATCCTAGCTAAAAGCCTGCCAATTTATGCTGCAACAACACTTTTTTGAAAAGAGGACAATGAATGCATAAAATCTTGTTTTATGTATTTTTCCTCTCCCCTAAACAGAAAAACAGGATAAACACAAACACCATGAGTCATAAATGGAAAGAGTCAATTACTGAAAGATGAGTACAAACCAAAAGTGATTATAAAATGTCAGAAATAAAAGTAAGTGCTTTGGTGTTAAGAACATACAGATGAGGTGCCAGTAAAGTACTTCAACACGCTGCTTTTGAGTTGAGACCCTTCTGAACTCGTGTTTATCCACTGTGCTGTGAAAACACCATGTCCTGAATGTGAGGTGCGTGTTCAGATGAGCGGCATGTCAACCAAAACGAGCTACTTACAATCCCTGGAGTTTTGGGGCTCTCTGCGGGATTATGGGTAAAGCTGCCACTGTGACTAGTGGAGACTGTGTGTGACTTCTTGTTACTGAGACCCATGGCGTCCATTGACTGGCTTCTGCTGCGGATGACCCGCTGCAGAGAGAATGAGGAGATATCCATAGTCAGTGGATCCACCTTCATGTCTCTATAAAGGGAATTTATACCGTATTGGTATCCCTTCTAAATATGTGTAAAAGCCTTAACAGATTTTTTTTTTTTTTTTTATGTTTGAAAATCTCATTCTGGAAAAATTAAGTATCTTCGAATACAAGACGGTCAGATTGTCTTGGAGTTTTAAATTTATAGCTTTCTGTTTTTCTTGGGTGTCCATATGATATGACAGAGATCAATTTCTCTTAGTCTTCAAAATGGGGAGGACGAGCAAACATGCTATTCAAATAGAGCAGAAGAATCAGCTGATGTTCAAAAATCCGTAACAGGACTTATGACACATGAAGTCATAAGTCAGTTCAGGCAAAGCTTGAACGCGCCCAAATCTTAAATCATTGTGATATTACAAAACAAAGCAAAGCAAAAAAAAAAAGTTAAAAATAAATAAAAAAATCTAGAGCTGCAACCACCAGTGGTTTCCTGGTACCAGAGCTGCAAACCAGTTGTTTGGAGCTTGCTAAACAACTGGGACTTAACTGGAATGATCTGGAGGAAGACGTATCATGATGTGGGGCAATTTCTCTTCTTTCTCAAAGGCAAGGAGAACATTTCAATAAAAACCTGATGACTTCTGGCAGAAAACTGAAAATGGACCATCACCAGATTGGTGCAGGAAGAATATTGATCAAAAACCTAATTCCATTAGAAAATCTCACATAAATGGTTGAATTTTTCCTATATTAATAATATTAAATATATAATATAAAATAATATTTTTATTTTAGTTTTTGGCAAATTAATTAATTAATTATAATTTATTCATGTCAGTTTGTTCAATTATTAACAAAACAGAGTTTATTAGATGTATTGCTAGATGTGATTAAATATAAATGTAATGAGGTGATTAAGAAAATGTAGTTTAAAGAACAAGTGTGTTAATATGTGTGTGGCAGGTGTGTTGTGTATGCAAGATTGCTTCTTAACTTTCATTGTTAGTGTAGATCAATGGACAATAGGAAGAACGCAAACTAAGGGTATGCTGCTTAAGAAAATGTTGCTTAAAAAGAAGATATATCTTCATTAAAATGATCTATTACCAGCTGAACATAGATGAGTCTGAAACATGAAGACGACTAAAACAAGGACTGCAAAAATTAAGAGAGAACAGGACAATGCAATCTACCCAGCTGTACGACAACAGAGACGAAGAAGAGTGGAAAATCTTTACAGATGTAACTTGCAAGGGTGGCAAAGACAAAGAGACAGCAAGTTAGTATTTGGCTACTTGGAAATAGAAAGGCAAGAGCACATTTTTAAGGAAGTCTATTGAAGAAAAACTGGTCGACAGAAATACTGAAAGCAGCTGAGACTGAAGTTGAAAAAAAAAAAGGTTAACGGAAGAAAAAGATTGATGGAATGCTGCCCATGGGGAGATGTGCAAATTGCACAATAAGCTGCGTAATGAAGGGTCATTAAATTGCTCATCAGCTATCACAATTCTTGCTGCCATGCCTCAGTAGCTGGGTGTTGCTTCACCACGGTCAGTGATGGAGAACTCTCGGTCAGAGCAAAGTGCCTTTTATACACAAGAGGACACTCCGCAGCCTCCAAAGCCACAATGCCATGTGAAAACCCACTGAGTTTAGCAGTCACAGCCAAGTGAGGACAGCAAAGGACTGGTCCTTTGAGATACTGCACATTTTGTATGCTTTGTTTCCTCATGTGTGAATACCCAGAATCCCAGCCAAGAGAAAGGACAGGACAAAAAGAAAAAGAAAAACATCCGAAAAGTTTTTCCACTCATCACCACTCTTGCCCATGCATGTGCAGTTGCAGATAGGCAGCACACCTAATCAATAAAAAACATAACACTGTACCTTAAAGGACTCGAAGAAGCCGCCCCCTCCACCACCACCTCCCCCTCCGTTCTCCAGCTTATCTTCGTCCCCACCCAGACCCATCATGGACTGGCTGTTAATGTGCAGCTCCTCATACAATGTTTCCAGCAGGGCTGAACGTGTTCGCTCCTGTCAACAAACAAATCCACTATCTTTTTAGTGACAGTACATCTACAAATTCACTTTGCAAGGCCGATGAAGCCAGTAGGTTGCAGATAGAAGCAGTTGGATGCTAGATTGCAGTCACGTGAATAAACACATTAAAATAAATGGAAAAAAAATGACAATGTTTTCTTAAATATTCCTCTCACCTCAAGCTTTGCAAACTTCTCAGCCTTGTAGCAGGCGTACTCCGCATTGATAAGCTTTGTGAAGAGGAACTCATGGAATTCAGGGCCCTGAGGATGAAAAATACAGAACATTTGGAGAAGAATAAAGGCAGTCATATGGGAAACAGATGTGTTTGTTTGGTTGCTGACCTTTCTGAAGATGGCAGGGTCAGGTAGAGCAGGTCCAAAGAAAGGTACATCATCTCTAGCTGTGACTGATACCTGAGCAAAAAACCGTGTTTATCAGATAACCACGAACATTTCATAATAGAAAATTGTCAATCTGTGAAACAAACCTTGTATGTAACATTATCTGAACATGCGTTCTCCACCTGCACCACAACATACGCATGCAAGAAGTTGGATTGGATCATGTCCGGTACAAAGGGAGTGTTTTCCTCCTGGAACACAATGGCTACAATATCGTTGCCTATGTGCCTCTTCCTCTGCAGCTGAAGTAGGGAGACATAAACACAGAAAGTTACCAACTTAAAAATATGCGATAACCAGTCCTAGTACTAAAAATAAAATTGTGCTAGAGAATCCTTCCCAGAACCTGCACTCAAATATTGTGTGAAGAAGAATTTGTCCAGGTCCCAAAAGAGTTGAGTGTCACATTAGTACTTGTTCCAGATATTTTTTTTCTACATCAGATAGCATAATACAGGTTATGATTGTAGATCAGAATGTATATATGTACCATCATAACATTCGTATCAAGAATATTGCTACCCAAATCAATCAGATGCATGTAAGTCAGAAAGAAGTGTCAGCAGATTTTTCTAACAGATACAGAAAGATGGAAATTCAAAAATATTCTTCCTTCCAGCAGATTAAGATGCCAGTGGCGTAATGGTGGTGAGAATATTTTCTTGGCCTGCTTTGGGCCCATTAGTACCAATTGAAAAGAGCATTGTTGAAAATTTATAGCCTGGTGTATCCATACATCTCAATTCAAATGGCCTCCTCAGTTACCAGATCTTAATCTAATAAACCACCTTGGGGATTGTTAAAATGGGACATTCACAACACGGATGAACTTCTGACAATCTTTTACAACTGTATCAGGCTGTCAAGGCAATTTGTTACAACAAAATCTCAGAGGAATGTTTCTGACTCCTTGCTGAATCAATACCACAAGGAATTGATAGTTTTAAAATATAGTGACGTGGAGCTTGTCAATTCAGATTAAAAAGAGTCTCTAATGTTAATGTGTCCTTGAAAATTGTCTCACAAGATCAGTTGTATATTCAGTCCCACAGAGCCAATATTTACTCTGTAATTAAGGGATGATGATGATGGCATTTGCTTTTCCAGAAACAGTTCACTTGCTTTATAGCCTCTTCGTGTTATAGTCAGCCTGTTTGTCATGCTGTGAACAATCAGCCATCTGGCTCTAAACCTGGGAGGTTTCCACAATGTGCTGGAGCCATAGCAGACATGCATACGCCAGAAATTAATTCTCACTAAGCGTGTCTTAGAACTAAATAAAATGGTCAGACTAAATATTTGGTAAAAAAAAAAATAAGCCTGGTTGAATTTTTCTCAGGTATTTTCAAAAATGGTTTAAAGCTATTTTTTTTAAATAAATCCATAAAATATTAAAAAAAATTATTTCTTAATGTTCAGAAAATATAAAGATTATTAAGTAATAAACTTTAATGATAGACACATATTACAGAACCTCACTCTCTGGCAGTAGAAGTCATAACAGTTTCAACCGTTTTAATTATTTATTGATAGATAATTCCTAAGACAATATTAAAGGCTGAATATTAGAGAACACATTATATGTAAATTCAGGCAGCCAAGTTGCTGCAGCTTCATCCTTTTATAGATGACATTTTAGTAGTTCCTCTCACATACTTTCCAAACCTGGACAGCTTAACAACGTTCAGCTTATTCTCTCCTAGCAGATTTACTGCCAGGCCAGATCGTCACTTTGGATAAATTCAGCCTATTTTCCTTCCAGAATAAAGGCTTTGGTTTTAAGTGTGCTCGCTGCCTCCTATTTCCTGTTCCCTGATGAATCATCCCATGTGGGCGGTGTTTATGTCCTCTGTTTGTCTCCATGTCTTGGCTTTATGAACCAACTGCACAGGGTTACTCTGGTAACAAAGTTCAAACCACTCATGGCACTAAAGAGCTTCTGAGAACAAATGCAGCACTTTACAAAAACAATAGCATAGAGATGAGAGTGTGCAGCCAGAAACCAACAGAGCAAGTATTTCAATGCAGGAAGGAGGAATTGCAGTATAATTTATCAACAACAGAAACAGGAAAAACTAAAAACAATCCCATTGCAATTTATTAAGCAACTTTAGCACCTATAAGATTTTTGTAATTTTCTTAAAATTTTCAGGCAAAACTTGGGAAGATAAAAGTCTCTGCTACTTTTTTAAATGTATGTGTGTATCTAGTTGCAATACAGAATGAATAAATTAGATACATTGTTAATGATTAGGGAAACTTAACACATGGCATGATTTAGCTGCATCTGTGTACAGAACCTTCTCAGTTCTTAAAATAACTGAGAAGATGGATAACATAGCAAACTGTTTACTTGATATGAGTAAGAACTGAGTAAGAGCTGTTGACATTTCATGGTTACAACTTCCATATCCAGAGAAAAGTGTCTGAGACATTATAGTTATGAGCACAGTTTTTCTGTAAAAAAACAAACAAACT
The DNA here is from genome assembly GCF_027474105.1 of Poeciliopsis prolifica. Classification (NCBI taxonomy): domain Eukaryota; kingdom Metazoa; phylum Chordata; class Actinopteri; order Cyprinodontiformes; family Poeciliidae; genus Poeciliopsis; species Poeciliopsis prolifica. Next base: position 2,455,344 of record NW_026562405.1, read on the forward strand.
CATTTTAGGTGTGGTTTGTCAACTACAGAACAACGTGTTCAGATAGTTCTTTTTTTTTTTAGTTCAACTTTTGGATGCATCCTTGCTGCAACACATCTGGATCAAAAGGCTGAATTACCAGGTTTTGGAAAGGCCTGGACATTAACCATGTCTTTGATCCAGGTGCCTTGGAGCAGGGATGCATTCAAAAGTTGCAGGACTGTCTCACTGAAGAAGGAGAGTTGCTTATAGCATATATAGGTGCAAAAAAAAAAAAGGTGCAACTGTAGCAAATTTTAAAGGGATTTTGCAAACTCATGCAAACTCACTATTTCTTCTCTCAGAAAAGAGAAGAAATAGTTCTGGTCAAGATTAAAAGTCACTGTTCCAGTGATAATTTCACTGTGACTACACTGTGATGGTGTATTATAATAACTTCAGAGTCATAGGAAGTTTGAAATATTTAATGAATAAAGTGTGAGTGTCACAAAAAAAGGACACAAAAACAGCAACAGATTCAGAGGCTGTGGTTCTTTTTAATTGCGCCTCGGAATATAAATTGGTTAAAACTATAAATTAATGAGTTGAATGAAGGATTTACTTTCACTTTTACCAAAGACAGCTAGAAACAATGCTGATAATTTAAATAGAAAGTGAAAAATGAACAGAAAGTTTCCGGAAACTATTTTTAAACTGATACAGCTGAACCACAGTGGGAAATGTTGTAAACAGATTTATAAAACAAAACTTTTCCTCCACACCACTCCATCCTGAAAGTCCTGGTAAATGACGAAGTATTACCATATTACAAGAGCCTTTTCCTGGGGTAATTTTTAGTTTCTTTTAACCCCAGGAAATTCAAGAAAAATGTACCGGGGAAACTACACAACTACAGAAAGTGGTTCACAAAGTTCAGAAAGTGGAAACTCTTCATGAACCACAGTCACACTAGGGTGTTTGCACTTCCTCCTTCCTTAATAACAGTTTTTTTTTTTAACTACCGCATGACCAAATTATAAGTCAAGTATTAAGATATTCAAGCATTTGGTGCAAGTGCTGAGGTGAAATACTGGAAAACATTCAAATCAGGAAGAATATGTCTATTTTGGCACTATTTGGAGAGTTTTCAACCTTTAGCGATGATGATGATGTGCAGACCACAGTGGCTGTGGGAGTCCTTCTAAAGTAGGGCACAGTTTCTTTTTCAGTTGCTTTCTTGAATCCCTTTTTTATTCATCTACGATTTGGGGCTCTGCAATTATGTTTGTCACTACTGTAGCTCTGAAGGGGGTTGTTCACAAACTGGAAGGTTAGTGGTTCTGTCAACAGCAGCAACAATTTGCCTTGTCCAAGTGCTAAGATAACATACTGAACACGAAATAAACCCTCATCTACAACCAGAAAAAAACAGCTCAGTTTATTTTCATTTTTCTTTTAAGGGTCTGAAATTTCCCTATTGCAGCCCCCGTCTAGTATGTGTGTGAAGTACACTCCTAGTGATTCTTTGAAAATTAACTGGGTAATTGGCAGCCAGGTGCTGCTAATCAAAGGCACTCAGTCAAGTAATTAGCAGTAAGTGTGAGCACATCTATAAGGCAGAAGCCTGTGTAGTGTGCTGATAAGAAGTACTTAAGTTTCTGTTTACAAAATGCCAGAAAGGGAAGACACCAGCAATGATATGAGAAATATTGCTATTGTTGCTTAACTGGAATGATCTGGAGGAAGACTGGAAAGACTAGAAGATCTGGAAAGACTAGAAGGCTCTCTAAAAATGACCACAGTTCAGCATTATATGACAGAAATGCCCATCAGTTCCTGGCTGGTACAATCCCTGAGGTCATATCTACAAAATGCTGAGAATAAAATACACACTTAAACTAAATATGTAGTCTTAGTTAGGATGATTAAGGTTAAAGGTCACAAAGCTACAAAGGACAATGACGGCCTGCTTGGAAAGGGTAGTCCCTCCTTAGTCTCATTAACACTTTACCACACCGAACCATAAAGCAGGGCTGCTTGATTATAGAAAATAATGTCAATTATTTTGGTCAGTAATGAAGTCTTTGAAATAATATAACATGATTAATTATTGAGTCTGGAAATCTTTTACAATTATTGCATATGAAACTAAATTAGACCATTCTTGGAAAAGGGAACGTGGCAAATAATATAATATATGGCAAGTTTTTTCTTGATGACATTCTTTTTTATACTGTTTGGAGGAAAATTTAAATAGAAATGTGTTTAATTGAGCAGCCCTGACATGGCAAGGAGAACATTTCAACAATATGGTGTTTTTAGACATCTGCCTTAGAAAATGCCCTTAAAGTCAATCAATATCAAGTGTGAAGTCGATTTACCTTACTTTTTATTTTTACTATACAGGACTTATTTTGTTTTGTAGCAGATTTGATCTTGGTTTCACGCTTCTTCAAAAAAAGTAAAAGAAATCTGAAATCTCTAAAATGGTTTCAAAACTTTTCCAGCAAAACTTTAATGTAATTTTCTTTCTCAATTTCTCACAAACTTTCTAAAATGGTAGACCTGTCAATATTTTTACTCTTTTTTTCTAGTAATTAAAAGCACAGAATAAACACAAAAAAAGAGATCAATCTTATTTACATTAGTTGAAACTAAACCCGCAACCCAGACCAGATCAACAGGAAAACTTCACAAATCAAAACCATAAAGACTTAACACTACAAAACTCATGAGTAACTGGAATTTGTCTATACCTGCTGTGAGTCTCCTTCCGTATAAGGCAGTTTGGTGGACACATGAAACATAATCTCCTTATTATGGAAATTTGTGTAAACTGATTCCATCCCCGTCTGTCCGTGAGTGACATCAAGCCCACCTCGAAAACTGGAGAAGCAAAATAGAAGTACGGGAATTAAATATAATAGAGAAAAAGATAGAGCAGAAAGAAAATTTGGAGTAAAAGGATAAAAATGTTGAGGGGACATATGATGCTGTCAGTAGAATGTAATTTATCATAGCTCTTGATCTATGATGATCACTCAATTAATGAAGGGAACTCCATCTTCCTACTTAACTTACAATCTAAGCAACTCAATCTTTGATTTTTTTTTTTCTCTAGAAATCTTTGATAAGCTACTGGGTGACTGATAGTCTCCCTTTTACAGACATTAGGTAGAGTACTCTACTAAAAATTTTAAGTATTTCAAGGAATTAACTGAAAAATGTCAAACCCTTTAAAGTCATGAAGCTCAATCTTTGTCCCCAAAAACTCCAGAAACTCAATGAAGGCTGGACTTTCTTTCATGTTCCCAAACAACTCCTCCTCTGATGTCTGCAAACAGCAGGCAGAAAGCATTTTCCAGGAGTTTGACACATGAGTCTGAAAGCAAAGATTAGCTGAAGTATCTCTGAAATGCACTCACCTGGCCAAACTTTTGATAAATGACTCCAAACTTGAAGTTGTTGCTGATTACATGCTCATCAAAGGTGACAATGAGTCTTGAAGCCTGGGGATGAAAAAATGGGGAGTTCTTCATGTCACGTCATGATGATTAAGTGTTGATGGATGACATGGAAAAGGAGGAAAAAATACAGCTACCTTTGGATAGAGGACAGGGTAAAACCTATCCACATTTACCTCTTCACAAACAAGCTGCAAAATAATAGAAACAACAATGTGCTTCATCCATGTTGAATACAACTTAATTACTATTTCAGTATGACTGTGATAACCTACCTTTGCCATCTGAACCACATTGGGAAACTCAGTAAGGCAGGAAATGGGGATCACATCATGGTGTGTTTTGTATTTTGTGCTGAAAGGTAAATAGCAATGCAGGCGTTTAGGAAAATGGAAGGAGATAAGCAAACAACAAAGAAACTATTACAGGCAAATATCAAGATATTAGGCGAGAAGCTTTAGGATCAATACTTTGTAAAACGTGGTTCGTTTCTTCTTTTTTAGTAGTTGTAACAAATTAAAATCTAACTCTTACATTGGGGAAAAAAAGGAAAAATATATTCAAAATGCTGAAGGCAGTAACAAACAATATTTTTTGCAGATAATCTGTAAAAAGAAAAAAAAAACAGGGTCGTCCCAGCATTGCTATTGCAATACACAGCTCTTGGACAGAAACAACCAATCAGAAATATCGTAGCACTGTCAACCAAGCCTGTGTACGTGCTGCTCACACCCTTCCCTTGGTCACCGTGTATCATCTTTCAAGCTCCAGATAAACCCTTTTTATCTGCTCTCATGATTTAAACAAGGTTACTTGAATCATATAATCAGCCAGTGAAGATATTGTTGAATAACAGAATTGAGCATTTTCAGTAAAACAGAAATACAACATCAGTTACTCTGCTGGTCTTTCAGGTCTGTTAAATATGACCATTTTCCACTGCCTGTGATTACATACAGTTGAAGGGGTGACTGTGGGTGGTGTTCACCTACCAGAAAACAGGACAACATGAAAAACATCGTGGGCTGTGCTATTGCTACCACACCGAACAGTCATCCACTCTGAAGATCCATTAACAAGCAAGGAGCGCTGCTATTAAAATCTTAAGAGGAATCTCTTGGGTGCTAAATTTAATTCACAGGTTACACTACACTGAGTGCTGCCTCTCACCCGCTCCTCTCTCTCAGTAAGTGTGATGAAGTGGAGGATTTTAGTGAATAAACATGACTTTGGGCAATAGTGGGTGGAAGGCCTTACACTTTTTCAGCAGAGGTGGATGCTGGGTTGATTGCTGGATATTTTGTCACCACTCTTTAAAAAAAAGCAAGCAGCAAATTACCCCTACTTCTCTCTTGTTGATTCAGCTTTTTTGTGTGTTTGAGAGGCCCCTCAAAGAAGAAAAAAAGAAATATACCAACACCACATTCTGCATATAAAAAGAAGAACAAGTACAGGGCAAAATGTTAAAACACTTGGCGGGAAAACAGAAAGGAAGGGTGCTGTTATTGTGATGAACAGAGGGAAGACGAAAAAAAAAAAAAAACATTAAAAGCAGACAAAACGAGTCAGAGTTGGAGGGAAATAATGGAGCATAATGGTACCGTAGCATCAAGCGCAGATGCTCTTGATCCCCAATGACTTCATACTTCATTGAGAAGACCAAGTGGCCGAGGGCAGCATCCATCGTGTAGTAATTAAAGTGTTCCTGGGGGCAGATAAGTGAAGAAAATGTTACTGTGATGTAATTCCACAAAGAACTGACAATAGGTGACACAATAACAAAAAGATACTGCTGTGATGAATTCACAATTAGGAGTATAGCCGGAAGTAACAACCCTATTATCATTGTACAAAAAGTTTTATTGCACAGACTACTGAACACTAAGACAATCTAACGATAGCTCCACAAAAACTCGACCATTCTTTAAATAAGCACATGACGCGGTTTTCAAACTTTTCACTTTTGAAACAGGCTTTGTAGCGCAGAAATGATCTGTACGATTTTCCTAGTTGTTTCATTGACTTGCTTTTTTATATGAAAAGTTCCTTGAAAAAAACTAAAGTAGATAACGTTTATAAAAAAAAATAAAAAATAAAAAAAAATGTTTTTTTTACATATTTGTTAAAGATATCATTACTTTCTGACAGTATATGAGACAGATTGTGGAAAAATCAAGCTCTTCTACCTTCCCTTTGTGGTTCTATTGCCACCTGCAGAAATACACTATTCTGTCAGAAACAACCAATCCGAGCCAGTAAGAGGTTCTTAGAGCTGTCAATGATTCTTGTGTATAGACACTCATGTCCTCCCTCTTGCTCTCTGTTGTGCTACTGCTCCTTTTCCACAGTATTTACAAGGCATGCACCGGCTTGTAAGCCACCAATCCTGTAACAAGTGAATGGTTTCTCCACAACACCTGCAGCAAATCACAATCTTGAGCAGCGTGTACATGAGGATCATTGACGCTGCTTAGACTCCGTTCCTAGCTCTGATTGGTTGTTTCTGATCTAGCAGTGTATTTCTGTGGATAACATCAGAAAGAGGCGAAGGGAGGTGATTTTCTCACAAATTATTTGTCATACTGTCAAAACTTTGTGAACACTTTTAACAAATATGTAGAATAAATATTTTTTTTATAAAAGTTACATATCCGCGCTTTAACCAACACATTTCCACAGTTTTATTTCAGTGAAAAGTATATACAGAGCCACCATTCTCACCTTGCCCATGAAGTTCTTCCTGTAGATCTTGGCAGTGCTGTTTGTCTCCAGTTTAATGTGGGAGGCTGGACAGGGAGGGAGATCAGCATCTGGCGGGTCTTTGGGCTCATGATTGGTTCCTTCAATCCAGTAGCCTCCAAACTGGGGCAGCAGGATGAGGGGAAAAGGGCTACTGCGACCCAGAACCTGAGGGCACAGGAGAAAGAAAAAGATAACACAGCTCTTTTGAGGTTTCAAGTTGAATTATTTAACCAATAACTCATGTATAGAGGGGAAATTATATGCAGTCATAGATATGAATAGAAATGTACCTCATGAACACTTGGATAAGGAATGTAGTCCTCTTCTGTCTGTAGGGAGAAAAACAAACCACATAAGACATATTTTTAATCAAGAACACAAAGTAGATTCTGTGGGCCAATATTCATTCCACACACAACTCTGCAAGGACAAGTGGGTATAGACAATGGATGGAATTGTCACTGAAAGTACAAAAAAAAGCTCCTAAATTTTGATTTCACTGCATGATTTCACAAAATTCCAAGATTTTCCTTTAAAATTTTACTGATAAAGAGACTGCTAATTCTACTTCATGTGTATATAAGGTGATAACAACTCAAGAAATAGAAGAATGAAGCTGGTCAGCTAGCATTAGCAAGCATAACCTAATTATCCGCCTTGAAAGTGGGAATTTCAGTTTAAAAAGCAAACAACATAAATCCATGAAGGTACTCATGTGCTTGTCACAATAACCAATAATTCAACTTGAAACAAGCTAAAAAAGTTTCTAGTTGCATAATTTCCAGTTTTTTGTTGTCTTTTTTTCCTTCTCTTTGTTCCAAAAACTAGATGACAAAAGTCTTCAGTCTGGTGTTTTTTTGAAAGACATTTTTGAATACAAAAAGATTTCATAACTCATTGTATTAGTTGTTTCTGTTTTGTTTTTTCCTTTTTAAAATTTTAAATGTGTTTCGGTTCCCTTGTTACATGTTCATTAGGATTTAAAGTGTATTGACCTTGGAGAATGTGTTCTCGTTATGTCATTTCTGTTATATTATTTATGTTTATTGCAATAATATCTGAGGAATTTATCGTCCACCAACATTTGTTTTCTTAACAGGCTGAGGTTCTCCAAAGCCTCGTGGATTATGTGATGTCATCATATGCATGTAATTTTTGGGATATTCCCTCTTTCATTACATCTTATGGCAAAATTACATTACAAACCAAATCTAACAGGAATAATTAAATTTTACAGAAACGTCTAGAGCTAAACAACAAAAATGTGTCCTACTGATGATGGGTTTGAGATTCTTTTTTGATCTTGGAATGGATTTGGTGGAAGTTTGAATCCTGTATTTTGTAACCTCTAGTGACAGGGTGCTAAAACCTTTCCATGTGAGAAAAGGCCAAGAGCCTCTCAGGGAGAAAAGTAAGATAATATTCCGGCAGAGTGTGTGCACTGGAGGTTTAATTTCTTTTACTTTGCAGGTAATGCATGACATGCTAAGACCATTTTCTCTCCCTTTGGCTTGTGGAGATTGCTCCCAGTTTGTGTAGTATTAATTTAATTGAACTCTACAAACATTGACATGTTGCAGTTTCTCTTCATGCAGTGTTTCCCATTCTCAAAAGAAGACTTTTACACAGCCCTCCCAAAGTAGAAATACTCAATTTAAAGCTGTAGCCTATATACAGGCAAAACTGTCACCATTTAGCACTTCACAAAGAAAAAGTGAAGCTCACAGTTTCTTACACTATCACAAACTGAGAGAAGAAGTAGAAGACGAAGTAGGAGTTTTAAGATTCATCTTTGGTGAGGATTGCATAATTACAGTCAAATTGGACAACATTGGGGCTCAAAACTTCTTATGAAGCAAATTTAGTATACTTAATGAGTCTTGTGTTGTCTGTAATGTAGTTCCACAATATTGGACAGAATTGTATCTCAACAAACAGGCAAAGCAAAATTATGACCTAGTTTGAGATACACATTAAATATCTCATTTGGTCTTGGATGTTATAGCTGCTGTAAGCTCTCTAGAACTAATTTATACAAATATGACGCCTATAGAGCATAATAACAAAAATATACACAATAAAAAAATAGACTAGATAGTTTCCTCAAAAACTGATCTAACTTTATACTCAAAGTGTAAAACTTGGCTGTTGTGTATGTAGTTCTCCCAATTTCATTGCATATTCTACAGACTCACCACAGCCTATTCATGCGATTGTGGTTGGTTCCTTAGAACAGAATAACTCAAGCTTCTAATTGTGTTTTAGAATACCTACCAAGAAACTCTAAGCTGTCCCAGCATCTTATAAGGGTCAGTTGTAATATGATGTTCATACATGGCAAGTGATCATAAGCTGGATTTAATAATTGCAACATTGTTGTGTTTCCTTTTGCTGTTAAATTTACCAGAAAAGGAACTGAAAGGTATTATTTTTTAATTCTAAATCCCATTTTAGCCAAATTCTCCATAAGTTACTGAACATTTGGTCTTTCTGACATGACCCCAGACCTCTTGCTGAGTCCAGACTTCAGCAAGGACTTCATCAGTCAGTCTAGATAATAAGGCAGCAGAAAATTTTGCTGCCCATGTCGCTCCTTAGCTCATAACTCAAGTCGGGGAGCGCCCTAAAGCCTGCCCGACAGCTGATAAGGAAAGGTTTTATAACACTGCCATTCCTGATGCTTTACCAGACTGTGCACTATGAGGAGATTTGTGAATTTGTGACTCACTTTGAGGGGAGGAGGGAAGGGGCATCTTTGCTCATCCATTCTGTACCCCTGTTGAGAAAAAGGAGAAAAAAGATAATGTAGTTATGGAAAAGGTCCAATATCTCTGAAAGGTGTTCACACAACTGTAGACACAAAAAAAAAAAAAAAAAAAAAAAAAATGATGAGAGTACAACCGATTCTCACCAGCAAATACATTTATTGTGTGGCAGTGTATTTCATGATCATTGTTACAATAGCTCATGTTCAAAGATGCAAGCTCAAAAGTCAGATGTGTTAGAAAGAGGAAGTGAAAAAGTGTGACATCTTACATGTTATAATGGGTAAAAAAAAGATAAGTAGGGGATGTTCATGAGAACAGCCTTAATGCAGATACCATGATCTCAAATTTTTCACAATAATTCCATCGACATCACACTCTGCTGAGCTGATAAGTGCTGACAGTTTCCAGTGTGCATAGAAAGATAAATGATGGATGAAATGATCTCTGCAGCCATTTTTTTGGTTTCGGTTGAATAGCCTCCAGCAAGATTAGAAATGTATCAAATTTAGCAAGGATGTGTATGCAGCAAGATTAGAAATGTATCAAATTTACTGAATGTATCAAATTCAGCAGATTTGTATCATACAGTGTGTGAATGAGTATGTGAATGGAAATGACTTCATGTAAAGTGTCATTGAGTGTTCCAATGACGTGCTATATATAATTCTGACGTAATTTCATTTCAAATTTGGACTATGGAAAGTAAAAAAGCTGAAATATGAACATAGTACATATAATATTTAAACAAAAAACTTTTGATCATTTGCATAAGCAAATTAAGGTGTTCAAAAATAAGATTTAAAATGAATAGCCAGTTGTTCTTTATTGAAGCACTACATACCCAACAAAATACTACCGCTATAGTCTCTGCTGGATTACTGAAAGTCTAAAAAATGTTTAGACAGACTAGATAGTCACAGCTGAAAGAAAACAGGTGAATTATGCAAGACTATAGCTCAAAGGAAAGCCACATGAATGCTTGTGACATCAAAGATGTTGACTGATCAAACACCAACTGTGGTTCTTCCTTCAATATCAAATATATTTCAGACACGTCTGTGTTGCTGCTGCACTGACAAGACAAACTAGATGCATAAGAATCCACCTCAGCAAAATGAAAATCGTTACATTTCACACATCTGATGACAGACAAAACTACCCATCTGTGAAGAGAAAACACAAAGGAAGCTCTGTTGAGCACATTCAGAAGCAGAAGGTTTCTGTAGACATCCCGAAGCTGCCGATATAACAGACAGATGCAAGGACAAATACATACAAGAGCTGAACTGGCTGGGCTGCAGGGCGAAGTAATATAGGGGAAAGCGAAAGAAAAAAAGAGGGGTCAGAACACTAAATTAGCAAATAAAAAGTATGTCCTAAGTGAGTGAAATTCTTAGTTTGCCGTTTGATTAAAGCTTATGAGAAGGAGAAGCATACAGTTTAATAGGTGAGCCAGGAGACTTGTTACTGTACCTGCATCCGCTCAATCATAGCAAATAGGTCTGAGGTCTGGGGGAGAGAGTTGACACCAAAAAGGCACATAGGTTTTACATTTTGTAGAGATGTTACCATACCTTCTAGACTCATCTTACATTTCTCTGCTTAATGAATAGCCTGATGGTACATTTTCAACAGATAAAAAATGGAAAGTTTCATCACCTCAAATTAAATTTTTTCTCTCTCTGCACTCCCTGCCCCACTTGACACAGCTCTCTAAATTCACTGCCAACATTACCCTTGAAATTGCTCCTTTACGCTTTAAGACAAACATGCTGTAAACAAGCAACTCCCGGGGAGGAAAAATGAGCCTCAAAGCACCAGGGTGCTTCTCTGTGTTGCTAAAGCCAATTGCTCCTCTGACTGTTTGCAACTGCCAAATTAGCAAATTAGCTGCTGCACATCCTGGTTCTGCCATCTGAAGCACAAAGTCACATTAATGTGTGACTGAGACACACTCTGTGCTGCTTATCATGTAGCAAACAGAAAGGAGGCAAAAATTACCTGACACTGAAAATTACGTTTTCAGTCATGACATCATTCGTATTTAAGTTAACGAGATCTGATTCTACTCATAAGATGGAAAGATTTCAATCCAGCTAAAGACTTTTAACTACACTTTAACCTTTCACTGTTACTGATCTTATGTGTTTTGCTCTGTGTTTTGTCCAATTAGCTGAAGCACTAGTGGAAGCTGGAGTCAAAGAAAATATCCCGAGGCATGAACCTTTCATCTGCAGAGTCCACATTAAAGGCTTCTACCAGGTCCGACTTGTGCAGAAGGAGCACTGCAAAGAGCACTCGCAGTAAAGGCTGCACTGTCAGTTCACCATGTAACACAACTGGACTGCAGTGGCAAGCTGACGTTTCCACATGACAGCTTAAATTTACTGAGGGGTGCTGCAGGCCCTCCAAAACACATATGCACATGGAGGCATTGGGGAGAACATCTATCTTTTTACATGAACATGTACTGAAATGTACTCTTTTGAATCATGCACGCACCTGTCACTGCCTGCAACCAGGAATGCATCCGCTCATCCGGTTCTGACCTCATAAAGCCAAAGGTGCAGCCTTAAACTATTGTTGCATGTAAAAACAAACACTACCATATGATGTTCAGGGAGACCCTGCTTCCCGCATGATAAACACAGGCATCAACAAATATTCTCCTTTGCTCTGTCAAGATTATTAGTAAACTACTCTGACTCCACAGTAAAGTGATTAGAGTTGATCTCTCTCATAGATGGTAAGCCAAACAATTCACTGGTGCAGAATGCAGCAACTCTGAAGTTAAATGCCCCTCAGAAATTTGCATTATTTGTTACAGATTTCCATCAGAGCAATCCATGTACATATGCAAACAAATTAAATTAAGAGTCTTTTCTTAGGTAAAAATACAAGATAAACTAATCTACTTCATTTTTGTCTGAGAAAAAAAAGTGAAACTGAAATCAATTTCAAATGTTACTATATCTACAGAAAAAAAGAGTCTAAATTTTACAAGCAAATGTTTACATTACTCACGTCACTGAGGCATCGTCTCTTGAGAAAAGGCTTACTATAGGGACTGTTCAGAAGTCCTTCTAATACGACACCCTTTCCTATCCTGAGCTCAGCCATCATTCCACAAGTACAGATGCAGGCGAGCTGACAAGAGTGCGGGTGTTAATGTCACCTTCAGCCAATGGAAAAAAAGGCAAGATTGACAGTGACACTTGACACTGACGGTCTCTCAGCAAGTAAACTTGGAGAGAAAACTCGATCGCTGTCCATCAGAAAACATATATATATGTTTGAGTCAAGAGCTTGTGCTGTAATGTGAGAATATTATTTCTCCTTCCTTCCTCTTTTCAAATAACCCCCGGTGCCACCGCCCTCCCTGTGAAACAGACACACAGCTGTTCTTTAGGGAGTAGGACAGAGGAGGAACAATGTTGCTCCCCTCCCTGTCTTCTCTGCAAATATCTTCTCTTTTTTTCATGCAATCTCACACACAAACTTACATGTGAACTGAAAGAAACTTCTTAGTTCTCTTTTTCTTATATTACAAGATGTGACTTATTCTGTTCCTCTTTTCCTTCATTTTAGATTTCTCAAGCCATCTCATTTGGACATTTTTTCTTTTCAATGTAACATTGCTATAGATATAAATATTTGTTTTATTTATTTCCTCAATTATGTCCTTTCTGATTTAAAAACGTTAACAGGTGGATGTCACCCTAACCCCCTCTGGTCCTTCCAGGTAAAACACTATTATCTGCAAAGTATTTTTAAGAATGTGCTTTGAAGTCTCTGAATTGAAACATTTATCTATTTGTGTGGATATCATGTTTTTTTGCTCCCTCATAGCATGTAACCTTTGAATGTATATCATCCACCCACATTTCTATGATGTAAAGACATAATGATAATAAAGTATCTTATTTTCTCTTCATACTGGTTTTGGTGTTATATGTCCCCATCTGGCCATTTCTTTCTAGAATTACTACCATCTCAGTCTTGCTACAGATCTTACATTTATAACTAATATTATGTCTTGAGTGCCTTTCTGCTCTTTCTAAGTAATATTGGGAGTCTGACAAGTTGAGTTTATGTGTTAATTATCCAGGATTTCTTCTCAGCCTTCAGTGGGCTGTCTATTTTACTCACAGACACACCAACCAACACAGCTTTATGCCAAACTTCTGTTTACAATCATTATTTTTTAAAACGGGATGGGTCAATGCTCTTCACAGTAGCTGACCCATGATTGTCTGCATTTCTGCTCTTTCCAAACTACAATTTTGTCTTTTTTCTTTAAGGAAGAGGAATGTTTAGATTTTTCTCCCATGTCATAACAACCATGCCCTTCTTTCTGTCTGTGTGGTAACAGGTGATGAAAGGAAGCTTACATTATGTTGCAAATAACTGAACAAACACTGCAGAGTCTCTGGCTAAGAAAATACGAAGCTTAGAGGCTTGGAGATCATGACTTTAACATTTGAAGCTGTATATACAAGATACTGTATTTCAGAGCATGATGAAGCCCAATCTTAACCAGAGGCACAACAGCTGTGACTATCATTTGCACATAGTCAAGACTGAGTCTGACACAAAGAAGTGGGAGTCAGCCAAGGAAATACAATGTGAAACACACAAGGGAAGAAATAAAAGACAGGTTGTTGTTCTATGAAAGTAGGGCATTTTCTGTGAAAATCTTTCCATCAGACATTTCTCAAATATCCAATATCAACACTGGCCTACTTCTAAAAAAAGAAAGTTGAGATCTCTTTGAGATAGCTTCTTCCTATGCTGGATGGATCTAACCAAGATGATAATAATGTTTTCAGTTTGCAAAGTAAGAAGGACAAAATTGTGTATTTTTCCGTACAGCAGAAATGATGGGAAGTTTCAATAAAACTCATCATAGGGGGGAAAAAAGAGAAAGCAACTGACAACATGAAACTTTTAAATGGAGTCTTTTAGCAAACAGGTTAGCTGAAAGTCACACTGAAATCCTCACGGAAACATTTACGGATAAAAACTGAACACTAATTGCATACTTATTTAAGTATAGCTGTAACAAGGAGGCAAATGAGTGGGAGACGCTAATTACTGTTCAGATCTGCACAGTGAACTCTGGCATTGTTTCACTTGTAAAGCATACTGATTGTTGGATTGTACTGCTGAGAACAACACTTGAGCTCTCAAGTGTTGTCGAAAAACAACCTCCAAGCTGTTGGTGCAATCCTATTTTTTGATGTGATCCAACGAAGTGAAATGTGCAAGAAAAGACAAAAACGTACAAAAAGCAAGAGAGGAGAATCGCGATCAACTTGACTCAACTTTGGGACCTCAAGACCTTCTGTCTGGCAAGGTGCTCAAATTTTTGTCTAAAGAGCCTGTAAGAGATAATAGAGAGGCTCTGTTCTGAAAGCACTATCACCTTGTATGCCCAAGGGGTTAATGTATGCACATATCTTTTAGTTTAAGATTATTACTGGCCTTTATGAAGTTTGCATCTGCATGCTTGCCAAAGAAAGAGACACAAAGTGCAAACAAAAGAGAGTGAGCCACTGTTTCTGGGTGATATCAAATGGCTCATTGATTGCCTGAGTAAGTGAAAGTTCTGCACATGCTATATCTGTTTGAGTGCCTATAGAAGTTATTAATATCCACGACTAAACTTTCAGTCTGCAAGCTGAGCACTAAAGCTTTGACTCCAGTAGGTTTCACAGCCAGATCTCCATTTTAAATTCTACTCAACAATGAGATGTTACTAAATCAATCTTCCGCCACCTCTCTTTCCCTCAGATAAAAGTGTGTGGGTTACGAAGGCAAACTTCTGTGTAAAATAGAAAAATGTACTTCAAAGAACATCATTCAATTGGCTTAGAAGCCTCAGTTTCAGCCAGAAAAATCCATTTATTCTGCTGGCAGACCAGACTACCCTGACCTCGCTGTGGCCACTGTAGTCTGGGGAACAACCACCGGAGTTACAACAATAGGAGTTTGCACAAATGACCCTCTTCAACTAATAAACACCTGAAGCAAGACTGCTGAATGTCACAGATAAGTACTCTGTAAGCTGAAGCAGGATAGTTCCTTCCAAAATGGCAAGTTTAGGTCAAAAAACAGTGTTCAACAGTGTTCAATTCCCCATCACACAGCAACATTCAGTAGAATGTTGCTGTTCAAAAAAATGACTGAAATAATTGAGACAAAGTATTTTGTGAAAATTATTCATTTTTAAATAAGAGTGATGCTGAACAAGTAGCAGTGTAGAATTTTTCAAGTGTGAAATGAACAACAATGAGAAACTACTGCACAGATCGAATTTTAAATGTAAGATGTTCTTCCTTTGTCCTGTTTTTCATGTTTCAAGTCTGCTGTCTAGTTTGTTCAAAATAAGGAAGGCACTGTCTTCTATGGTTATCTTTCTAAAAAAATGCACAGAAGTAGGTCTCAGTGTGTTAGATACTTGTCCTGTTGTTCAAACTGTCTGATTCAGGAATCTCAAACTCTGAACCTCAATAGTCGGTGTCTTGCAAATTTTAGATGCATCCCTGATGCTCCTGGATCTATAAATTTGAGGTCTAGCTGTGCAGGAAAGTCAAACAATTTGACTTTCTACAGCAGCTCTATATTTACATCAATTGGTGCAATGAAACCATATTTGTAGAAATACAACAGCTTGACAGCTGTTAAAGTTACTTAGGTTTGAAAGCTTCACCTTGACTACTGTAAACATTCTTGCCATTGTGAAGTTCAAGTTTTGTCTCATCTAATCATAAAACCTTTTGGCTTTGCCTTGGCCATCTGGGTAGCTACAAAATCCAGTAAATTAAAAGTGTTGATTGTGGTAGGTATTACTTTCCTAGGTGACGCTGTATAAAATCCTAGTAAACATGAATAATAACACTTGTGCATCTCTATTTGTTCACTTTATGGTAGATGTGATTAAGCCTTGGTGGTTCCAGCCAGGGTTGTCCTTGAGCATCCCAAGTAATTCTCTTTCATTTGACAGACAGCTGAAACATGACTGGGTGATTCAACATGACAGTAATTACAAAAAAACCTCAAAAACTTTTGGCAATAAATACAGAGGGTGAACATAAGTGCTTAGGAAATCCTAAATTTATTAATTTAATCTTGTAAGTATTTTTTGTCTGTTATAAATTGAGATAAATCTACAAAAAATTCAAACCTTTGCACCCAATTTTGCTTTTTGTGTTATTACGTAAGTTACAGTAGTTATCACACCATGGAAAGGCAAGCTTCAAATAATAAATTAAAAGTTCAAAATTAGTGTGGCATTAATGCCTATGTAAGAGTTTTAAACTTTGCATAAGATCTGTATAAAATATGATTACTTTAACTTTAAAATAAAATTTAAGTTATTTGTATATCCAACATGTGTATAGCAAATGCGAGTTATTTTAAGCCAGTGCAAAGTAAATTTCAAGTGAGAGACGAAAATAATGAGATGTCTCTATTGGTATGTTTGAGGTAGGAAAAACTGCTGCACATCTATATTTGTCCCATGAGCCTGTGACAGAGGGCACAGACTCTTCTGTCAGGCGCCACACCAGCCTGCCAATGAGAGTTACTGCATCACTGATACTGATGCACTGGGGGCATCGGAGGCCTTTTACCTGGGGCCAACATTTGAAGGATATGATGAGCCAAAAACATGGAGGAAAGCAGTGGGGAATCAAAATGCAGAGATGGAAAGAGTATAAGATAGGTTAATTCCATTTTAATGCAACTATTGCTTTTGAGACTGGAGTTATTTGGGTTTCTTAATAAAAACATGCAAACATTCAAAAAGTCATTGTCAGAATTTTTCTTAATTTTTCAAAATGCCCATATACACTTTATATGTGTATAAAACCTATTTTTCAGAGATTGAAAAATAATACTCAGGTATAAGCAGTGGTTTTATGCAGCACATAATTATCCATGTGGTTTCCACATGTTTGAGATTGCTAACTTGAAATAAAGGTTAGGCAGGTCAGTTCAGCATAATCATGGTCATTCAAACAGGTATTTCAAAAGCTGGCCTCAAGGGAAGTTTCCAAATCCTGTTTGAAAGTGACATTAGCATCTCCACTGTCAGCAGAGGAAGTAAGAAGTGCTGTAAAGTTTCCTGGTAAATTTCTGTGACCTGAAACACAGCAGATTACCATATATCACTGAAAGCTTTGCAGTGGACATCAAACAACTTGGGTTCTGTACCTCTCCATTCTTTTTGTATGTTTGGATTTATATCTTATTAGTTTAAGTAAGTTGCTTCTGATGCTGTCTGAGGCTCACAAAAGGCTTAACTCAGAGGATGAGTTAAGCCATAAGCCCATAAAATATCTATGTGGTGACTTTGATGAGGCCCTAACATGGAAAAATACACTTCAAAAGATGACTCAACACCTAATGAATCTCATCTGGATTATTGAATGAACTATTATCCATCATTCTCTCAAAGCTGTAGCCTTTCCTGGTGCTTGTGCACCTTTATCTACCACATTTTCCCTCCACTAAACTTTCCATTATTACATGTAGATTAATGGCCTCTGTGAGCAAGCAACTTCTTTAATACTGACATTTGGTGGATCATCTTTCTTGTGGAAGGCAACAACGACAAGTCTAACACTCAGTCTCCTCATGATTTTGAAGGTAATTATATGAACAAAACAAAAACATTTTGGGTGTAAACTCTTGGTCTTATGTCTAGTTTCCTGAGAAATTTGGTGTTTTAATTACCTGTGATCCACCATAGAAATTTCTAAAAATAAAATTAATGTATCACCAATTACAGATGGAATCAAAGATATTCTATTTTATATTGAAATGTGCCTGTTTAAAAGCTGGTTTGAAGTTTTGCACAATTTTGTTCAGCACTTTCACATAAGTCTGTTATGTAACACTGTCTTGATGCACTGCCGTTTATTCAAAAATACTTCCTCTTTGATGGCCTTAACTCTTTGCAGTTTGGGCAATCACAGAATGTTATAACTACTGAGAGCCAATCAGCTTAATTGCTGTCAAACTTGAAAGCTGTCCACTGCTGTCAGCTGTCACTGCCATGTCAGAAAAATGCAGGCAGCTCCACCTTGTCCATCTCTGTTGTCATCAGAGCCAGCTGTCCTTTCACGAGGCAACAGGGTTCACGCACCCTGCTTCACATTTTAACCATCTTCCCTCAACCTGATGTATCTCTGACTCATCCAGCAAAATGATGAATTAATGTCAGCTTTACAGTCCTTGTTTTTTGGTGGCTTAATGCGACAAGGCAAGATGTTCCAGGAATGAAGGATGTAAAGAAAAGACAACAGAGAGTTGCAGTCGTGTGTTACCTTTACTGATGAGAAACGAGGAAACAGAGGGTGGGACTGTGGCAGTAAGGGATTTATTTCATCAGATATTCGGGGAATCCTTCCATCTTGTTTCCTGTGAGTCAGAGAGGATTGAGGGGCAGGATGAAAAAAGGGACAGAGACATTACGGAAACATTTCATTTATGCAATAAGAGGATAGGGAAGACAGACAATGAAACCCAAATGAGTCATGACACCTAGTGTAGACCTTCCGAAGTCTGAATAGAGTCGGTGTTGTGCCACAATACTTCTTTCCTCAAAGCTTTCACAAAGCATCATTCCTGTTTTACATAGTTTTTGCTTTTGCTGCATCTTGACCTAAGTTTTTTTTTTTCTTTTTTGAACAAAAATGTACAGAACAAACACGTTTTGCAGTGAAGAACAGTACATCATAAGCTATTACAAGATATAATGCATAAAGAATCCATTGTGAGAAAAGCACAGGATAAATTTAAGATAAGTAGAAATATATATTTTAAGAAAATGAAATAAAATCATACAAAATATGTGAATATTGGGAAAAATACACAGACAAAATAAATGACTAAAAGAGGAAAAAAAATTATTTGGTAAATTATTGTTTGTAATTGAAAAGGAACACATTGCTCTTTTTATTATTAATCAATTTGAGGAATTCAATCAGATTTCAGTTCTGACAAAAAATGAGGAATATTAGGTATCAATTTTGCAAACCTTTGTTTGGGAATAAAAAGAAATGGCATAGATGACGATAAAATTACGCTTATTTTCAGAGTTATTGTAAAAGCAGACAGAACCCATTCAGTCACAATTTGCATTCAATTTCTGTTGAAGAAAAAATGAGATTCAAGGTCACTCAAAATATTTTGGGAGATGTCACAACTTGGAAATCAAATGTGACGTCCTGACCGAAGGTTAAAAGAATGATTAAGAACAAATGTTGTGAAACTGCTACAATAGAGAGGAATGCGATAAATTGCAGACACCAGAAAGAACAGGGAAAATTGGTAGAAGAGAGGACCCTCAGCTCTCCTCTCCTCACCTGCAGCTCTCTCCACTTTTCCTCTGCTCTTTCAGCCCGTACTCTGCTTCGTTTTGTTGGACTGAATTACCAGTGTGACTAGAATTCTGGTCGCATTACACGACTTCGCGCTTCGTCTCACACAACAGTCAGTCACTGGAGGTGGCAGCCCTTCTGTGCATACATCCTGTTCACAAACCTGTAGCAGCGGGGACCTCTAAACAAAAGTATAACGATGCAATCTGATTTCTTGGTGAGAATGGAGTGAGAATTGATGGGGGAGAAGTGTGCTCTCACCACCACATATTTCCCTCACTGTGCCATTTCAGTTGAAACCATTGTGGTTCAAAGGCAGCAAAGCTGAAATAAGATCCATGACACACAATCTCTTGTCTGCAACACAGTCCATTAATAGATATCAGACATCCCTCCATTACACTTGAGGAGAATCTATAAGTCTGAGTAAACAGAGCTCCACTCCCCTGACATCAGACCTTTGAACTGGACAGAGGTTAGAAAATCTATTCCAAAAAAAGCTCTTTGTTACCATTAATTTCTACTGAATGACTGAACACAGTTAGACTGCTAGACTCAAAACATAAATTTAAAGTTTTTCCTTTGTTTCTCATATTATGCAGAGAAAAAAAAATTCAAATACCACATACCGACACTGACTATGCATTGTGTTGTGTAGCACACATCAGCAGATGTAATAAGAAATAAAGGCAACAGATCTGATTTGACTGGACCTTTTACAACTTTCTAATGGGAAGACTCATTTATCAACATAGTGTCTGTCAGGCAGCCTTCCTGTAACTATTTCTTTAAATCATAGTTGATTTATGAATTTAAGCCTTGCCTTTGTTGTTGAAAATTGAAACTAATTCAGTGAATTAGGCCTCACTGTCTCTCTTGGTCACAATGGCATTTCTGGGATTCAATATCTGAATATTTTGGAGACTATATGACATTCTGTGATTGTAGTTCAAGACTTTTGTCTAACTCTTGTTTTCTATTTGTCTTGTGATCTGTGCTTACTGTCTGTGTATAGATTAGAAATGTGAGGACTGCGAGTAGTTAAATTTGGAACTGCTTCTGTTTCTAAAAATGTTTAAGGGTTGATGTTTCTGATTGTTATAACTAACTTAGTTGACAAATAATTGTGTAGACTGTAACCTGTCACAGCATAAAGAAGATACATATTTTGCTAGTTTGTTACTGTGCGCCTTTAAAGTCTTTCAAATAGGCATGGGCATGTGGGCAGAATAGAATAGAATAGAAAATCTTTTATAGTCCGTTGGTGTACTATCAGCCAAGTGAGATAAATGGGAGGGAGCAGATTCACTCAAGTATAAAAACAAATGTTGAGAATAAGAGACTGTAAAATAAGTGCATGTTTACCATATAATGCAGCTGAGTTAAAGAATAAGAGTTGCCTCGTCCATTACCACGCTGCTTGCTCTTTATTTAAGGTGAAAAGTGTCCTTGCCAATTACACTTAATTTATTCTTTGCTGACTTGAGCATTAAGAGTAAACTCAGTGCTAAAACCTACAAAACAAGTTTTTTTTTCTGCCAAATGAAAAGGATGTTATATTCTAACTAATAAAGAGCGTAGTTCTCCACTGAATGGTCTGAGTGCATCATTTCTACCAATACAGTTTGTTCTACTTCTACATTTATCTTCCAAACAGACACTTGTTTTTTTTCTATTCTACACACACGATTTGAAGCTTTTTTTTCCTCCTCACTTATTTTTCCCTTTTTACAGCTGCAGTTGTGTTAATGTGTTTGTCTCCTAGCAACATGATGAGAAGTAATCCCAAAATCACAAATTGCAGCATGACTGCTTGTATGGAATTAGACAAAAAACCAAAATCATTGTACAACTTGTGAGTCATGTTAAAGTTAAATTAGATTTTTGGGATAACAATCTTCTTTATATTAATATATAGGGTGAAAAATTAATGATTTTAATTCTAACTACAACTTGCACTCTGACCTAAAATGGAGCTTTATGCAAGATGAGCCAAGAATGTTACAAAATATGAACTATTTTCCTATTCAGTGCCTTGCAAAAGTATTCACATTCATTTAACTTTTCACATTTTGTTAAGTTTCAACTATAAACTTCACTATTTCATTGGGATTTTAGGAAAGTTGCCCTCTACAGCAGTGGTTCAGAGCTGCAAGTTGCTATTAATAATTTGGCTAAAGTAGTGCAGAATCAAAAGTTAAAAACATATACAGACCACAAAAAATGTTTTTCTTCCTTGTTCTTGCATAAAATGAAAGACAAAATTATCAGTAATATCCATGATTTGTTTTCTTATCATGTTGTAAAGTAAGAGGTTTTTTTGTTTAAATTATCTCCCACAAATATTGACATCTCATAGAAGAAAATTTATTATATAGTATTTTTCTTAGTTTTTAAACCTAAAAACAGAGACCTTGAAGTATTTTATTTTGATAGCTTTTTGTTTGCAATGTTTTTTTTTTTCAGGTAATTTCCTGATTTTCTGCTCATTCATGGCAGCTAGAACGTTTCTCAAATGGACACAAAGCAGTCTGAAACTAAATCCTCCATTAATCCTGTGTTTACCAGCAGCAGTCTCTGTGGAGTATGTGGCTCATGAAGTCTGAGAAGAACTTCTGCAATCCAATCATGTTGTAAAATGTTGTAAAATAAATGTTCTCTGAGGCTATGCAATACATAAAACCTTTGGACTGAAAACTAAATAAAACCTTCCACATCCATAGACAAACTAATGTATTGACTGAAGCTCATCTGAAATATACTGAGCAAGCGCCAATGTGCAAAACAATTTGTTTAGCATTGTGTTGTCTCTTATGCAATCAGACGAGCATTAGGATTGATCACATGCATAGCCCATATTGTAGGAAATGTTTCAGTATTTCATATTGATAAAAAAATTGAAATTGTTCAAATTAATGCTAAGAATAAATCTGGCAGGCTCTTTGGCAGTTAGATAATGGCTGTTCCAAAATCCTTCTGACCTCAAGCTTAATGTTGGCTGTGTGTCCAGCTAAATAAAGCATTGGTTACTTTGGCAATGAAAGTTAGCCAAAAACCCTGTTGGCAGAGTCAGACATCATCTTGTCAAATGTTGCTATTATGGGCTTTCCAAAAAACAGATAACACAGTCTATTAAAGCTGATCTATTGGGTTGATATACATTTCCACATTGGCATGAAGAATTTTTGACATAGATTAACAAAGACATTTTAAAAAAACACAACCTTTCTGATGCCTTACATAATGTTTGATGCTTTCCACATTTAGTTATATTGCATCTACAAATTTCCTGAGTGGGTTTTTAGAAAATAAACCAACATAGAGAACAACATAATTGTAAGGGGAAAGAAAAATGACACATGCATCTTAAAAGGTGCTACAAAAAAACAAAAAACTAAAAGATATAGCATGCATTTGTACTAAGTACAAACAAAACTCTTTTGAAGAGCGAGAATTCTTATGTTTGACCGTCTCAAACATCCATCCATTATCTATGCCTGTGTAATGCTTGCAAGGTCGTAGGAAGGATAGTTCATATCTCCAGAAATCAACCGGAGAGAGGCGGGGTACACCCAGGACGGGTCAGTAGTTTATCAAGCGGCTGCCAGAACATGCCATAATTTATGCATGCAATCAGTGGACATGCAGATTGTAAATGTGTCTAAGATAACAAGCATTAAGATTATGTTCAGTTAATTGTTGAAAGGTGTGGTAGATCTGCCACAACTTGAAAACCACCTGCCTCATATCATGGTGGCCTTCTTAGTTTTTGTCTTGTTGTTCAGTGAAAACTGAATCTCTGGAGATGTTTGATGAAGGCGAGCAGGATCACACTTGCTTTAGTCGTGCTAGTTAAACTGTGACTGTTTTATAAAATGAGGAGAATAAACCTTCTGTGAAGAAAGGTACTCGAGAAGTTCAACTTCGAAGGCAATAACTGCAATCATTTTGTTTGTGTGTGATCTCTTTCACTTCCAGAAAACAACATAAATTTTTGATGCAAGTTCAAAGATTTTGTTTTCAATATTCCAATACAAAAATGGACTTTCAGTGATGGAGTGTACAACTTGTTCTGAAGGAAAAGCTGCAAGACAATGTACTGAGAACCAACCAAGCTGACTAAAGTGTGGATGCATGGTCTGCTCTGTTCCTTCATATAGATTGATTCACTGTTGTGTCTCCAGTCCAGCCTGTTGTCCAGCTGAACAATTTCATATTCCTCCACCACCTCCATTTCTTCTCCCATGATGGAGCCAGTCTTTTTCTCTGGAAATCTACAATATTCTCCATTGCTTTGTTCACATTTCAGATAAAACAAGTTTTCCCAATCTACAAAGCGTCCACAAAACACTACACCAGCTGCTATCAGCTTTTTCTCCATTTCCCATACATTTAACTCGACTGCAGATGTTGCATATTATTTCCTTTAAGACTGCTGTGAACAGTACTGGAGATAATGGGGCAACAAAGGATTCTTCATAAAATCAAGAAAATTATGGACAACCGGAGCATCCAGATAGCTTTACAACAAAAGAGTGTCTGCAGTCGGAGGCTTCTTCAGAGCCGCTTTGATACAAGCTTCTACAGGAGGGCCTTCTCACCCACACCCATCACAATCTATCACAACTCTTTGAAGAAAGTTGGATTAATATGAGTACAATGTTTAATTTATCTTATGTATCAAGAAAGTATTTTTTTTTAACTTGAATTGAAATTAATTTACATTTCCTACTAGATGAATACATCTGCAAGAAAACAGCACTTGTGTGTCCTTTTTACCAGCTCCAAAGGAGAATCTCTGTCTTCAGACCTCTATTCTGATGTGGAGGTCAATGTCTAATTTAAAGTCTGATGCACTAATGTAAGCAAAGATGGTTGCAAGGATCTTCTTGTTGCTTGGGTGTCAAAGAATGCAACAAATGCTGCTCACCCTCTGTGTTGTTTGACATCTTATACAAAGAAATACCCTACATCATTTAGTAGCTTTGAAACTGATACCAATGCAGAAAAAATTTGACCGGCTGTGTACGACATGTAACAACAATTTTCTGTCTTCCTCACTATCAGTGGACTAAGGAGATTCTTCCAACTCATTATGAGGAAATGTTTTGTATCCTCATGAACCACAAACTGATGTTTTAGGTCATACTTCAAATATGTAGGTTTGGCAAAAAACAATGAGCATGAGCCAAGCACATAAACCAGACCACAGAGATAGTAAAACAAGAAAAATTCTCTGGAGGAAAACCTAATGGTTTATGATGGATGAAAATGTGAATTGATTTAGGTGTCTACTGGAAAGATGAATGAGGAATTTATGCTTAGCATCACACAGAGAAGCAAGAAAAAAAAAAGGTTTTGGAAATGTTCAATGCAAAATCAACAAGTAAACATGACTAAATGCATATGCATATGATGTTTTCACTATCCAACAGCTTCCAAGAATTTATGTGATGTGACATGCAGAAATTAGTCTTAGTTTGGATACGCATATTTTCACTAACAGGTTACAGTAGATCCCCAATATTTGCAGGGGTTACATACTATAAACGCTTGACATAAAAATGTGCAAAAATTCAAATATTTGAGAGCTCCTATAAAACTGCCTAGAACTGCCTATTTTAATAGTTCAAACATCAAATATACCTTAATATACATCATTACTAACACTAGAAAATATTTTGGCACTGTTGATGTAAACATCCCTGCTCTTTCTTATCTTTGCCCTTTGGATACAGTGAATCAGTGACAGAAAAATAAGCGCCGCTCCAAGATTGGCTGCTTTACAAATGCCTGCCAGTAGTGTGTCAAGTAGGATTGTCCATTAGTATTTGTTTCCCAAGCTGTATTTTCTGTCAAATATTTCAGATATGTTCAACAATAAAATCTCAAAATAAGCAAATTTTTCAATAATTTTTCAAGGATATTTCTACAGAAACATTCCCAAATAGGTGAATCCTTCAACACCAAACACTAAATAAGTCAGATTCACTTTATCTCCGTTTTCATACTCTTTTTTTTTTTTTCCTTCTAACAGATTTCTTTGCTTTTCTGTTGAGTTGCACAGGATAAAAGTCACACTATCCTGGGAAATTCTCAAAAAAATTTTTTGTTGCAGTAGTTTTAGAATCTTCTTTTGTGGTCTCGTTTTTTTTAAATCACAAAAACTGAAATGTTAACGGGTCACTACACATTTTCGGCTTACTAATCATTGATTTATGAGGCAAATGAGGCTCAATTAAATTCAAGTGCTCACAAGAAAGTATGCGTATCTCCATTTCATTCTCTTCGTAACAATGCAGGTTTCACTGCATTGTTATGACATTCTTGCCCTGGGCTTGCATATCTTGGATTCATTATGTATACTGAGCACAAATAATAATTAGTTCACAGTTTTGCTTTAGGAAGAATATTTTGCCCTGATGCATCATTTTCTTCTCCTAGTCCAACAAAGACGTGGGGACTATGTGGTACACACACACACGCACCAGACAGACGCACACAGACATTGTTTGATTGTTCGCAACTACACACATAAACCTCTATGCTTTGCAGGTCCACTTAGTACACAGCAACTAATCTAATCAAGTCCAGCAGCTAATGCACAATGAAAGCAGAGTCAGTTACTCGAGATAAAAGACGTCTACTTCCTGTGTGGACAATAGCAGTGGGCTAGAAAGAAAGTTCAGCATTCAGAGTGGCACCCGGTGGGATGAAGAGATCTGAGCTGATCAGCAGAGTTGTACAAGAGGCACAATCTTTTGAGCTGCATCTATCCCGTCAGTTCCTCCTCTATCTGTCAAGTCTTGTCATGAGTTAAGCTCAATTCATCCATTTTCCATCATCAGCAGTTTATCCCTACAAAGCCAGTGCACTCTTTCATATATCTCTCCATGCTCACCTGTCTTTGGTGCTCCCTCACTCACAGCTCAGGCATCCCTCTTCAATAACTTGGATGCTCTTCCACGTATCGCTCACTCCATGCGTCTGGCTCAGCCTCTCTATCCTCCAACACCTGCTGTCGAGATCAGCCTCTCGCCTGTCAGATGATGCTGAGAGCAGCCCTCCCTTCTTCATCTTCCCCTCCCTGTTTTCCTCTCTCCCTCTCTCAGCCTCTCCTCAAATGCTTGCGTTCACGCTGCTGCTTTTTTTTTTAATCTAAGGCGGTCACAAGCGCTTTCTTCTCTCTGTCTCT
Organism: Poeciliopsis prolifica; assembly: GCF_027474105.1. Taxonomy (NCBI): domain Eukaryota; kingdom Metazoa; phylum Chordata; class Actinopteri; order Cyprinodontiformes; family Poeciliidae; genus Poeciliopsis; species Poeciliopsis prolifica. Next base: position 2,481,859 of record NW_026562405.1, read on the forward strand.
CTTTTGTTTCCATCTGCACATCCTTCTTTTCTCTTGATCTGTTTGTGACAGAGAGATGCACATCCAAGCTCTAGCTGTTCCTTTGCATCAGTGAGCCTGCTTGTTAATTGCAGAATTTGCTCATTCAGTAAGACAAAACTGCAGAGAAATCCATGTTTGGAAGTAAAGTTTAGAAAAAAAAACCAACAAAAAACAGAACACAACCTCATTTGCAGGGAGGATGCAGAGACATCAGATTTCTGTGTCATCATCTGCCTCTCTCTGACAACTTGTTTCAACATCATAAAACCCCTTCTACTGAAATGAGCCTAAACACCCCATTGTCCATTTGACACATTAGTGGCAGGCAGCGAGCTGAGAAGCTCTCAAATGTTGCAGATTTTGTAGCAGCTTCGCACATAATGGAGAAAATGACTTGCTCAGCTCACAGAGGAATGAGCATAGGTCGGAGTTGTGCAGTGTATTACAGAGTAATCACATTTTCCTCTTCGGCGAAAAGCCTGATCTTTGTGCATGAACATAGAAGAGTCAAATGCATTACTAGGCATTATGCACACAATCACAAAAGAGTTGAATAACAAGCATTGCTGGAATCTACTACAAACACAACAGTACTCACTGATAAAGGATTGTATTTCAAATTTACTTATTTATCAAGATCCAGTATAATTTAGTGCTAACATACAAATGGAAAACATAAACAGACGAATTTTAGTTTCGAGAGGTGACTTGACATTCCCAGATGAAGTGATTATTCAGAATGTGTCATCCATGTTGAAAATCTGACTCAACTTCATACAAAAGGTGTTTTAACTCTGTGCCTCAACTGCTTTGTTCAAAACAAACATTTAAACAACAACATCTAATCGCATACAGATTTAAACAACGGTGACAGAGGGATTATGTTTTTAGTCAAGTCATATATTTCCACCTCCAATGTCTGTTTCTTAAACAGTTAGCCTGTCCTGTAACGATGATAAGCTTTGTAGGATTCTGCAGTGAGCATTTTTACAAATTTGTAGTAAGTAAAAGGCATACATGCAATGAGAATATGTTACTGTTAGTAATTTTTGAAATGCTCTTGTTGGCTGAATGTAAATCTTTCCACAGTAGAGGGTTTTTGAGCATGTCACAGCAGCTCAATCTGATTAAGTATGGACTTTGACTAGTCCACTCCAAGACCTTAATCACTGTGGGCAATGAAGGTGTGGATGAAACCTTCAAACTCTTGAAGGTTTGAAGGCTTTGTCAATTATGGCAAGTTGTCCACGTCTTACCGCAAAGCAAGCCCAGACTGTTATACAATCATCGCCGTGTTTTGGTATGATGTTATTTCTCTAAAATACTGTGTTGTTTTAATGCAAAATGTAATGGAATCCACACATTTCAATAAGTTCCGTCTTTATCTTCTCCCGGATTTACCCAGTCTCTCTCTTTTTGTAAATCATGACCACTGGCCTGAACTGAGGTAAAAGAGTCATGTGGTTATTTATTGTAAATGTTGAATTAGGTTTTCTGGGACCTCTTGGATGAGTTGTTAAAGAACTGCTGAAGTAATTTTTAGGTTGGCCAGTCATGGTAAGATTCACAACAGTTCATTGTTGTCTCGATTTGTAAACAATGGCTCTTACTTTGGATCGATGGAATCCCAGAGTCTTAGGAATGGCCTTGTATCTCTTTCCTCACTACAAATCAATGAAGTTATTACTCTATGCTTATTGAATAACAAGAAACCAAACCGTGAATGTGAGCCAACATATTCAGATATTTGTTGGCAATCAACACAAATTTGTGTATGAAGCAAATCAAATCACAAGAATATAATCACACACTTGCGACAGTGAAAGAAACACAGAGAGCCTGCTATCCTTTCATTTGCTTCTTCAGTGGCTGCAAGAGTTAATCCACCCTGTGTCTCCCAGCACACAGGTCTCAGGTAAGCCGCTCAATCAGTCACCACAGAAAGATATCCCGTGTGTACTGGGATAACCTGGACACAGTTGAACAGCGGAGAGGGAGAACATGGCACAGGCAGGTTACGTACAGTCAACACCTTTCTCTGGCTGTTTCAGTTCTCTTCCTTGCCAATAGGAAGGATCAGATGATGAAAGAGCGAACCTTGGTTATCATGGGGAGAGCAAATGTTTGTCAAACCAGGACAGAAGAAGGGTGATATCTCTGTCGATTATCTGTCTTTTTTTTTTTTTAGATTGTTCTGCAGAAAATCATAATTGCCATGTTAAACATTTTGTAATTGGAGGAGCAAATATACTTGGGTTAAGATTAGCTTTACTCTCCTGTTTGTCCCCCTCTTTCACCATGACTGCTTTCTTTTCTATTCACACAACTTTCCTTAGAAGTTTAATGTTTACAGAGTTAAAATAAAATATCAGGACCAATGCAGACGTGAAAGAAGTAACAATCAAAGAAAAACAGGATGAGGGTATGACAATAACACCATGAGAAATAAATTAAACATTAACAACTGAAATCAAGTGGAAAACAAAAACAAGAAGGCAAAAATAAGCCAAAAGCCTTTGGAACAATTCTTCTGAAATATGCCAGGATGGAAAGAAGTGAGTCAACACCAGCAGAAGCTTCCAAAGACAAAATGTACAAGCAAACCAACTGATGGCCCATCTAAAATTAAAACTGAGAAAATTCCAAGTTTTGGAACTTAAGAAAACGAAATCGCAAAGAATGCAACAGAGTGGGGGACTTTTTACTGTTCAGTCTACTTATCTCCAAAGAGTTGGTAAAAATGTTATGTGTAGGATGTAGAGTATATAGAAGCACAAAATGCTAAAACCACCCACACCCAAACTAAGCAGCATACAGAACATGTAAAAGCCTAGCATCAAAGCTGATTTTTTTAAAGCGTTTGTCCTCTTTAGCCAGCCAGAATAAAGGAGAAAAAACTTACAGAGACTGCAAACATCTCACATTTCTGAGGTCTCATTTTTACATTACAGCCATAATGGATGTCAATAAGACGCTCCCCTGGGGTCTCTGAAGACCCCTGTAAAATCCTGGTAATTTAGACCCTAAATAAGTAACAACTGTAGTTAAAAACTCCTGGTACATTTTAAGTTTTTAACCAGATTTTAGTATTTTGAATGTTATTCTTGTTTAAGTTTCTTACACAATGCAAGCACTCTACCAACTAAACCACTAAGTGCTCATGAACTTCATTCTTGAAGTTTATGGGTTACTGCTGCTAATAGGTCTTCATAATTAATAATTTATTAACTGTTCATTCAAAAATAAATTGCAATGCTAAGTCTATACAGATATATTGTGGTTCTTCTTTCAGAATGTAATAGAGATCACTCAATGGGAAGGAAGACGATTTATCCTTTAGGCTGTTCTTTTTCAGGAGTTATTAAAAAAGTTGATTTATGAACATTATAATTATTTAATTTGGCTTAATATTCTTACATCATAACCACAGCAATCAAATAGTTATAATATTGCACTTCCAGCAGGCTCAATGCCATACTAGAGCTTTGAAATAAGAATGGAATGGTACTCTTAAAACTTTATAAGCTTTTTGGATGCATTTTTTCTGATATTCAGATGACCATGTTTTTTACACATCCAAATATATTGAAATGTTTCCTTTTATTTTGTTTATGTTTTATATAAGTTCCCAATAAAATAACTTCTAAAACTAGCAAGATGAGCTTTTCCCATGATTAAATGGTCCTGTGTGTTATACACTAAAAATATTGGCTATGATAAGCAACCACATAAGTCTTGTGTGGTAGCACATTAATTTTTTTAAAGCAAAATTAATTCAGCAATACATAAATTAAGCTTTCGGGTGATAAACAATAAAAATATGCAAGCACTGATGTGTCTCACAGAAGATTCTGTCAAGACAGACAAAAAAAGAGTCGTAAGCAATCAGATGACTCTCTCCATCCAGCAAGGACTAATTAACATAAGTAGCCTTCTTGAGGAGGACTTGGTCTTTCACTCCAATCATTGCCTTAAAAGATGCCTACAGGGTTTTTTTTCCCAATAAAGCTTTGTCAGCAGACACAGAATCTCATTTGATGAGATCTATCTTTACTTGGAGTTCTTAGAGCCTGGAACTGTTTTTTAGAAGACTAGATCTGATCCTAGACTCTCCATCTGGATGGCTCATTGATGACAGCATGTTGCTCATTCATAATTCTATTTAATCTGTTATTAAACAGTGATTGTAACTATCTTTAAAAATAAAAAGTGATGTTTCAGATTTACAGTAAGCATAATCTTTAACTGTTAGGCTAAATAAGAAATGAGCAGCAATTATTACAAGAAAATAACTGTTTGAATGTCAGCAGGAAATTATTTTGGTTCATTGTCATTGTATTATATTTAATGGAAGTAAGTAAATTATGAAGGGTCAAGACCCTTCATAATTTAATGAGCCAGTTATAGCAAATAAGCTGTCAGTGTATTTTTTAAGTTTTGAACCAACCAAAGGTTTACTGTGAAAACTTGACCCCAGTTAGAAACACTGCTAATGTGTTTTATGCCTTTCTCTGTGACAATAGGGACACAAAAACTGGATTGATAACCTGGTGCTTATAACTGTATTTTATGGACTATAAGTCAATTAGTTGATCCTGCTACATCTTTTTCTCTTTATGGTTTTCATTCGTACTGATTGATGTGAACCAAAGAGTTACCATCTGCAGCCAAGAAGAAGCTAATCACAAATGATGCTATGTCTTCACGCTTTGGTAGTTGCTGAACAGAATATTAATGACTTTGTAGACAAGCCTTTTTGGTGTTGCCGCTTCATGCAACCCAGCTGTCTCTATTGCCTTGTATTTACACTGCATGTGTCTCTGCTCCACTGTAAGCACATTGCTGGCAGAGCAGACCACCCTGAAACTATCAGAAACTGACCACAGACTTCCAAGACAAGATCGAAAGTTTCTGTGAATTCACTGAAAATGAGATAGCTGAAAATAACATATCACCAGTGATTTTTCTTTTTTATGATATTTTTTGACTGATAAAACTCTTGCTCCAGAGCAACCTTTAATCTGGGAAATGTCCCATCTTGCTTTACTTGGGTTCTCTTTTCTTTTATTCAATGTAGGCAAACTAGCAGAATATCTTTGATTGGAGTTCAACAGCTTAAATGAGCTAAACACACCATGAATGTAGGTGTGCGCAATCTGTTGCAGAAATTTTAACATTAGTTTCTGTAAAAATTATTTACTGAGCTCAAGTTTGCAAAAGAGAACAAACATGTTTATATTTTTATATAGTCATTATTTGAGGATTCTTGCTAGATCTACTTTAGGAAGGGATAGGTAGAAATGTAAAAATTTCCTTCTGTTATAGAAATGCTTTAGCTTTCTTAAAATACTATACAAGCTTACTTTTTATTTGGTAAATAAAGACAAGCTTTGTGACTCATTACTAGGTTGATTAAATGAAACCCGTCTGTGCTGCATTTCTGAGAGTCCCTGTGACTATTTAGCTGATTAAAGTTATTACGTGGCTTGATATAGTGAGGTTTCCTGCTGTTCCAAGTGGAAACAGTCACCAAGAAATAACGGTGAGCAAGAAAGGCTTATGCATGCAGTAAACAAGGGCTAAAGACAAAATTTTAAAGGTGACCAACATTTGTAAGATAAAAATACTCAAAATATTTATCTTATAAATAGAAACATTTAGCGAATGCAATAACCATTAGACTTGTTTGCAGAAGTTGGCAAGTCTTATCACATACAAAACAATTATAAACTTACATTCTTATGCTGGTTATATTTAATGAAGACAGAATATTAGCCACAAATGAAATTGTTACGCGTCATAAATAAACTCAGAAAAGCCTGTAGATACTTGATGATATAAAGAACAATTTGGTTAGAAGTTGTCATAAATGACAATGGACAAGTGAGACTGAGGAAAAACCTAAGTTTGATGATATGTCATTAACACGACTATTTTCTTTTGCTCTTGGTTTAATGGTTTAATTTCTTTTTAGCTCGGAAGTAATGAGGCTTTATGACAGTGAGGCTTATCATAATTACAATAGCCATGTTTAGCTACGTCATAAAGTTTTATTGGAATTGCCAGACAGATAATTGTAGAGAATAAGTGTCTGTGTAGAATCAAAATCAGTATTTTCAAAAATGTCTGTATCACAAAGTGCATCACAATGTTTTCTATTGTTGTTGATTCTTTTTCTTCTTTTTCTTTAACCAATCTAATCTTTTAATTATATGTTTATTTTGTATTTAACTGAGCAGGTGAAGCGAGCAGCAGAATATCTCCATCTGCTTTAGACCAGGTTGGCCAGAAGGGCCTTTTTAACTCTGCGGCTCTGACCTTAGTGCCAGCCACAAGAGCAAATCCAAATGCAGACCGATTTCCAGGCTGAACACACTAAAAGTGGGACACACTCCAAGGGCTTGCAGCCAGGTTTCTTTCCTTGTTCAGAATAGCATACAGATCTCCTCCAAGCAAAATGAAAAGACAAAAAGTCTAATTCATTTTTTTACTGGAAAGAAACTGCAATCTTGTCAACAATTCTATTTTGAAAAAGGATTATACTATATTTATAATGTTCTCATCAGATGCATTTCAAACATATACTTTGGCACAGGTTAAAAACAGATCTTTACATCACTTTTTCTTTCTTCTTTCTCTGACATTTATTCAAATAAAACTTATCCAGTTTTGTTAGCTGATTTCAACTAATATTTATTTTATTACTTTCTTAAAAGTTAGGTGTTTAAATACATTTTATTAATACTTAATATAAAAAAGTGCCTTTATTTTCTTGGGCCAAAACAGGACAATGGCATTCAGAAATGCAACTCAAGGTGACATTCCCGCTGCAATAAAAACATAAGTTGCCCTATGAGTCACACATTGCACTGTGGAAAAATTAGAGTCAATAGCTACTTAATAATATTAGAGCATATTGAAAAAGACTTTTTGAGACAAGCACTGCTGTCAAAATGTATTTGAGAAGAGATTTTGGGCTTCCCTCTGTAAGCTTCACATTTTCTCTGGAGCTATTAATTTAAAGAAGTGACCAGCTAAGACACCAACATGCTTTCAGGAACACCTCTGTTTACAGCATAAGCAACATATCAAGTTGGCACTACTTTTTCCAAAAAACAATCTGTTAGAGAGACAGGATCTTTCTGCAGGCCATCTCTCTGATGAACACAACAAACACCTTTCACTCACATGTGAAAAAAATAAGCATATTTGCAGTTTATGTATGTAAACTTTACATCTGTACACTGTGAACACTCAAAACCAAGGTAAAATAACTTCTGTACACTGTCTTAGCCATTGAAGATGATTTTTATTCTGAATAGTTGTATTTTTACTTGGTACTAAGTTCCCTTTTCACTGCTGAAACTAACACACTGAATAATTGGATGGTGCTGCATGGACTGTATGCACTGCATAGCCGCAAATAAAAATGATGCTCTAGATAATCTGCAGCAAAGTGGAAACTGTGGTTTGAGGCAAGTTGATCTATGAATATACCATTAATATTAATTTAGTTAGATTTAGTGGTCTGCCAAGTCACAAGATATTCATCCAAGTAACATCTCTGAGGCAACAACTATATTATCCAGACAGAAAGAGTCTGATACAGCAGACCACACTGATTGTCTTTTTAGTTTGCAATCATATCATTTATGAAACATGTTGGGTCATGGTTGGTATCACAGATGCAAAAAGTGTATCCCAATTACAACAAAGCCAAGAAACCTCACACACAATTATCTGATCCATCCACTAAGCAACAGGTGGCTCTGGTTTATCCATTTACTTTCTACTCATGACACTGACTCCCTTCCATTAAGATGGAAATGATCATTAACAGCCAATTGAAGTAGCACACATGCCTAATTAGATGCCTCTCCAGCTAACTCTCTCTTCTTTAAAAGGCAGAGGACCACTTCATTAACACTCAGGTTCTCAAGTCTGTCAAAATGCTGACTCAGGCTTGTGTTACTGGCTGCAAAGCAACAGATGTAACTTCCAGCTGCGCCCCTGCATGTCACCAAAGCCTAAAACGTTGCCTCTTGGAAGTCAACGTCTCTGTCAATCTAAACCCCAAAAAATTAGATGACCTCTAACTCTCTGACAGCATCTTTCACCATAATAAATTATGGTTATGCTTATTCTCTCTCATGCTGATGTCTTTTAGGAGAATATTGCATAAATGTCAAGGTCTTTATCCAGCTGCAGCTTAAGAGTTAGAAAGATAAGCTCCACTATTAGTGGAAGAAATTAAGGCAATTACCTTTTAATTGGCAGCACTGTGCTCTGAGCAGTTTAGCACAGTCAAAGATGTGTTTTCTCACCTTTTACAAACAGCATCTCTTTAATCAAATGAGTCAAGGGAACTGAAGTTACATCAGCACAAACCAAATGTTCAAACATGGTGATGGAGGGAGCTCAGGCTGTGCTTAAAATCACAGAACAAAACTCAATAAAGTTGTTGCATTCAGCAAAGCAACTTTTAATGACAACCTGTGGTGTGAAGCTGCTACCATAAATGTCCATAGCTCAATAGATATGAGATAAAAAAGTAACTGTTTTGGAGAGATCTAAAACAAAAACAACTTTTTTCCAGAGAGCTGCAGCTAAAGGAGTTGCTCTGAATTGAAGATGAATTATATACTAAAAAATAAACAATTGAACTGGAGGAGCTTTGGTTGGCTCACCTTTTTTTATTTCGATGAAGCCTACAACTGCTGCAGTACACGACTGGCATCATGACTCGGTGATTATAATCTGCAATGATTGCAATCTGTGCTGTGGATTGATAGCAATGGCACAACTCTGCTCTGAGATACTGTTAACATCTGCTGCAGACCTGTTTGAAATATGGAGCAACCGAAATCCTCATAATAAAATTCAGCTAGTGTGCGAGGGTGTATTCTCCTGATGAACATGAATCATCCTTAAATCTCCAATTTCCTCTTTCCAATAAACCCTCCCATTGTCGTTTTCAAACTCATTAGGAGTCCATTTTTGTCTAATTTTATGGCCCATTTGATGTATAACATCAGCAAAGCATATAATTTTCCAGCTGCTGGCAAGCTAGATGACAGACTTGTAAACAAAAAGGCAAAAATCCTTCAGTAGACTACTGTGCTTTACATCCGGCCAAGTAACAATAAGCTAGAGAAATGTATCATATCCATCTCAAGTACGAGCTGTAGACAGTTCAGCTTATGAGTTTGATTTTATCAGTGTGTGGGAGCTAACAAATGTTCAACAGTTGGTAAGAGAGTAGAGGAGATGGTGTACAAAACCACCCAACTGATCTACATATGGGTAAACATTCAAAAACACATTTAACGAAGATAGCTGTTTTGAAATATGTCTCATTTGCACAAGACCTTATTTCAAATATAGTTAACACATTAAATAATATGAAATTACTTTATAATTTGATTTACAAAACAATTAGCAATGTTGAAATGTTACAAAACAGAACCCCTGACACTGGGTCAGTGCTCATTCAATATAGTCCTGAAAAACAGCAACATTAAAATAAAAATGCATCATAAAAATTCAAGCAAGTGTTCTTATGACTTTTTGGAAAAGTAACTTCTTCTTGCCATTAGTAGTTTCCTAAAGGTCACTGTAGCAAACTGCATAACTTTGTGTCCTGTCAACAGATTCTGTCACCTGAGCTGTGGCTCTCCGCTGCTCTTCAATTATCACTTTGGACTTGTTGGATGTTTCTCCGATCAATACTCCCCTTGCTTTGCCTTAGCTGTACTCTAATTAATTATTTGACTTTTTAAGGCATTTAGTTGCACTTCATTGTGCTTAGGGATATCAAATTCAAATACATACACCCGTTTTCAGATTTTGAAACCCATTATTGGTCTATTACATAAAATCTCAAAATTTCCAAAAGTCTTGGTCAGAATGTGTCCACATGTAAAATAAAAACAGGTTGTAAGGCCTGAATAGTTTGGTAAAACTCTGTAATATTGAACATAAGGCCCAGTGTGTTTGAAGAGTTGAACTGACCTGAGTTATTCCCTTTTCTGCAACCTCTGGTAAACACTTTTTTTCACTTTGTCAGACAGTGCACACTCTGTGGATGATAATTTGAGTAATTTCTGTATTGGACATTTATGCTGTCAACTGCTGACAGAAATTTCTTGGACATCCACGAAAAGACATAATTCCATCCACAGTTGTTTATGATGATGACAATTTACATTACTAAACATATTTTCAGAAAATATGTTTAATGATACTTGCAAATGAATTAGCACTTTAACATCAGTTGGCTATCCCACGCTAACAGTACAAATAAATATAAATAGCATTGGATTAATCCAGTGTTGTGAATTCACGTGAAGATTGAGATTTCAGAGGTTTGTAATTTACATGACCAGCTGGCATCACACACATTCTTCTGCACCCTGTCTCGATCCATCTGTTTCTGCACCTGCACAGGCTTTCCATGCTGGTAGACTACCTGCTGAGTAAGGAATATTACTAGCTTCTCTTTCTCTCTCCTTTTTCTAATAACATATTGCAAAGAGGTCAAGTCATCAGAGTACAAAGTTTTTCAAACATACATTCATTTTTTCTCAAGTGGAAATCTTATTAAAAGTCTTCTTGAAATAAAAAGTTGGTCGTTTAGGGTCTTACAATGGAAAAAGGAAAACTTTCTTATCCACTTTTGCAGTAGCTACACCGAGGTCATCAATTGATCATTGTGACGAAGCCTATTTTAGATTACAATTAGACGTCTCAACCCTAAGGGAACTGACATTTAACAGATGGACAACTTAAAGTCTTATTCCAGTGCTCCTTTTGCTTCGTCAAACAGTGCTAATGGATATCACTTCATTTTATTTTTGCTCAGAAACCTCTTCAGTAAATTCTCAGCTAATTACAAATACAAAAAGTATTTAGATGCCCTAAAATGAGATAAAAACATCAGACCACTGGGAATGTATTACTTATGACTATAAAAATCGACATCGCTGCATGTGTGCTAAGCATCACTTTCTTGCTTTGTTCAAGAGAATTTTGTCTGAATCCACTTTAGGGGATTCACTAAAGCCTCCAAAAGACCTGTTTTAGTCCCAGCAGCCTTTAGTCTCAGGGCAATCTCCGGTCAAGGTAGCAGAGTTTTGTGCTGAGATTTTCAAACCCACCCATACAAGACTTTAGTCTTCTATGGGATTCCTTGGAATCCACATCCCGAGTCGGTGTAAATAGGTCCAATCCCTATTCCAGCATTCCCAGTATAGGGATAAGGAAAAAAATGCTATGATATTATGTTTTTTTGTTGTTGTTTTTCTGGCTAAATTACAAGACATCACAATTAAAATACTCAATTTAATAAATATTTTATTTTGCTTTGCTACTGTGAAGTGAAAAGTAAGCAAAATCAAGGTGAAAAAAAAGTAAAGCAGGATGCGGCATCAATGTAAAATTTGTGATGGCTTCATCTCATTTTAAGATGGCCACATGAAAGTAAATGACACTGATGAATACGACATTGCAAGAAAACATTTGTAGCCACTGAAGCATAAAACCCAATTCTGTTATGTATATTAGTTTTAAGAGAGATGACTCACCATGTGCTTCTGGTCCTGGAGAAGCTCTTGTCAACTCTAGACAGAAAGAAAGAAATTAAAAATTTTTCTCATAGTTAGATATCTCCTATCATCAAACTCTAGGTCTTGTTTTTTAGTCGTATTTCACATTCTGTAGGAAAACTCCAGGGCAATAGAGCAAAATTACTATAAAGGAAGCTTTCTGCAAACGTATCAATCAAATGTGAGCATTTAAACATAAGGACTCATTTTTTGTCCCACACAATTTTGCATAAATCCTGATGATGTTAAAGCCAGTATATATTTTTCACCAGTAGATTGCAATACATGTTGTACACTAGGAATGTGACGAAGCCAGAGGAATACGCTTTCCATATATCCTATTTCCTCTCTCCACCACGCCTCTGCCTGCCAGCTACAGGCTCAGTAGAGCCAGAGCTGGACTGTTTCAAACACGGTAAGTGGTGCCTGGCAGCTGCAGGGAGGCAGACTGTTGGAGTGGAGATATGATTAAGTGGAAGGAAACACAGCAGTTTTAATCGAAATATCATCAAGATTAGAAAATAAAAGCAGAAGATGCATGAAAATGTAATCTACATCTCAATTTGACAGATGTGATGGAATCAATTACAGAAATAGTGCAACATTGTTATGTTGTAAGATAAACTGATATGTGTAATGAATAAAAGAAATATTAAAATTAAAAGCGGGAAATAAAGTCAATAGAAATGATGCCAGAGTATTTTTCCTCCACCACACTTGCTCAACATGTCTGCGTTTTGGAGGGATGTCACTCTCTTACAATAATGCCTCCTCTGGTAGAACTGATCTTTAAAATTGCCCAAAAACAGACACTGGCTGTGGATAATTAAGTTCTGGCTGTGCCATCCTCCCCAGGGGTAACAATTCAAATAATTATAAACGTCATGCAGAGTAGAGGCTTACAAAGGCACGCAAGCCATTTATTGACAAAATAGTAAAATGAAAATACCATCTGGATAATTAGCTCAACTCTCATTATTTTAGACTTGTGCAAATGAACTGATTTTGTTTGCTTCCTAAATAACAAAAATCTCTATGTGGCACATAGCATGTGACACAAAAAAATGTGACACATGCTTAACAGCATACCAATCATTAATCTTAGCTAGGAATCTTTTGATATTTATTCTTTAAACAGCAATACTGCTATCTAAAATTCACCTTCCTAAAAACTCATTGGAAAGTAATTTCTGTGAATGCTGACTGGTTACATCACACACAGAAGAGATGTGTCTACAGCATGTTCAAAGCGCAGGTCCTGCCACCCAGAACACCTGCAGATGTTTCTCTTTGGTCATAATAATCTTCAGAAATAAATTAAAGTGATTTTAAAATCACTGTCAAACAAAACTTCACTTGGTGTGACATTATGCTGCCTGGAGGACAAAAAGGAGCTTTAACATGTTTAGTAAATGTGCCTGCAGGCAGGAATAATTACTATCTTTGACTGCAGCAGTCTCCTGCCGGTTTACATATACTTATGCACCAAAACAGCTGACAGAAATGGTCCAAATGGTCCTCAGCATGTCATAATGAGCTGTAGAGCCTGGCTAGAAAACTATCATTTGAGTCAGGTGTGTTGATCAGGGAAGGAACTAAAACCTGCAGTTTGGGAGCCCTTAAGGACTGTCTTTAGACACCTCTGCATTAGAACTATTTAGGCCAGGGGTGCAAACTCAAGTCCTCCAGGCCCGGTGTCCTGCAACTTTTAGATATGCCTCTACTGCACCACACCTGAATAGAATAATTAGGTCATTAGCAAGACTATGGAGAATTTATCTACACAAGGAGGAGATAATTAAGCCATTTTATTCCAGTGTTTGGACCTGTGGCACATCTAAAAACTGCAGGACAGCCACCCTTGTGGACTGGAGTTTGACACCTGTGATTTAGGCAAAATGCCTTGAATAAGCTCTTAGCTGAACTTGTTGTACGAAGACATGTTGCCTGCTTTCTTGGACAATCTGTGCTACCTTTCCAGTCTTGATGAGCAGGGCTAATCAGCCCAACTGGGAGCAATTGTCAGATACCATCAAGAGTGTTTAATTTGAAACAGCTAATGCATTTTGTCCTGCTGCTTTGTTTTCACATGTTTCTGCTGGCATCATGTGTTTGTCACATTGTATTCACTATAAGGTGGACTAAATAGGGGTAGATGTTTGTTTTTGCATTTCAGGAGTTCAGCTGTACTTCAAAAATACACATCAAGTATTCACTGCTATGTGTTGCATAAATGACAATTGGAAAAAGCAAACAGAAATCCTGTTATTGTCTGATTGTATTAGGCTGAGAACATACCACAGATTTTAGGCATTGACACATCTCTATCTAAATAGACAAATGAAAGCAACTGAAATTGTAACAGTGGGAGCATCTCAAATTGGCATATTAAAACATCTTACTAATTTGATCAAATAAGAAGAGAAACCTATTATATAAAGTTATGTTATAGAAGGTCATGCACGCTAAGCCTTAATGTTTAGTCTTCACAATATCTGTATACATTTTTCCCTCTGAAATAATTCAGCTCACGCAGAATAGGAAAATCGTTACTCAACTGTTGGAATGTGGACAGAATGTAATCAACCATTCCCAATGTCAAACAACTCACAGATTGTGGTCCATTTCAAATGGAGCAGTTGACATATTCAGAACTTTACTTCCACTGCAACAGAACAAATTTCTACTTTAACCCTAAACTGGAATGGATTTCACTTCATTGCTTTCTGTGGCAAATGTTTTAAGCAAAAATTGATTTGAATCAGGTGTGCAAAAGTGAGAATAATATTGAATTATTGAAGCTTGTAGTTTTAAGTTTGAGTTTATGCTTACCAGACTCTAAAATTAAAGCTTGTGGTGATTACATTCTTCCATGGTCCAGTCATTAAATTATGTATTCTAGCTTGCCAAGGGGAAATTCTAAAAATTGTACATATTTAGGTGTTTTTCATAAAAATTTGCACATTGTATATGATTAGTTTGATGATATTAGACGTATGGTATGTATTTTGTTAAGTCTTAAATAATAATTAAATGGTAGAATCCCAGTTTGTCTCAAATGAAGTTTTATTTTATTGAACTTTTCAGTGTGTTTCAAACACTGTTGAATCAACCTTGACCCAGTTTTCTAACTGACTAATATTTATTTGATATGAAAACAGCCATGTCAGGAGCTGCTGAGGGCTGCTTTTTTTTTTTTTTCTTACTGTTTGTTGCACCTTGTTATCAGTGGAAATATTAGTTTGCCAGTCAGCATTAGGTGTGCTGTTTGTCCCCCCTGCTGACACAGACAGCACTCTGTTTTGATGTTAACAGAAATAGGCCACTGCATAAACAACCACACCTCCCTCTGCTAATGGATGACATGACACCTCCAAAATGTGACACAGCATGAACCATAATAAACTAAATTTTGCAACTAATTACATTGGCAAACAAGTATTTCCAAAAGTTTTAATTGGAGAGGAATGTCATAAAAATACATTAACTTTACTGTGAAGCCTACTTGCTTTTGATTCTGACTACAATGCGGATCAACTACAATCTGTGGTATTGCAGAGCTGAGACAAAACTTTTATCACCACATTTTTATTCTCTATCACTAGTATGCAAACAGCCGATAGAAAAAAATAAAAAATCTGTTCGTTTCTGTGAAAATGGATGAAATGTTTTTTGTCAGATTTTCAACCACACTAGCAAGCTTTTCCAGTTTAAACATTTACAGAGATTGAAGCAAAATACAATTCACAGCGACATTGATTTTTTTTATAGCCGTAAAACCTTTGGGAATATTTAAACTAGAGTGAAATCTAAGAACAGTAGTAAGCAAAGTCTGTAGGGAAAGACTGATGCTGAGAAGACATGTAACAATAGAATTTGCATATTTAAAAAAGTCAAAATTTTATGCTTTAAAAAAAATGCGCATAGATGAGTACATGCATGTTACATAATCTTGATCTAATAAGAAATGCAAGAGAGCAACAACAATAATTTTTTGTATAGTATTGTAAGCTACACCTCAAACATTGCTTTGTTGAGTAACATGGAAAAAAACAAATAAGGCAAGGTATCAGAAAGGGAATGTGCATCTACAAAAATCTTGTTTATCCAAGGCTATAATTTCCTGCTTGAAGGTGATATATAAACACCACATTGATGTCCAGTAATTCTACAGCTGAGGAAAGAAATAAGTTTCATGAATGTGCTTCAATGAGAAATGAGTATCAGCTCCAGAAATAAACAAAGTATCTTGTGAAGATGGTGACAGATTCTCATAAGTGTAATTTTCCATATTAAAACATTATGGCTGAAAGGCTTGACAGTGTGGAAGAAGCAATTACACTAAAAGAAAAATAAAAAGTCAGATTAAAGTTTGAAAATACACTCACACAAAAGCTTTCGGTTTCTTTTATTCTGATGAAACATTTGTTTTACATTTAAGGGAAAAGGGACGCTTGAAAGCCTGTGAACACTATCCCAACTGTGAAGTACAGAGGTGGCAGCGTCATGATGTGTGAGC
Organism: Poeciliopsis prolifica; assembly: GCF_027474105.1. NCBI lineage: Eukaryota > Metazoa > Chordata > Actinopteri > Cyprinodontiformes > Poeciliidae > Poeciliopsis > Poeciliopsis prolifica. The sequence continues at coordinate 2,498,002 of NW_026562405.1, forward strand.
GTTTTGTTGTGGAAAATGGATAGGATGATGAGGAAAGAACATTGTGAGGAAAGATTCAAGCTACATCTCAATACATCAGCAAGAAAGTAAAACTTAGGTGAAAATGGGCTTTCCAAATGTGCCATGTCCTTAAGCTTTCTGCTATTCTAAAGGGCTTAAAGGCAAGAGACCAAATGTTTTGAAGTGGCCATCACAATGCCAAAACCTAAATACCATAGATATAATAATCGGGTAGAATTGAATAGGTATGTATGTAAACAGAGCCACCATCAAACATGGCAAAGTCACATCACTTCTTCCAGTAGGAACAGGATAAAATTTCAGCAAACTATATGAGTTACATAGATGCCCTTTAACTAGAAATCAGTAAATGTGTTTTCTTCAACCAGTAAACCTTGCATGAGGCATGCAAGGTTTTTATCAGGTAAATTAGTTGTATTGTCATTAAAAAGAAGAAGCATAAATGCAAACAATCACAATTATATAAGAAACTGTGAAAAAAATCACATGTGATCTTTCAACATTTTGTTGTTTTCTAACTAGTTTAACAAATCAAAACAAAATAAAACCAAATCTATTGATTGTTATTGGAATGTTTTATTATCCTTAGTCATTATTTATAGTATCACAATAAGTTCTGAAGATTAAACTAGTATCCTAAATTCTAATTCCAATATATCAAAAGATGCTCAAATAGAAAACACAAAAATACAAACTATTTAGCAACAAGTTGTGTATCTTTTGCATGTTTTCTTTGCTTTCTACAAACTTGCTTCTTTTACAAGAGCAAATCTTCCAGTGATCGAATTAATTCAACTATTGCATCATTATTAATAGACATATCAAAATCTCTATTATATGTAATTTAGAAAAAACATAAGATGTATTTTTTTATGTGCAATTCTGAGAATTCTACAAAAAATCTCCTGGTGCCCATATGTCACACTTTCAAAATAAAGTGGAGACTCAGCTTGCACAAGACAGATAAAAAAATGTTTGTCTGGCACAACACTCAAAAAGTCATTTAATGTATTTCTGTTATACTCACATTCTCTGCTTATAGAGTACAAATGTAATTTTATCCCACTTGACGTCATAGGGTGATCAAGGCTGAGCACAGCAAATGCTAAGTGACTAAAGTAAACATCAATGGGCAGAGCAATGATATTGGGCTGCAGTAGAGCAAAAGGCGTTGGGGAGATGACATTTATTAGTGCCACAAGAAATGTGTCTGAAAATTCAAAATACTTTGCAGAAATGACTCCAGCCCTCCAGGAGTTTTACTAAATATAGCAGGTTCAGCCATCTCTAGTCAACTAAAATCACGCTGCTCAAATCACACAGGTTTCTAGGAAGAAAGTTAAAAACAAATTCCTACTCGTATACGTTGCCTGATTTTAAAATGCCTTTTTTTTAAAGGAAGAATTAAGATGAAAACATGCTTAAGTTCAAATTCTAGTTATCAGGTTTTATTGAAACTCTTACCTCTGACATTGCTCTTCTTAGCATTACAGATGAGACTTTGATGCATAGTGTGATAGAAATTTGTACTGTTGTACTTCTGCCAGATTAATCCTTCATCTTTGGTGCAGTCAACTTTTGGTTCATAAACCAGCAGACTAAGGAATTGATTAGGCTTTGAAGTAGTTTATATCACTTTGAAGCTCTGCCAAATTACAGGTTGTTCATTCCTCCTATTGTTTTCGATGTCTACCATGCCTTTTGGGCACATTTTGAGCATTTTTTGATATACATTTCCTTATCACCGCAATGAAGTCAATGTAGAATTTCACTTAAACCCCACCAAGTTTTTAGGTTGCTGCCTGAAAAAAAAGTTGGATGGCTAATATCTTTCTTCTATGACACATGAAAAGACTCAAATCTTTGTGTGTGCTCCAAACAAGACAAATTATCTTGATTTGGAAATTCTCAGTCCTTTAGCCATCTATGGTAAATCCACAATCAGGATCCTTGGGATATATTTTGACCAAGGTCAAACACTAGGTACGTATATGTGGAATGTATTTACTATATAAAAAGACAATAAAGTAACCCAAAGGTAGATGTCGAACTTCTGTAATAGTAAGCACAGAGAGTCTTATCAGATTATATACATAACCTGGAACGAAAATTCATGACTGAATTATCTTTTTTTTTTTTTTTTTCCCCTGTATGTCCTTTAATAAAGAAGAGTGAAGCAACAAAAAACCTTTCTGAAATATTTTTAGACCCAGCTGTTATCTTGGCCACTTCCAGTATGTCCCTGAGTTTTTTAAGCCTAAAAAAGAGCTGCCCAAAGCAGAAATGAGCAACCTCTGCTCTTTCCAATATATACAGTTCTACGCCCCATATCCTTTAGTAATTGTATGGCTGCCTAGAACTGCAAGGTGGGTTTGCCTCAAAATCAATCAGAAACAGAGATGATTTAAAAACTGTTCACCTTTGAATGTTTTGTTACTTTATTTATGTTTAAATTTATTGCTTATGCCAAAACCTAAACATCAAAGTTAAGAAAAAATGCAGGTCATCTTGGAAAAACTGTAAAATAAGAAAAAAAAAAAAGAAAACATGCATCAACAAGAAGTGTCTTTACACTATCACACCAAGCTCCTCAATGCAATCATAAGGTGGTAGCAACACCTGGAAGGGTAACTGTAATAGAGCACAGCTTATGTGTACAGCTTATGATCTCACATGGGTGAACTCTTCCTTTTGTCTTGAGGCTGAAAGCTGACTCACTGTTACAAAGCCTTTAAGGTGAGTCTTTTTTATCTACAAAATGTTAAAATTACAAGCACAAAAATGTACACCGCTACTAATATTGGTTACTAAACACTGCAGAAACGACACATTTTTTGTAGACATCAACAATCCTTCAACACGACACTGCATGGCTGTTTATTCATCCTTATCAGAAAGTTAATTTAAATTGATTGGTTTCTTGACTTTCAATCACAGCCCATGAATTTTCATTTGACATTTTCCAGATGTCTAATGTAATGAAAGCCACCTTTACCCATTCTAAAACCAGTTTGAAGCATCTGAGATCATTATCCTACTGGAAAGGTAAAATATTATTCTGGTTATGTACATAATCAAAATCCGAGACAAAAACTGAGCTATCTGGACATTGGTATGTTTGTGGAGCACTTCTAAGAACAGTGCATCTACTGTTGAGCATTGTTTCTTAGTCTTGCAACAATTCCTTATAATATCCTGTTATATTAAATATTTAAAATCCTTGATGCAAAGTTTGCCATTATTCTCCATTTATTAAGTTCATCTTGTGCAACTGCCAAGTTTTTTCTTTCTGTGATGGTCATGTGTTTCACCAGGTAAAGCTATTGTAGTTTAAGTATCTTCTTGTTGCACTAACTGTTATGGACAGACAGGACTATATGAGCAGAAAACCTGTGGGAAACGTCCCAATACGGTATAAACTTGGGGGTGATTAAAGAAAAAAATCTGAAGCAAAAAAAGCAAGCTGAATTATTTTAGCATAACAGCATGATACAGCAGTAACGCTGCAGATGGATACATTTCTGAGTAATAAAACAGCTTTACCTGCAGATATAATCAAGCTTCAGTCAGATAAATCGCCCAGATAGAACAGTGGGAACTCATCATCTCTAAGCACATATTTTCAACAACCCTGAGGTTAAAAGTAAGCGCAACTGTGATGATGGTGAGATATTTCTATAAAGGAATCATGTTTTTGTGGATGTCCACATTTCCAGCTTTGAATATCTGGCAGGAGCTCATCTGAACATTGATGGAGAAAAAAAAAACCTTGTATAATCTTTAAGGACACTTTTGCCACCTTTGAATTAATCAACTCTTCATAAAATCAACAACTAGACAAGTTTTTGGGATGAATAAGTTGGGTTAATATTAAGTTTTTTTTAAACTTGTCTGTACGGAATAAATTAAGTAACATTTAAATGTGTCCATCCATTTCTTTGTTTGTTGTCCAGTGGCTTCTGTCAACAACAGAACTGGCAGATATAGGATGCAATTGTCAGTTGTTGTTTTGTACATCCGTTCTCCTTGCTCCAACAACTTCATCTTCCAACAGCAATTAGAATTCAATTTCACACGGAAATTATCCTGTCACCAAATAACATCTCCAAAGACAGTGTAACAAGTCTGAAGCTTCAAGCCTGAGCTCAATTCATTTTTGTTTGACAATTATTTTCCAGTTATTCATTAAGCAATTATTTCCTCACAGGGACTCATTTCCAGCAACAGGAATTTTAGCAGCAGAGGAAAATTCTCTCCATTGTGGAACCAAACTAAATTACCAAGATATATTAAAATGCAAAGTACAAAAAGGTATTTATTTCTTACATTAAACAAATACATTTGTACCTAACAGTCGCTTACAGGTCACAAGATATTTTCAACTCAGGTCTCAATGGAAATATCCTTTAGTGTGGAAGCTGTTACTGCAAGAGGAAACCACGATGTACCAGTGAGGTGTTTAAAAATGAAGCCAGAAAAAAACAGACGTAAGCCAGTATTTTAAAAGGAAATTGAGATTTTTATCTCATGTCAAGACATGTCTTCTGGCATTTTACAGGAAGGATGAACATATTAAACTAAACTTGCCTCAATTTATATTTCAGAGCTTTTAACCTGCCATTCTTGGAGCATTCTGGATTTAGAAGATCATCAGGAATCTCTGAGTAAAGGATAGGATCCATACCCAAAGATAAGACTATCAAGCCATCTTAAAATGTCAATTCTGATGCTGAAACTCTGCTGTACAGTGGCTGCTGCTCTGCCACACACATACATCCGTTGTGTGTGGATGTATGTGTATGGCACACATACATCCACACAGATGAGACATTATTAGTGTCTCATCTGCCACTAATAATTAATGTCCTCGTTGAATAAAGGTCAATAAAAACTTCATAAAGGTCGTTCTTATATTCTCCTACATTATAGCTCTTAAAGAGAAATCTGAATAATCTAAAATCAGAATCGGCAGCTTTATAAAAAAATGGAGATTGAAAACTTTAAATAATTCTGATTGGTGAGACCAAAAAAACCCTCCAAATACTGTAAAACAATTAACCTTATATAATTGTAGCATAGCTAAAACAAATTATAGCATCTGATGTTTTAATTAAATTTTTTCTTCCAATTTTCTTTCAACATTAAGATTTGTGAGCATGCACTTCATTCAGTGTTGCCTCCGGTATTGGACCTTATTAGTTTCTTGTGTGGGGGCTGAACTATATACTGGGAAGAGTAAGACTTGTATGCAAGCTTTTAGTCCCAGAATGCACTGCAGCAACCCACTTTCATTTTCTAGGAGGAGTGCAAACGTTATGGTCTGATCACATGACATGGTTAACAAAACTCGGCCTGATTGCCTAGAACGCCAACTTTACTGCAGGAAACTGCAAAGGTGAGACAGACAAGGGGAGGGAAGGGAAGACGCCATTTTCAAAATGAAATGGGATTCATGTAAATATTCAATCATTTCTGTAACCAGCGGCTGCAATCCAGCAAAGGAATAAGCCACACCTGGTAAACCTGGTAAAAATAATACTAATAACAATTTGATGTTTAATTTTTAAAAACAAGTTTTTGCAACTATTGGTTGGAGTAAAATAAATAATTTCTTTTACATGTTTGAAAATTTATTAATAATTTGCTGAGTGAAAAATAGATTTTGCATCTTTAATACCTAATAATAATTCCAACATAAAATACATATTTTACATTCAGAGCTGATTCTGGAGATTCTAGTGGAGAGAAATGTCCTCTAAGTTTTTGTTTCCTTAAAATATATTTCTGCTTTTCTTAGGCCTGCAGAAGTCGGAAAACTTTCAACTTTACCTCTCTTCACAGCCTAGAAGAACTCATTCGTTTTATTTAATACCATATGAATTCTTGTACACTGCTTAGAAACCAAACTACTTGTCTCTGAGTCATTGAAAGAGTGACTCAATTTTGATGACTATCTTTTCTGCGTTCAATGGGACAAAATGAACACTTCAAGACACCCTTTGTAATTATGTTATTGAATATAATTTATTTAATCTATGTAACTCTTGATTTCACAAGTTAAAAAAACTCCCATTTCAGTGCTTAAATTTACACAACATTTTATTATTCATGAAAGCACACGTCTGTTCAATACTTTTAAAAAATCTGTACAAGTCACAGTGACCGAGCAAACAAACTGCCTTCCTAATAAGGTATCTGAAGAATCCCTCTCAAATCACCCTTTGTTGGCTTTGCACATAAATAAAATTCATCTAATTAGTTTAGCACAGTGTTTTGCAATGAATGGTTAAAGCTGTTAATTAGAAGGACCCGTTGCTGACTGTGAATGACCTTGTTATCTGACTCTGCGGTTGCTGAGCAGGTGCAGAACAGCTCCCTGAGCAGTCGTCTTACACCTTCCCCTCAGTTCTCCTGAGATGGCAATCAGACATAACAGGTTCTCTATTGTGTCACACACTATTGTCGTTGTAGAGCGAAGCAAATGATAAAACATCCCAAATCAAATGGCCATTACACAGATTAGGCCTGTATTATCTTACCCTCCATAAGCTCCAAACGTAAAACTCCTTTTCCTTTGGGACATCCTGCTGAGCGGCTGATGAGGCTTCACAGAGGATATCAGCGCAGATTAGCACATGGAGCTACGGACAGTCACTCAAAACTGCTTGTTTCTCTCCGCTTAACCGCATTCCCCAACACCTTTAACTTTCACCTCCTCGCTCCGTCTTTGATTCAGCCCCTATTATGTGGGCGTGTGTTTCTTTTTTTCTCTATGTGTATTTTGTGTGCACTCTTGCCAACCCACCCTTTTTGATTATAAGCAGGTTTCATCTCTGGCCGACAAAAGTGGAGAGTGTCTGTTATGTTGTGTTGTCATCCCGAAAACACAAATAATGATTTCTTAAAATCAGTTGAACTGTTTACCTTTTTACCTTTTGTTCCAAGAAGAGGATATAAAATTGATATTTTCTCTGTTTTTCAATTTTATCAAGCAATTGCTCCAGTGTGAATGGAAAGTGCTCTCCGTCCATGAGTGTTCCTGGCGAAAAATAGAAAGATGGCCATGCAAGCAGCACAAATGGACTTCAAGGTTAAAAACAGGGTTTGTCAGATTTTCTGACACTGAAATTTATTTTTATTTCCTTTGTTGAAGAGCTCTCTATTAATTGCTATACTTACACGTCTTAAGAAAGAGTTTTACTACAGTTAATATTTGTGAGGGAGACATTGTTTAGTTCAATCTGAAAGAAAAGTGTATAATTATAATTTCCCACTGATGAACTGGAATGATTCACTTTAGAAAAAGAAAAATTTCACATAATTTCAAATATGAACTATGAATAACAGCCTTTGTACTTTTTTTTTATATTTACTTTTGTTTTTGCTGACACAATTAGCCTTTATTTACAAAGTTCTTAGAGGAGGGTAGAGAGAGGTCAGGTCAGGGTCAGCTGAGCTAACTGCAACAAAGACCTACAGATCTCTGCAGATTCTATACCGGCTTAACCAGTTGAGTTACCCAGCACTCCTCTACCAGACTTTATTAAACATTTCAAACCTTTATAGAAAGAAAATATCAATTTAGATTTAAGCTTGAAACTCTGAAATGACAGAGTTGGCAGCTTGGAGTTGCAGTATTTCTGATGAAATATGCTCATTTATGCATATCATCATGTAACTTTACATTCCTTATACTGAATTTTGCCATTCATCTGTATATTTTTCCACATATTTTGATGAGTGTGTAATCTAGGAACAAAAACAAAAAACTCCCCTTCTGACTGTGATGCAAACAAAACCCTTGTGACTGTGATGCAAGGCATGTCTTCTGGATGGTTGTTTAGAAACGGGTTTAAACAAATTAGTAGACACATTTTCTAATTGCAAAATTATGTAAATTGGCCTGTTGTGTCAGTCACGTCTTAATTATAAATCCTTCAATAGAAAACTTTCTGGTTGACTTTACTTTTTTGGTATTAGTAACCAGTATTTTATCAGTTCATTGCCCTCTTTGATGAGTTCTGTTAGATTTTGAGATTTTTCTCTTCAAAATTTATAAAGAAAATGGAAAACACTGTAATGTGATTGTTACTGCACTGTAACAATCTCTTTCTTACCAGATTGTTTACAGTAAATTTTGTTCCTTCTCCTGTTCAGTCCGGCTGTTTTCCATCTAATTGTTATCAATGAAACATCAACACCATTTTTTTAAGTTGTTTCTGTGACGCATAGCAGAATTCTCTACGACAACCTCAGATGCCAGATAGAGATATCTGAACAACTCGTTTAAAACAACAGACTATGAACACAGTGTTTTTGTCAATGTGGTCCTTTACAATTTGAATGCATCAATTAAAATGACAAGAATATTAATTATATAAGTTAATTGTCACAACACTTGGCAAATTGTAATTTCACTCTCAACTCTGGGGTGACAGCAATCCCATTTCTGACATCAGAGGTGAATTATGCACAACTCTACTCCCTGAAATATGACTCTCTTCATGCAAAAGTGTGACTCTCAACCCCACACAGTTCTATTAGAATATGGTATGGAGTTTGCATATTTATGGAGAAATTTACATGTCAGCATTGCTGAAGGGGCTATGAATGTTTTATCTGACATTAGCATGTCAGAGGAACAATTTCCAGTTGCACCGTTTGAAGACAAATTAAGAAAGCTAAAGTTTAAACAGTTTGTTCATATGCAGAGGAGGATTAGTGGATGCGTCTCTTTAGGAAGTTAGTGTACTTTTATGAATATGAAAATCTGAAAAAAAGATGTTTGTCCTGAGACAATTAAACATTTTCTTCAACATTTCTTGAAAATGTGGAATTCCATTTCTTCCAACTGAAAATAGTTTTACGCTCAAGGCAATTTCGAGTAATTTTTGTTGTTGTTTTTTGACTGAATAAATAAAAAAACGCATGTCAGAAACGTCTAAATAATGATAAAGAGAAAATAAACATCTACAAACGATTTTTGGGAAAGATCACGGTTCATTATAATCAGCTGAGACAGAATAAATCCCATATTTCAGTTTTCTCTTCCTTATTTGTCACCTGGATCTAATGGTTCACCACTGCATCTCATACTTCCTCATCCTTTCTCATCTTTTCTTTCATCCGTCTGCCTGCCTCTTGCTGCCATCACTGCTGTGTGTCTTATTTGTTGTTTATCTTTATAAAGGGATAGTTTTCTCTTCATGATGAGGCCTTATTTACCCTTCCTTGCCTTGTCATATTCAAGTACAATCATCATCCTGTACCCAAATCACCCCCAAAGCACACAACCCATGTAATATTGCAAATGATTGAAAAAGCTGGGGTGCCTTGACAACTCACCGGTCAACCTTTTTGGATTCGATTAAGTCTGACTGGACAATGGCAAAGACGTGAATCATAAATCAAATCTGTAGCTTGAAGGACAAGGCGAAAGACTGTGCAACTTAAATCTACTGTGTCCCCATCAAGGTCTCTCAGCTTCTTTATGAATTATGTTTTAGACTAATTGTCCTTTAATAATGCTTGCAATAGAGATATTCTTGAATACACAGAAAGGAGAAAACAAACAATCATCTGATACGAAAGAGAACACAATCCGGTCTGGGAGAGGCCTGAAGCAAATTCAGCTCCTTACACTGAGCAAATATTTATTTATTTTTGTATAAAATTTAAGGCCTAAGGGTTGATGTCACATATATTTTAGTCTGGATGCAGAAGCCATTTTTATCAGTTTAGTCTATCAGGATTTATTTGTTTTGAATAGATAGCTTTAGGACACCTGGGCACAAACAGGATTACTTTTTTATTTTTCAAAGCTCAGATGTCACGTCCTGTTTTTGGCTTTCTGCATATTAATCACACCATTTCATTTTGTTTGCTTTCACAGAAAGATGAGGGTAAGGGGTTGCTGCTCCCCTTTTAGAATAAGATTTCCTTGATTTACCTGAAATCAAAACTAACACCTCGTGTCGGCACCAAGCTAATTCTCCAGAGATCGACATCTACTGACAAATGGGTTTTTGTCTCCACTCTGGCGTACTTTGAGGAGCTTTGTTTGCTGTTATTTTTTTCCCTCGTATCTTTCAAAAGAGGTTCTTCTATTGACTGTGAAAACAGGAGAGAGAGAGAAAAAAAAGCCATTTACTTGGAGATATCACTTTGAAGGAAGTCAAACTGAAAGGGCAGTTTGATGTAATTAGTGAATGTCTGCGGGATCCAGGAGACGTGGCGGCCATGCTGAAATGCCCATCTAATGTAAGTCGGCCTTGACTTTGAGAGCTTGACTGTCAACAGGCTGTAGGAGACGGTAATGAAAGGTTGCCCTCTGTGATATGCTCTGTTAAAGCAGTGGATAAATACTAAACTGCTAAATCAAGTCCAGGAAAGAGCATGAAACAGACAGTGACTACTTATAAAGTCAGTTACACCTGCCCATTTTTGGAGCATAATTTACAAAGTGGATTTCACAAAAACAAGATGTATGACTTTTTCCACTCTTTAAATTCAGGTGTATTAATAACGACAGAAAGCATTTATGTGCTCAAAACTACTCAAAGTCTTTTGTCCTGAAAGAAAAATTAAAATAAGAAATTAGGATGTGTCTTACAAAACCAAACAATGTAATCAATAGAGTTTTCTACCGACACTCGAATAAACATTTTATCAAGGCATACAAGCAGATTTGTACATAATCTAAAGACCCCTAAAGCACAGTGGTGTAATGTTATTCGGAAATTATGAAAGGTTAGAACCGCTATGTGATGCCTTCTCAGCCAGAATGACCTGAGGCTCAGGGTGGTGTGAAAGGTTGCGTTTCAACAGCATAACAATTCATAACATACAAGCAAAAAAAAAAAAAAAGTACAGTTGGCTCTGGGGAAAACTCATTGCAGGCCCAAGGACAAATGCTTAAAAATCTGAGGTTTTATAACTCAATGATGTGCAAAGAAAAAGGCAGGAATATACACACTTTATCCTTTCAGTTTACCAAGCCATGTAAATGATTCACCCTGCTGAACCAAGGCAACAGAGAATATTTATGCATGTGCACAAATTATTCCCATCCATAACCATTAACTGGCACTTGAATCTCAACACATCTACATAAAATTGCTGTATTCACTGCAAAAAAGGAAAAAGTATAGTTTTTTTTAACCCAAGTCTTACATCCTATTTCCCTTTTTTGTTACAGATATGCATCTTTTATCTTTCAATAGTCGTTAAAAGCCTCAAACATTGCAAAGACAAAGTTACATTTAGAGACTCAGATGCATAGAAAATCTTTGGTGAGACCCGGAAGCAGATGTAAAACTGACATCTCAGCTGAGTTTGGAAAAATGGGGAAAACCACTGAGGAATAGAAAAAAAAAAAAAAAAAAAAAAAAAAAAAAACTTACCTACTACAATTTTTATCCCTACTGTTGCTTCACAGCAGAACGAATGTGTAACTACAACTGTCACAATAATAAAAATGTGACATTATCCAATTTACAGATGAGGTTTAAATAATAAAAAAAGTTTTAAAAACAGTAAGTCTGAAGATGTGAAAGTAATTTTCTTATTGATAAAAATTGTTAGCTCAAACTATAACTCTCCTCTCTACACTGCAGCTTAATATCCAGATGACAAAAACATTGTTCCATAAAAAAGCTGTCCAAACATCCAGATTCCCCCCAGGCAATGGTCAGCAAACCTTCAAGTGGAAGAAAGGCTGTTATATGTTGTCCTGAGGGAATAAGGAACTATTACACACTTATAGAGTTCATCTCAACTGGGAGCAGCAAAGCAGGACACAGAAACATTAAATATTTACCATCTGTGCACCTAACAACATCCCTGACAACACTGCCAGGACAGCACACTCAGTCTCTGTGGCGTGAAATGATAAGAAATGTCGAATTTTCATATATTTTTTGGGTTTACAGCTAAATAAATCAATGCCAAGTTTTGCTCTCTTATGTATTTAATGAAGAGGCAATGATTAAAAAAAATAACAATTTTGGGGAAGCTTTGACACTTGTTTTTAACCTGAATATTCAATGTAGGATTAAATGTCATTATGGCACAGAGGAAAAAAAATAGAGTAAAATAAATAAAATCCCAAACACTAATGAATTTGTAGCACAATATTGCTTTCTGTTCTCCAGAGGAAAGACTTTTTATGCTATCAAGCTGCTTCATAACAAACATAGCTTGACAATTTAACAAAACAGAGTTGAGTTTTTTCTCAGCAAGGGCAGCAAGGTGTACAAGTTCAAAGACAAAGTTTCTAGTTTCATTTCCTTTTATCATTATGAAACTGTTCGATATCCAGTTGAAGGTGAAGCTCACGTTATTACAAAGGGAGGGCCATCTTGCAGAGGTAGCTCTTCTGCTACCAGAAGAAACAGATGAAAATCCTCTGTCTTTACCACAAATTGCGAAGGAAAGACCACAGAGGACGCTGACTTTGTGTAACTCGCTCATCAAACAGAGGCGGATTCTAGCAGGAACTCTGGAGACTATTCCCGTCTACCATCACCCAGACCCTGCAGATCTGAAATGTCATAAATTTCACAACTCTTCTCCAGGCAATGATAACAGAGGAATGTAAAGGAGTGCGGAGAAAAAATAGACAAGCAGACAGAACAGAAAGACCTGGGCAAACAATTTGCTTGCTGCTGCAGGCAGACATACATATTCATATAAAATATTAATCAGAGTTGCAACAATGAGCTAATTTAGTAATCAATTATCCTATTGATTTTATGGACAATGAATCTATTATTCTAATAAAAAATTGGCATATATTGTAGATTTTCTTTTAAGTGTTTTCATTGAAAATATTAAACATGTATTAATGATGCAAACATTTTTTTTTCTACATAAAAAAATAAACATGTTATTGTCTAAAATGCAATAACAGCACTACCTTAGTCATTAGTTTAGTGTTGGATTGTGGATAAGGATGAAATATGAAGTCACAAATCACAGCATAAGAGAGGGAGATTTTGTGAATGTGCCCTCAGAGAAATGTGAAGTAAGGGCATAATGCATTAATTTTAACTCACTACGTTACTGAAGAAGCCCAGCAGGACGCACGAGTCATCCTCAGAGTGAAAGCCAAGAGCGGGAGCCCATTAGAACAAAGAAAAGATAGATACAAAGGGAGAGGAAAAACCAAGCTTATTTTTCATGTAACAACCATTGAGTCTAACGGGAGGAGAGCAGCCTGCCTGTGGGCCACATCCTGGATTTAATGACTTTCCACACACAAACGCAACAGATACTCAGTAAGGGTTTGACTTTGATTTATCTACTCCAGGGGGTCAGAAATAAACAGAACGATGTTTAATTTTTCATCAAAATAAACCTTCACTGAGCATGTTGTCTGGAAGTCCAGCTTCTGTTGTGTTGCGATTCAATTCAAGTATGATCAAACAGTTGGTGCACAAGGTTAAATGGTGATCTGGGGGCGATGTATTGTGAGGTTACTAATTATTATTAGTAACAATATATATTACTTTAGTATTACTAATAGTGAGCGCAGTGAGCTTCCCTACTGGTCCACTAGTCACTCTGCGTACTGTAGCAAAACTCCAAGTTAGCCTTTGAACATAACCACCAATACTACTCGGGGGGGGGGGGTAATGAGGTAATAGGGGGGGGGGGGTGTAAAGGGGTAGAGTGAGGGGGGTTCACGGGGCTAGAGCCCCTGCCCCTTTTATCCTTGATGCCCCTATGATGCCCCTAGTGCCCCTTTTTCAAAAAAATGTTTTTTAAATTTTTTATTTTTTTATTTTTAATCTATGTGCCAGGAGGCCTGCTTGTGCCTCCTGGCACAATATTTAGCTAAATATAATAATTTAGCAAAATAAACTAGTCTGGCTGCCCCCCAGTCTAATAATGACTCAGTTTCTCTGCCTCCATGTTGCTCAGACACCTGGTATATCGATTCTATGTTCAAATGGTAAATTTACCATTTTCTATGTTCAAGACTTCAAAATCCCAGCAGCAGGATTCAAACATTTTTTGGCCATTGCTGCACAACATGATTTGGATGCATGCCAAGTCTTCAAGGACCTACAAATGCATTCAATGCTGGAACACACACTATCACAACTTAGGGCTTTGATATTGTCTTCAAGCATCATTAAAGCTTCTTGTCTCCTCCGCTTGGATTGTGTTATACGGACAATTTGGAGGCCAGGACATCTTAAAATAATCAATGCAAGAAAAAAATTCACAAGAAATTGTGGAAATGAAGCCATTGAGCTTGTCACTTGACAAAACATCCTATCACAGATGTGACAAAAGAGATGATTCTGCCGTCTCCAAAGCAACACTGAATGGGTAAATTGTACTCAGGGTTGCTGTCCATGGTTCTGAGGGCAGCAATAACAGGCTCCGATGGGAAATTTCTGCAATTTTTGCTAGAAACACATTTCTGGCAATGCAGCTTTGTAAAACAAATACTGTCAAAAATGTAGACAAGACGGTTGCAATGAAAATTACATGCAATGCTTTTGAATTCATTCCAAATAATCTAAAATTATATGTATAACATAATAGTGTTATTAGATAAAAAATATGCATCAACTGATTAGCTACCCTTATCTTTTTCTATGTCAACAACAAACTAAAGTGCAATTATAAAAAAACAGAATTGGTTGGTCCAGTTTAAAAGAAAGTTTCACAACATTTTATTAGTGTCTTAATTTCTAAAACACGAGCACAAACATCCATCTCCATATTATGTTTAAACTGCTGACAAATAGCAAGAATTGCTCTTTTTTCACAGCAGACTTTCCACAACACAGTCATTTCAAACCATGTGTTATAAGGCCTATAACAGTGTCTGTAAACTGACTAAAAGGTTTGTGCTCTATCACACTCATGCAGAAACATGGTTATAACAATTACTGTGAAGTGAACAAAAAAATGGAACTGCTGGTTTGAAACCATACCTGAAAGAAAATGTGTGTTTGTATCACACTGTCTGCAGCAGAAGTGTGATCACTGTCACACTGATTTCTACTCCTTCCTCAACTTCAGGTGTGACATCAAAGGGCAAAGCCACTCTTTCTTTTGCCTTTGTTCTCCATGTGGCATTTTGCTAAATCTGATGGTGCAGCCAATGTCCAATCAGTGCTCGCTTTGACCCTTTGAGGCTCTCTACAATCCAAACGGGAATTCATATACCTGATGCTTTAAGGAGACAGCACCTAGGAGATTTAACCAAAGAAAACATATCTGTTGCTAAAGTTCTAAGTCTCAGACTTACTGATGATTTTAGGACAAAAAGAAAAAAGGGATAGACTAACTGATGTCTAGAAAGTTTTTGGTCATTTTATTTTTTTTTCCCCAATACCATATTTCCATTTGAGAGCAAAACCTATCAAATGTGAATGTATATCAGGATGATGGACGAGAGGGAAACACAAGGTCACATCTGAGATGAGGAGGCAGAAGAGAATCTATCATTGCTGAACTTCTGAATAAAAGAGAAGATATTTCATCCTCAAGACAAAGGATGAAATATAACTTTGATCAAAAATGTACTTCATGAAATGTCAACAACTCAGCCTGAAATGTTTCTATGCAAATAATTTGCCTCAGTTCAGTATTTCCATATGTGACTTGATATCTTGAGTTTGATATTAAGATGACTATGATTATTGGTTATTTTTCTAACTGTTGTGGCACTATGCATTATTTTGTTGTTTTGTTTTCCTGACAAATTATAGCCAAGAAGGTCGAGGAACATATGCAATAAATGAGCTGGAGCAGTTGTCACTCCCAGGACATGTGAAGCTTTTTCTGGCAGGGAAGAAGTTTAGCTTTCTTTTCAGCTAGTTCTAGTTGAGTGCAGGTTTTTGGTAGTAACCTGCTTCACTTGGTTGGTCCAACTGAAGCACAATCACAAAGCAATAGCTATTGTCAGTCACTGACCATTAGAATGTTCTCTACACATCTAAACCACTTACACTATTGTTAAGTGCAGAGTCCTGATGTTGAACTTTTTCCCTCATGAAGAATGACTCCCCTAACAGCGCTTGGAAGAACTATTTTTAATTTTCTTAAGGAGCAAGAGACTCAATATATGCCCTTTAGGGAATGTGATCATTCTGCTTTGGATCAACATTATTAATTTGTTCTTCTTTAGTTCTTTCCTTTGGTTTGTTTTGTTTGTATTTCCTTTTAATTCACGTAAAGCACTTTGTTTTTCCTTGTTGATGAAAATGTTCTATATTAAGAATAAATAAAATGACTTTTAATGCTATACCTCATAACAAATATCAGAAGATAAGACTTAGCTGTTTACTATTCAAGCAGTAATCAGCTCACAGCCAGAAACATTTTTTTTCCAACTGATGTATTATTAACACCATTTTTGGAATAAAACTACATCTTCAATTCATACTGCATGGTTCACTACTGCCCAGGAGATAATACCAGTGTTAAGACTTTTCCCAAATTCCTATAAGATAATTTAGGATCTGAAGCGAAGCGACTGTTATGTTTATACATACTACCAATTATTCAGCCAAGAGGAGCAGTTATTTGTTTCAGATAATTTTACATTGTCCGCTAGCTGTGAATCAACAATAGAGCTCTTGTAGTACTATGAGAAAATCAGCATTGTATCAAAAGTGTTCTTAGCTTAGACACCATATTGCCCTGGCTACATTTGTATGAGACTGCTGAGAAAAGACCTGCACTTAAACAGAAAAATATCTAACAACTGCTGTGTGCTGCATTTGAAACTACCTCTGTAGAACCCAGATAAGATGAAAATGTGATATCAGAATGTGGACCATGGATATTTATTTTTTATTTATTTATACCCAGACAGTCTGGCTGTGAGATGATGTAAGGTTCTGCAACTTGCCAATATGGAAAGCACTCAAAGAGGGCAATCCATTAAACAATGGAATGAGCAGGATATTTTGGAGAGACCAATATTCCCCAGAGAAGCCACGATATTAAATATTGAAGCCTGTAATGAGTTTAACGGAGAACCACGGAGGAGCCCTGGGCTACCAGCATTGCTATAAAATACCAGATTGATCCCATTCATGGATACAAGGAAATTTAAGCATTGACTGCTTAAAGGAACGTCATCTTTTCATGGGAACAATGATGATAAAATGTCTATAAAATTATAAGAAAAAAGAAAAAAGAAAGTCATCAAGTATAGCAGATTTTTTCTGTTATGATTTTATCATGGTAACCTTATTTATTAAACTGCTGGTAAAACATCAACAAAAGTGGTTGTTTAAAAGCTGCTGAAAAACTATTCAATCAGAGCGGAGACTTGGACAAGCAATTTATTTTGCACTACTTTAATCTGAGTCATACAGCGACAGGTATATTTCCACCATTTTATTGTGTTGTATTTACAAGTAAGCGTGAACAATATTTTCTACAAGAAAAAATATCATGTAGGTTGGAAATGCATTTTTTAATTATGATTATTAGCTAGGCATGGGCAACATGAACTTAAAAGTTTATTTTAAGATTTTGTAGGATGTATTGCAATGATGATAAAAGTCATCACAAAATGATTACAAAATATGTACCTGTTTTTGTTTTTTTTCGCTATAAATTTATCACGTCATACAGCTTGTGCACAACAAACACAAATGTTCCTCTAAAAATAAACCTGCACATCATCAAACAGTCCACTTCACTACACCAATTACACTAAGTAGTACATCTGCACTGCTTAACAGTAGACTTTTAAACTGAAATGTAGCATGTGCTTGTGGTCACATGGAATAAGGAAAAAATGAAAGTAACAATTAATTCAAGAATAAAATCTAATTAAAAGCCCTATGTCACCACAATAAATCCTAGTTATTTAAATTTTGTTTTTTATTAGCTACTTTACAACGTAGCCTACCCAGCTTACAGCTTAGATCTCATAAAGATTTTTTAATTGCAGCGACACATCTTAAAAATAATCTTTTTTTTGTTTTATTTTTTACAGAAGAAAAGAACTGATACTGGTGTGTCACGGCAGCATGGTTATTAAACCCAGATACAGTATGATAAAACATCTGTCACATCTTTCCGTTCTGGAGATTAAAATAAAGCAATGTCCTTGGAAATTGTGGGGTTTTTTTTCAACCTGCAGATAAAATGTACCATATCTTCAGCTGTTCTATCTGCTGCAAACTGCTGCATGCCTGAACCGTACAAGAATTAACACAGCATGACACTGAAAGATGTTGCCCTGACTATGCAACATGCCTTTCATGACAGGCTCATCTGTCATAACTAGCTATATGCTGGACATTCCCTGCTACATTTGTCTTCTTCTTTTTGTTTCCCTTGACCCAAGGTTGAGAGCATATGGTTTCCTGACAGCAGAGGTTGGAAATAAAAACAGAACACATCAAGGTTCACATTAAATGTGCAAAAAGGTTCTTTGTTCAAGCAGTGATTAGGTGAGCATGTGATGTTGCTAACTCTTTTCGTTAACTTTTCATTCCCATGCAGACACACCTGCAGTAAGATGTAAAGATAAAATATAAATCAGAAAAATATGCTATATTTCTGCACAAGCATATGCAACCACAATAGAGCTTAAATTCTCTGTTGTTGGCAGTAACATGGTCAGGTTTCAGTTGTGTAAATTCCCTGAATACTAATTTATCTGCAGGCTGCAAAATGTCCTTTTGTTTCAGCTGTTCCATAGGAAACAATATATGCCGTCTTTACAAATCAAATGCATAAAAGCTTCCACTATATGCTATTCTTTTAGGAGCACTGTTCATCAGAGCGGTGCATCACTAAGAAATAAGCATGCCATCTGTTAGAGGAAGGATGTCTTCTCCAAGTGTCACCTGTTAATTGGCTGAAATGTCTAATTTTGAAATATTTATTGACTCTATGTTTCTACAGTGAATATCATATTGTGCATTTAACATAGAATACTAGTGTGCAGTGTTTGGCTGTGGACTGATTTGTTCAATGTGGCACATATCTCCAAGCAAATTAAAACACCCACAACCTCTGAGTCTGTTTATATTGAATTCAACTGGAAGCTGGAAGAATACACATCATGAATATCAATTATTGCCAAAGTGGAGCTGTGAAAATTAGCAGACAGTCCTATTGTGGAGGTTAATGGAAACTCAGAAGGCGTTTCACTGTGGGGTTAATACCAGTGCTAAGCCTCTGTCATTGAGTTTCAATAACAAATGAAAAAGCGTGTGTGTCCTCATGATTGGTTGGGAACAATATTAAGTCATAGCATTTATTAACAGAAGATATAAAAAACATATAAAATAACAGTTTTCTCAAAACCATAAAATTTTCTCTTGAAGAAGTTATTTTCTGTGAAAAGTCTTGACTATATACATGAGTAAACAATCTATACTATGAATTGTTTTGTTAGTAAGAAACTATTAGAATATGCCTGCAAAATTCAAATGGGACACATACACTATATGCTTAATAACTGCAGTTCAATCTAAATATGGATTGATTTGTTGCATTTTTCCACTGCGTGATGTGGTCTATAATGAATCTGTTTAATATGATGAGAAATGAGGAGGTCAGTAGTCACAGTAGAAGCTTGCGATTTAGCCTTACTTAAAATATATTTATTTCTGGTTTCCTTCTGAGTTTCCAATGAAGACTAAAAAGAAAATGTCAACATTTTTCTGAGAATATGCTAAATCACAGCATATAACATGTAGAATTTTATTTATTCATGTTAATTCCATAATTATGTATCAATCGATAACTGAATACATACATCTGTAAGTAAACAAGTTAAATAAGTACCTTTAATTTATAAACTTAGAATCAGACCCTCAGGACTGCGGGTCCCTGAAGCAATACTCTGCCTGAAAAAGAGACAGACGGTGCGATGGGGTCAGGTGAGAAGGAATGCTTGGTCAACATTTACATTTCAAAATAAATGTAAAATAATCCTGCTTACTGTAAAACAGACAATCAACAACACCCAGCTGTGTAGTAAAAGTGCACCTTCCTGTCAATCAAACAGCTTCTGCTAAATTTACAGTTAACCTTCAGACAGCTGCAGCTTAGTGAGCAATAAAATCAGAACAGGAGCAAATCACTCCAGTGTTTCAATCTCTAGAGGTGAAACTCTCTCCTTCAGAAGCTGGTGTGCAAGATGGAGCAGTAAACACGATGCATGTGAGTCCCCTGGTGGTGTCTTCACCACCAGATCACTGGAGGCACAAAGGATGTTAACCTGGGATATAAACTGTCTTATATAGCATGTGAAACAGAACACAAATCAGTGTACCACTCTCCTCACCAATGTGTCATTACCAAAGAGGAATTATTTCCTAAGTAGTGTTAATTCAGTTATGTATACTTGCTGTTTACAGTAAACTACTGTTCTGTATACTTGTAAACAACAATACTGTTATCAATACTTCCTGACTTTCTTAGTTTATTGTCTGCTCCTCCTGTTTCTGACCTGATTACTGCTTGTTTTCTTTGAGTTATCATTTAGTTTTGTCATCTTGTATTGTGGAGTTCGTAAATTTAAATTACTAAATTAAGTTTGATTCTCCCCAATTTATTGCTAGCATCTTTTCCAAACACAATTAGTTTAATTTGATAGTTTTATGGTTATTTTTGAAGTCTTCCCACAAAATAAACACACAGTTCTATTATTTTTAGTGTCATAAAAGTGTGTTGCTTTCCTTCACTGTTTGTCTGCAGCAGGGTCTTCGCCAATAAAGCTGTCCTGAACTTAAATTCCTGGAAATGTTGTCTAATGTTGAATTTTGTGCAATTTCCAATCTCACAGAACAAATATTAGCCTGTTCACCACCATCATGTCTGTATCTGCTTGGCACACTAATTCTAATTAACAGGGACCAAGAATGATTACCTTCTCTAGTTATCTTGATTTAACTATTCTTCTGAGAAGCAAACATAAATGGAAAACAAAATTGAGTCCACAACTGCTGTGGTTATACCGTTACAGAGAAAAAACACAGAATTATATCTGAATCAACATTAACTTAGAGCAAAATAAACTTTTTAAACCTAATGTTTCTAGATACTGCAAGGAAATGAATTTTGAGATTGAGCAGCATAATAAACAAATATTTATTAAAAACAAAACTGCTTCCAGGTAAAGTCTATAAACAGGTGTTGTAGTTGCACTATCACCAAGGTATGACAAGCCTTGTGTACCAAACATAAACAAAGTTGAAGGTGCATACAAGCAGGTAATGACAAAACTAGGTTGATATCTTTGAATAAAAACCTGTTGAGTTTCAGGGAAAATGAACAAAATAGGAAAAGAAATGTGAAGGATATTCCATCTACCAGAAAAATGCACTACATATAATAGCAAATAAAAACTATACCATGGAGTTTAGATCTATAGCCTAAATGATATACTTGATGGTCGGGTAGGGTGAGGTTCAGGACTCTGACCTCTTTTTAACAAGCCTACAATACGGAAAATTAAGCGAGGATGCTAGGAAGGTAAAATAACTTATAGTTTAAGTAGAGGAGAAGATAGTTTACCATTTGAAGAAATAAGGAAAGTAAGGTGGAGACGTTCATTAGACACCACAACAAATACCCATGTGTCACCATCCTGCTGTCTTATACTCCTATCAGTCAGACATCCCAGAAGATTTGCATTTGACACATCCTGCAGTTTCAACAAGTGACAAAATGCACAGAAAATGGAAAGTAAGCCACAAATTTTTAATAGAAGTTAGCTTTGAAACATGATGTTAAAAAAACATATCCTGTGGTGAAGAGGCAGAAAAAAGCGCACAAGCTTCCTGAAATATAAATTCCTCTCTCCTAAATAGTTATCATACTTGGATTTTAATTGCTCAGCGAGCAAATGAAAAAGACAAACTGGATTGATTAAATAAAATAAAAAACATCTGCCTCCTGTCTATATCTCAGAGAGTGCCTCAGGGTGCATAAACAGTCCACCTCCAGCGTTTGCCAAAATAACTTTGTACTGAATTTCACCCTCGGCAATTACATAAGAAAAACACAAACATGCCAAAGACATCCCTTCTCTCTAATCACCTGAGCTTGTTATTTAGCATTTACTAAGAACATTTTCTTCCTGTAAACATTGCTTCCTTCTTGCAAACGTTCTTCTACTGTTACCAGCGACAGGTTAGATAGGAATATTAAAACTGTGAGTTATTTTCTTCTGTATTTAAAAGTCAGTCAGGGAGAATGTGTGGGAAGGTTCACAATGAAAGAAAGTCATTCTCACAGGGAGCTCACTGCCCATAAAATATATTCTGCCACTTAAGCCTTAGGAATTAGGAAATAAATCAGGATGGAGACACTATGCGACTGTCAGGAGTTGAAGGAAACCATCTGATTCTGAGATTATCTTTGGTTTTATCCTCTGCAAGAACTTATAGGTATGAGAGAGCAAAAATGGTGGAGGCCATTTCATTCAGCCCTATTGCTTATAATAAAAAATAACTTACCATTCCTGCAGCGACTAGCAACTGAGGTCAATACAGTAAAGTTATGCCACAAATAAAAAGCCTCTTCATAAAAGTACCTCCTACACTAAAGCACAAAGAGCAACACTTGCAAAGTCTCGCTTTGCCTAAGGCGCCTTTCATCTCTTTTAAACCAAAACATCAACACAGATCGAATCTGGGCGGAGGATGAGGATCAGGAGATCATCACAAAAAACTCCAACATGAGCCAAAATTAAACATTAAACGGTTTCTGTGTACAGCTTTTGGTTATACAAAGCTAGAAACAAAATGACAAACATGCATTAATGTGTGAATGAACTTTGGATTTCTGAACATATAATATAGATGTTCTATTAAAAAAAAAGTTTGCCAATGAAATTATAATGGCATGCCCTGTGTAGCACCCCATAAGAATGGATAGAACAAAGCAATATAAGAAAGAAAACATGATGATGCAGTTAGCAAGGACAGATGTCTCTGAGAGCTTCAGGGATTGAAAAAAATTGGAAGATGAGTCGAAGAAACAATTAGCAGCCAGAGAGCAGAAAATTAAAACACAGCACATGCTAAAGTACACAGAATCCTTAAAATGAGGCTTCATAATCACAAAATTCGTGAAAGGAAGGAAACCATAGAAAATATGACATGACATGGTATAGAACAGAGAACTTTTCAGCTTAAGTTATAAACATTTACACTGACGTGAGCTGTTTCTTTTTCTTCATGTCGCTCATATCTTGTGATAACTTGCATTCTATTACTTATTAATTCAGACATGTAATAAAGATTTGATCATCAACCTGCATTGCATGTTGTTGCTGCACAAGCTATGTTGGCACAAAGGGAGACCAAGAGGTGAAGCTTCTGTGCATCAATGCCTGTGCAGTAAGAAGGTGATTGGATCAACTTAAATAAAACCACAATTCTGATTAAATACTCTAACTAATGAAAATGCTCCACACATTTGGTTTATTTTTCTATTATAAAGCAAGCAATACTGTAAAGAGTTAAAGAGGAACAAATATTTCAATCAGTATTCATCCGTCAGACTCTAAATTTAGCAAAAACATCACGCCCTGCATTCTAGCCACAGGCAATGATTAAATGGATTGTGTCTTTTTGACCTCCATGTCCTACTGCTCCCACTGAAGGCTATGATTATTCTAATCTCTAATACAAACGAAGGAAACTGGTAAGAGATGGCCACCAGACAACTAGTATAGCATACCAGTGTGTGCCTCAGAGAAAGTCTCAAAGACTTCTTCAAAAATTACTGCTCTTACTCTCAAACCTGAGATTTGTCTGGCTTCAGTATGCTGCAGGTAAAATTCTGAAAGGAGCAAATAATCCTTGCATTAATCCAGGATCAATAACCAGCCATTGTCAAACAAATGTTAAACTTTATCTCTGATGTGATATACACAGCAGCATTTCAGACTGTGATGGCAGAGCTGCATACAGAATCAAACACATTGCTTTCTTTATGTTGTACAAAAATTAAATATATGCTTTTTTCTAGAAGTTAATGCATAATGAAAACAAAACACGTTTTCTATCTAATATTGATCTAGCTTCTTCCTGCAGTCAATTAAATGTTGAAATTTCACCATAATTACATATATCTTTCTTGCTTAACAAAAAAATAGACTTCAGATAAATCAAAGTTGTGTTATTTAATATCCTAACAACACTCCAGAGATTGTGCATGAGTTTTAGGTCAAGTGGTTTTGTAGTCCTATCAAACAATGATAATTGTCATTAGTTATCCATACTTTTGAGTCTGAATGGAAAACCCTCTGCTGAAAATTGAAAGACAACCTGGGTTCTGTGCCTTTCCTCTCTTCAATCAACCCTTGAGTTAGAAATAAAATATACATTTTGCAACCTTTTCCATCACACTTTTCCTTTCACTCAACTTTCCATTTATATCAGTGTATAAAGCACAGTGTAGAGAGCAAGCTTGTTTAGCAATGGCCTTTTGTGGCCTGCCTTTCATGCAGAGGCTTTTAGTGACCAACAGCTGGACAACTGCCAAGTCAGCAGACCTGCTAAAATGATTGTGGGGTTACATTCTTTGTTAAAAAAGTGCATCTTTTATCTTTTGGTCTTATCTGAATTTTGGTTTTTAAAGTAATTGCTGATTGTAACAAGTCTCATTTTTTGAAATTAATAAAAAAATATACGCTTTGATTATATTCTAATAAATTCAGAAGAACTGGACTGAAACCCATTTTCATATTCTGATATGTTTAAGCATGACCGCTTGCAACTAAAACACACAATTGCCTAAGAAATCCATCACAGCTTCAGGGATAACCTGTTGCTGTCATTGTAGAAAGTGCAATGAAACAAACTTTGCAGGTGTTGCTGTGGTCTCTTAACTGGCTTCCTCTTGATGTAAATTCTACATAATAAGTAAAGATTTACCTTCTGCAGTAAATTTACATCTCAGAATGGCTTCATTTTTTTCTCATGGTAGCTGTGTTTTCCTCCTCTCTTTCCTTTCTGGGGAGCAAGGCAGTGTTGCTTACTGCATCTTACTGACATTTCACAGCAGCAAGCTCTCTGCATGACGCGTGTTAGGGAGTATACAACTGTCTGAATGTGTGGAGAGTCAGAAATTAGAACGCTGCATGAGGCATTACAGTCCTGTTACAATTGAATGAAGGATTATGCTACTTTTCTGAGGTGTGCACAGATGATAAAAAGAGCAAGGCGTCCAGCTGACTAATAAAAAATGCAATATAACTGATAAACTATGAAAAATCATAGAGAACAGAAATGCAAAAAAATAAATGCAAGCAGTTTGAATTCATTTCCATTTCAAACTGCCTTAGCCATGTGTTAACATAGCTAAAGATTCATAAAGTACTGCAAAAAGTATTGTTAAACAACAATTCTTACAATTGTATTAGATTTTTGATTTAGTCTGACACAAAACAATAACAGAATAATAATCGGCTTTAATAGAAAAGTATATGTGCAGAAACCACAAATTTATTGACTACAACAGGCATAGAAAGACTTGACAATTTTGAAAACAGATTTCTAAAATGTGCAGCTATTAGAAATAGCTGCATATTTCCAGCTATTAGAAGAAGGGGAGATTAAAGAGTTGGAAATATTTGTGGCAATGAAGCAAAATGCAGGCAAGCAGGTCATCACAGTCGTGGATTCTGACTCATGTCTCCTGCAGGCTTGTATGCGATGTACTGAGGTTGAGACTCCCCCATCCCAGAATTTCTCTCATTATGCCATCATAATTCAGCTTCACTTCACTATTATGACCCTGGCCTGGATTTAGTATCAGTTAATTTCATTACAACTGACAGAAGGGGGTGTTCACATGGGTTGCATGGTAAACCACTGGCTCTATTGTCATTATTGTAAATCACTCAAAGGTGGAGGCCAGAGTACACCAGCTTTCTAAAGACCTCAAAGGTTGAAGGATCATTTGGTTCATGCAATTTTGTATCAGACCTATGAGATCATCTCACTTGTTGTTGCCCTTTCAGTTTACAAAAAAATCCTATTAGGTTCATGGAAACCAAGCTAAACCAATTTAAAAAGCCAATACTGGCATTTTCAAGTTGTTATTGCATGATGTCATGGATATGATGAATTCAAAGTTGTACATCTGTATACTTAATTTTGAAAGTAGTGGCGATAACTTGTGTTTCTGTGTCTTATTTGCATTGTTTAATGTACACTAACGTGTTAAAATTCAATGTCTGTATATTTCTAATAACTGTTAGAAATAGTAAATGATGTGCAACATTATGATGATGGAGAAAAAGATATTTTATTGACATCATGAGGATACCAGTGTCCTTATTCTAAGTGTTTTTGGGCTAACAGTTAAGGGGTTCGAGTGTATTTAACTCCCATGAGAAAGCAAAACGCCACCCTTAGCAAATTTTGAAAGATTCCAGCAAAGTGGGCGGAGCTAAGAGACAGTCAAGCACTTTGATCACATTTTTAAAAGTGCTGTCAATCAATTTAAAAAATGATCAGATTAAGAAAGAGCTGTGATGCCACTGAGCACACCAGGTAAGCCAATTAAGCTTTTTTATGCTATATCAATGCATTGAACTTTTTAGATTAATCGCATACTTTAAAGCATCAATGTTAACAGCTATAATGTAAAAAAAATAAAAAATTGTTTAACATTTATAGAAGTAAAAGAAATGGGACTGAATAACTGAGTGTGCTTCAGCAGAAACTTAATGTTTTTCTCTCTCTGCATGTGTGGAATTGGAGGTGACTCTCATTATAGCACTTAATTACAATTGGGAGAAAGCCAGGGTCTTTATGCTGCATGAGTAAAGCGAGGAACCATGCTGCCAGCATTGCCGAGCTGCCCCAGAGTCTGATGACTCTTATCAGTGAGTTCTTTCCAGCCTTCTGACCTTTCAACGGTTCCCAGAGCCATCCATTACTGCTTCTCCTCTTCCAAGAAAACACAACACAAGAAACCAGTGTCTGTTCTTTCCTTTACAACAGGTAAAAACTCCAAAGGATTTCCGCTATTAGGTCCTGCCAAACTGATAAACAATTCTAAGCAAGACACAGGAGATCGATAGAGAAGTGATGAGAATAACCATCAAATTCTCTTACAGTTTTGAAGAGTATTTCTAAAGATTTATGCAATATTTAAATTAATTCTTAACATCACCTTTAGGTGCACTGCTTGCTCATCACCATACAGTCAAGGGAGGGCAGTTTAGCAACCATCTGTCAGGACTACCATAAGAAGAAGTAGATAGATAGAAAAAAGCTAGAACTGAAATAAAAAAAGAGGTGCTTTGACCTAAAATAAACCTTAAGAAACATATAAATACTTATTGTTTTAAATATATAAGTTTAATTTTAGTGTTGTAGCAGCTGGAACTTTTATGTAGAATTTATTTGCGCAGATATTGTGCTTATAACTAAGTTCATAGTCATTCAGTTTCTGATGCTGTTGTGGGGGTTTGCACATATTCAAGGAGATGGCATTAGGAAAAGTTAATCCTAGAATAAAACTTTTTTTCTAAGGCAGACCAAATATTAAACGAACTTTTTTAAGCTAATATATTATCAACAAATATGCAGAAGCTGAAAAATGTACAGACCTTTTACACATTTTTAAAGTGTAGTTTAAAGTGAATGTCAATGTCATCATATGCTAAAGCAGATTTTTTTTTTTTTTTTTACATCCTAACTTCTGGTAATATTTGAGTTTGAATTGGTTGAATTATTATTCTTTTAAGTTTGTTCCATGCTTTAACATTGCTCACGTAACTTTGCTTCACTCACAATCCTGGGTTTGTTTGTGGTAGCATTTTGTCGCAGTTTACATCTATGTAAATGTAGTTAAAGCTAACACTTCTGGACTATTGGATGAATATGAATGTTTATTTTGCTTCAAGGAACATTTATGGTAAATTATTTGTTTTTCTTTCTTACTCACTATTGTTGGTCCTTTTCTTAGATGCTGTATGGGAGGGGCCGGCACAGCATTTCCTGCTTAATTGGCTGTTTGATGTCACTAATTGCATCACTGGGTTCAAAACCATAGAGGGTTTTCTGTTTTGTTTTGTTTGTTTTTTCACTTTAAAATAAGCTTTTGAATTGTTTTTATTCATGTTTTATTTTGTAATGTAGACAAGTTAATTTATAATCTTATTCTTATTCTTTGTTTGAGTTGTCACTGATTTATGACCACTAATATAACCTGACCGAGTTTTAATTTTAACACAAATATTGAGATTAAAAATTTTATGTCAATATGGAAAAACAAATCATGACGCTTGCTGTTGCTGTATGAAAGAAGTTTTAGCCACAATAAACAATGAAAATGTGCCTATAGTTAAGGAAGTTTCTGTCACGATAAACACTTATTGGAAAAAAAACTTGAATGCTGTAATCATACATAGCTGTTATCAAGCAACACATAAAACATCCAACTTTAAAAAAAATAATAATAATGAAAAATAAAAAAAAACAACTGCGTTATTACGAATCAATTTCAGACAACCTTATAATCAACTATGGTTTGGAGCAGCATATGAATTAGGCTTTATAAATTTGAGCATAAAGAATGTTCCTGGCTCAGCACAAACTCACAAACCCACAGGGTTGCAAATGTGTTATTTTCTCCTATTTGCAGTTTTTCAATTCCTTGTAAATAATCTGTTGTTTCTATTGTACTGAGTTGTACATATTTCTTATTCTGAATATTGTATATTTCATATGATATTATTATACTTTTATGATATTATTTTTCTTATCCTGTAAATTTACCTGACTACAGTCTCTTAAGTTTATGTGAATCTGGATGCTTCCATGTGCCTGTCGATTTTTAACCGTAATTAACAATGGACAGCCTCTCACATAAGTGGACGTGTAAAACGCACATCTCATTATTGCATTTGCACATTCCCATTAGGTCTCCAGCATCTGATTTGGCTGAATCTTAATGTTCCTCAAGAACATTAAGATTTTGATTATTAGGTAAACCAAAGTTTAGCTAATAAACTTTGGTTTATTAGCTAAACCACCATGACTACAACCATGCCTAAGGCAAATGTGTGTCCTTACTACAGCTTTAAAACAACTGCTGTTTAATAGATTGCAGCAATCCTGCAATAAAACTATTCCATATTGCAACAATTTGCCTACCCTGATGAAAATCAACTCACTTCGGGATGCTGGATGCTTAAAGCTGAAAGCAAAACTGATGACATGACATGGTTTCATATAAATTCAGCCAATAATTAACTGATCTCTTGGCAATCATTGAGAACTAAAATTTCAGTATTAGATGCTCAGTTGATCCTTACACATAAACACAAACTATAACACGACAGTGAAAGGATGGTAGCAGTATCATATGTCCTGATTTGGCTAAACATAGTAAATTCCACGTTTGATGCCAATGCATGTGCACTATTCAAACAAGGTGCTTATTAAAAACGACACACTTACTCCAAGAACTTGATGTTTATTTCCTCAGTTTTTGTCCTGCATAACAACCATTTTTCCAGATGCCCACATACACTATGAGATTGGAAATGGCAGCTTTAGGTAAATAGGTCAAATAGCAGGCATTCCTTCTTAGAACTCCTTAATATTCTTAGAGGTGGTAATTATTTGTCACCAAATTACTTGCTATCAAATCCTAAATTTCTGTTAAACTACCTTCTTTGGTTTTGAGAAAATTTATATCTTCCCTAGACTCCTTTATGTCATGCAATCTTAACCTAATCTATACACAGTAATGAGACATTTGGCATTTTGGTGTAAATTCCCATTATTTATTATGTAAGGAGTGAAGCATAGCGGGTCATCTTTGAACATTAGGAAGAACTGCCCTCATGTCATTAGCTGTGAGGTGTTCAAATTATTAATTATCACAGCTCATACTTTACAGACATTCATAGCTGTTCCTCTGTAACTCTTCACACAATGCCTCATTCAATTTTAAACCAGGTTATGTATTAAAGCTGCTGCTCCTCAAGAGGACACAGTATGGAAAAGAGTTATCTGCAAGTAATCAGAAACAGATGATATTCTCCAATCCATTTATTTTTTATCTGATAATGTTAATACAATGTGATTTGTTTTAGTCAGAAAAATGTCAAAGAGTGATAACATGCTGCATGAAGCACTGTACAAGCAAATGTTTGAGCTGAGGAAATAGAACACTATCTTTGCTCAAATGCTGATAACTTAGAAAATGAACTCCTGGTCATTGTGAACTTCACCAAACCTAATCAAAGAACTGTTATGTAGCAAAGAAACAGAAAGAAAGGAGGCTGGGAAGAATCACAAATCTGTTTTATAGAATTGTGTCTGGAAGGTATTTATTGTGTGTGCAATCTCTGAATCCTCCCCCATTACTCGATGATTTTAAAAGTCCCAATCGGTCTTCTGCTGCCATTTTTCTATAATGATATCTTCTGTCCTTTTTAAAATGGCAGCTTTAGACCAAATCAGCAAATTCTCCAAACATTGTTTACAGTTTGAGTGGGAAATCAGATCCAACAGGAATATTCTACTGTACCTCTGACATGATGAATTTTGTACATGATGCTGCAAATTATGGGCCGAAAAACCAGTCTGCCATCTTTAAATATTCAATACATGCAGGAGCGGGATTACCACTTTCAACTTTGAGGGAGTAATTTTACTGCCATTGTAAAAGTGTTAGACGGAGGCTTTGTTTTTGTACAGGTACTCTCTCACAACATAATGCCCATATGGTACGATAGCTATGCTAGCCAGTTTTCTTTTCAGCTTGCTGTGAGAAAATGGATGTCCTGTTAGTCAGTGGCATCGATTTTGCCTTAGTGCAGCAGCAGGAGGTTCTGACTATAGCCATGGGTGAACCATTTAGTCATTACTAAAAGACAAAATGGTAATTTTGTAAATTAGACAGCAATCCATCACATAGTTCAGTAATTTCATCATCCAAACCAAAACAGAGAACAGTTTTCAAACAGATATATATTTGTTTTACAGTTATTTGTTCACATCAAAGTGTCTTTAGTGATATGCTCAGAAACAAAAATGTCTTTTTGTTGCTTCATTTGTTGTGCAAATCAATGTCAGCTAAGTGTCTGAGACAGAGAGAGATTTGTTTGATTCGGTGTGGCATGAGTCAAACTGAGAATCAAATTGACACTTGTGAATTTGCAGGGAGGCACATGAGCACTATTTGTGTGTGGATGTGTGATTCGAGGTAGGTCACTTGTTGGTCATAAGAACAGACTCATGGTCAGAGATTTACTGCATCTGACAGGCTGTGCCTAACATGATAATGTGTTCAATGCCCCCAGACCACAAAGCATATGATTTTTACATTTAAATTGAAAATCTGCAGCTTTTGCTCTGCTTTAAATCAGGTAGAATAAAAATTGATTTACAAGCAATAATCCATTATAAAGTCATTGTTTTTAATGCATAAAATAAATAGGAACCAAAACTTAACAAGCTTGGGGAATTTTTTTCTTGTGATAACTGTTTAATCAGTAATTAAAATCAAATGTGCTTATGTAATTTGTAGGCAGGCTTTGACATGGCTCCTGGGTATGTTTACTGTGTCATCACAACAAATGCCATTGAAAAGCAAAAGACAAAAAAAAAGGCATTGCTCATGAATATTTCAGGAAGCTCTCCAGTCAGTCAGAAACAACTGGCACGCTTTCTCCCCAATTCATCAAAAATAATTTTCCAGGTTTGGCCCCATCAAACACATTCTTAAACTTCCAGTCTGTGGTGGTTTCAAGCATCAAAGCACAAAGAAATGTGTTATTTTAACAGTTTTGCTTTGACAAACTATTGTCCTTGAATGTAAAAGTGTCAAACCATTATCATTCAGCTCTCCACGTTTATCCAAAAAAAAAACAATTGTTTCTCATTTGCTGAGAATCAAGGCCTTCTGTATGAAGCAAAGCGTAGAACAAGGGGCTGGTTTTACCAGGTTAATTCTGATTGTATCTTTGACCAAAAATAATTTTAAATTAATAAAAGTTCCTTATTTACAATATCATGTAAATATCTGTCCATCGAGGGTATTTTAGTCACAAATATAGATAGATAGATAGATAGATAGATAGATAGATAGATAGATAGATAGATAGATAGATAGATAGATAGATAGATAGATAGATAGATAGATAGATAGATAGATAGATAGAGATAGATAGATAGATAGATAGATAGATAGATAGATAGATAGATAGATAGATAGATAGATATATAGATAGATAGATAGATAGATAGATAGATAGATAGATAGATAGATAGATAGATAGATAGATAGATAGATAGATAGATAGATAGATAGATAGATAGATAGATAGATAGATAGATATTCCAACCACACTCCACACTAAAGAAGAAGCAGCAGGTCCATGGCAAAGTGCATAAGTGTAACAATATGGGAGGATGGTTAAGAATAAAAATCTGTTTTTGCCTTATGGAAAGTTTTCAAGTTTTCATGCTGCAGACAGTGAATCACTTTTATCAGAATTGGTATGTTGGTTGAGGATTATTGTCATCACTGCTGTCTGTGACAGGCCTCAGTAAACTTGACAACTTAAGCTACATATTAAGCACATAATAAAAACTTCATCAAGCAGAATAATTGTCACTTCCGATGTCAAATTGCCAAAGACTTACCAAGAAAATCCATTTGATCTCCTCTATGTGAACAATGTTTATTGCATGAACACTCACTGTTTGTTACATACTTGTGTGGCTGACGTTTTTTTGAGGAGGGTGGCAGAACGTTTCATTGTGTTCCCTAAAGCACAACTAATAAATTAATTATTTTCTTAGATATGTAAAACCACAAACAAGGATGTTGTTAATTAAACCTCCACAAGAGTGGATGTAAACTCTTGTGGAGTCTCCATCAGTCTTTGAGATAAATTTTAATTTCTTTCATCAGCTGTTTATCTGGAAGCTTACTTAGCCAAAGAGCTGTCCTTCTGACTTCAGTTAGCGATGAAATTATGAAACTCTGTTTCTTCCAAGTCATGCAAATTTTTCAAAGTTGTGTTTCTGAAGAACACAACTTTCATAAAACAAAGATGAAATCTCATCTCTACTGTGTTCACCCACTTATTAGGGACCAGTATTTGCCGACTCACATATTGTGGAAAGTAACTCCAAATTATTTGTGGATTTGCTTCATAGAGCAAATCTAACTTACTTAAAAGAAAATGCAGATTAAAAAGCTTAAGTAACTAGGCACAATGTTACCTGACATGCTGTTGACTGGCATTCACAAAGCAGCCAATCCTGGGGTACCATTCATTTTCTTTGGCATTGACTGGCAGAATCCCCACGAGCAGAGATAAGACTTTGGATGTCACTTTCTTCTAACTTTGTGTAAATTAAAGCATCTAAAGGTATACTTGATGTTTAAACCAATAAAATAAGCTTTTAAAAGAGCTTTTAACACAGGTAGTTAGCTGATTTTAGTTAGCTTTGGTCCCTAAGCCTTGTAAATACTGGTTGACAAAAAAATAAAAGGCCGAATAATATGTTAAAAAAAAAAGTTGGAAAATACTTTTTTATAGCACTGACTGAAGCTACCAATACATTGGTTCTAAAATGTCTAATGTGTTTGACCTCTGCCTCATTATAATATGACCATACCAAATATCATTCATCAAGAAGGAAAATAATTCATTGGGTTGAAAATAAAAATGACATAATAAACAAAAAAATGTATAACCATCCACATTAACCAGTTCAAATACTCATGTCCTGCAAATACTTCCAGAGTGATTTCAGTATTTTCAGTCTCAAGAGAAATCTGTTGTCAGTTTTCACATAACCTAAACAAGAATAGTAGTGCATTGGTCAGCAACAAGTTCACAATGACAATGTTGCTTTGTTTTTAAAAGAAATAAGAAATGATAAAAAGATGTTTTAAAATCCTCTGCTATACGATCTGACTCATGGATTTCTGACTTCATCGTTCATACCTGAACAATAATTACAAAAATCATTTTTGGAAAAAAAAAAAAAAAAAGTTCAACTTAAGGAGGGAAATTTGCAAGTGAACTAAATAAAAACCAGCAGTTCCTTTTCTTCCTAGTTTCCCGTAATTTATCGCAAACGTCAACTTAGCCAACATAATATGTTTTTCATGCAGCATGTTGCACAGTTTAAAAGACAACAATTTCCTAATTGCACGCAATTATTTTCTGATTCCTCACAAGGCACGTTAATCTTACGTCTAGAAAGCAAAAGGAATTATATATCAAACACTGATATTTCAAATGCTGCTTCAGTAAAGGTAACTGGGTCGTACTAGTGAGTTAAAACACTCCTGATTCTGCACACTGTGGTATAATTTGTCTGAGCTTCCTAAACCAGCACACATTGAGCCACCGCACGCATGATATTAATATTTAAGAAGAATACTGTGTGAAATAGGTTGTTTCATAAATTCTTCACCACGACCTCAAATAATTCATTCGCAATTACAGAAAAACGCTAAATGTTCCGCAAACTAGCGGTAAAAAGTTAAAACCTCTTACCTTTTAAAAAGAGTGAATCTCTGATTGGACGCTCTGCCCCTCTATTGTGATCAAGACGAGCGCAGTGAAGGGCTGTTCCTTTAATCTGCAGAAACTGGATAGTTTAGTTATTTCAGCCGTGTTTGTGTAAAAAAATTAAATAAAATAAAATAATTAAAAACCAGATAAGAGCAACAGCATAGAAATGAGGCGCAGTTAGTTTGCAGATGTCGCCTCCGATCCTCGTCTGATGCCCAACTCTCTATTTTCCTTTCTTTTAAAGCGCCCATGCTGTCATTGTCATGTGACCGCCTCCCAACCGTCCAATCCGCTTCCTCCGACCTACGCTGCTCCATCCTCACTCTGCAACTGATGCTGCACCTCACTGTGCAGCTCAGCGTAGCTGGAGAAAAAAAGAAAAACACTTCTCATGCATACTTTCTAAATAAATAATTATTCACATCTGTGAATGCACTGCAAGTGAAAGCAACTGGGTAACATTTTGAAGCAGTTAAAAGGCATATTTTCCATTTCGAATGCATGCACTCTCATTTAGACGTGGTGCATGCCTCCATTGTGTGCATGCAGAGGTTGTCAAACTTGCCACACTGTCTGTCACAACCTGGCATTGCTAGTAAAGGGATAAATTTTACTTTTGGATCTCTTGAAAATGAAATCTTCAGGATTTTTTTCTTTATTGATGACAAAAACATCTCAAATGATAAAACAAGCTGGATTGAATCCTAACTTTTTTGGGTGAAGCAACTCAACTGCAGCAAGAGGAGGAAACCTCTTCTTTCCTACCAAACTCAGCTGAAATTCTCTGATAATAGATGACTAAAAAAGTTCCAATAGTCACCGAAACTGAGCGAATGCATTATAAAAACAAAATCACAAGCAAACACGGTTAGTAATGCTTATACTGTGAGTAAAATGTGTAATTCACATAGCAGGATTTGTAACTGTGTTTGATGCAGCAATTTTCAACAGATTCCTGGGGCAGTTCTGTGTGACCAAGACTCTATGTCTGCGATATAGGGATTAAAATTCAGATCAACACGTCGGTTTGATGTAACCCACCTGTCTTCAGCCACCATCTGCTTTCAAAGCCTCATCCATCTTTCCTGTCATTCTTTTTGTCTTGTGCTGACAATATTTTCAACTCAGAGTTGCCAGAGTCGGAGAATAAATGTCTTGAAGAGTGTGAAGCAGCAATAATCCTACAAAAGGAATAACACTGTTTTATGTCTATACCACCAAATTATTTTGATGCAGTTCGTTTTTCAGTAGGCTTTGGATCAAGTGTTTTGAAAGTTGCTGTGCAAGTTCAAATGTTCTTGGATTGCCTCACAAACTCCATTCTCCTAGAATAAAACTCTGAGGACACCCTGCATTCAAATCATTTCTAAGCTTTAATATTGTTTAATAAACATTTTGTCTTTTCTGCAATCCAGGCTCCCACACCCTTTGCAGACTCTCTGTGAGCAACAATGTATTCAGTCCACAACAAACCCACATTCTGCTCCCCAGCAGAATAATGATGTTACTCCTGGACATCTTGAGTAATTCATATATAAGACATTCTTTAAGGCTATTCATAAAAAAGGTTGCAGACACATTTATTACTAAGGAAATTAGATAATAAATATGTATTTTCACTCAGTATTTTTCTTTGCTTCTGCAGAAAATCCGACAGGCGCCCCGCTGTATGATGTTCCTAGCATTAGCACAAACTACATATATAGTATAAGGCTGAGATGTTAAAAAATTAAAATGAAATGGAAAATATTAACACTGACTGAAATAAATGTAGTGAAAACTTTTCCATTGAAAGTGAAACAAAATCATTTTAGTGAAAAAAAAGATTAATTGAATATAAGACTGAAGACTGAATCTCTCTAATTTTATTTTTTACATTCAGACATGGAACCAAACCAGTTTTGTTGACAACCACCGTGCTCCTTAAAACTATGTCACACTTTATTACATGTCCTGTTTGAATTAGTTCACAACAGCGTAAGCATCAATCACATCATTGATGTTTCGTTTTTCTGTCTTTCTGATTTGAACACATTTTCAAAATCCTATTTCATTAAATGAACTGGTGAATCCAGCATCATTGTATTAGGTTACACTCTTCTGGTGCATTCCACATTGTGAGGATAATTTTCATACAGAAGACATTTATTACACAACAGCATGTTTTTTAATTAATGAGCTGAATATGTCTACAACTTGGTATGCTGCAGGGAGTGCCTGTCTGATAAGCTATTTATTATGCATGTTAAAACCGTACCTCTTACTCTTACTCAATTTTTCTTTGATTTTGTCAGTGACCTATCTAGTTAGTTAGGTGAAAAAGAGATATGATTTCCATTTTAAAAAATTAAATGAAGGGTGAGTCTGCAGTAAAACAGTCAAGGACACAGCCAAAAATACCTGCTTTTATTTTTACCCAGTTGTTTTCATTTTTAACTATGAATTAAAATGCAGTTATGGAAATGTGAGTATCTGTCTTAAAGACTAAAAATGGGCAGGAAAGTATGCTGTGCATGTTTTGCATAACTGTGTTATTCTTATGTGTTTTAATGAAGAACTCTTTCCCTCAGTCATCAAACCTAAATGCTGTCATCTCATATATGTTGCCTTCATGCCTGAAGGCCTTCTTTACAAAATCCCAAAACATTTTTATGGAGGTGATTGTTTTGCTGCTCTGTGTGAATATGAAAGACTTTTGGCTGCATATTGTTGCCTTCACACTTCCAAAAAGTGAAAGGAATTGGATTTGGTCCATGTTGTAAAAGTCTGTGGAAAATGATTTTGATTAGCAGCCAAAATTTAATGATGGTGCTGAAACATGACCTTCTACATAAGTGATTTTTTTTATATCCTCTCCTTTCCTTTTCCTAGTTTTTTTCTATCTACTTCATGTTCAACAACTTCATTTCATGCCCAAACTTCCTCATTTTCTCAACAATGTTAGAAATAAAATCCATTAACCTTCTGTCTTGTAATTAATGATCTCCTCGACCTTTTTGAGTAATTATTATGCAAAAGACAGAGAAAAGTATACATAATTCTTCTGACTACCACAATGGATATTTCTGTCCTCACCTCTTCTAATTTCAAATAGTGTTCAAGTCTTTTCTCAAGCCTTCGGTAAATTATAATTATAAAACTATGTTAAAAAGCACCATAAAGTTAAATATCAGTATATGAATCTCTGTTTCTATCCAAATAGTTTTTTTGTGTTAAATGGCAAGAAAAATAATTATGCAGTCATTCTGTCACTTAATCGTTTTTGTCATTTTGAGCAAAGGTTATTTGTTAGATGCAAGTTTTAAAATTTGATGAGTAGAGCTGTCACATATGATTTGAGTGTATTATGTGAAAATAAATATAAATGACACAATTAATCAATCAACAAAAAGCCTACTGCCATGTCTCAGATTTGAGAAAGTGTTGCAGTTTCTTTGAAATTTGATGCTTCAGTAGTTTTGGTGTACATATCTAGTCTAGTATCAGCAACACTTTCATCATTTTTTTTAATTTAAGACAAAATCAATTATGTTTTCTTTATCACAAAATTTCACGAGGGATTTTTTTTTATTTCTGCAAGCCTTTAGCAAAGATAAGGGTTGAAGTATCAAATATGTGACCAAATGAGGCAAAACTTATCCTCATTTGAAACTTTCCCAGATTTTATTTAATAGTTGGACTTTGCTCATCCACAGATCTTAACTGCCAACACTTATAACCACTTCATTTTGCTATTTTCAATATTTTTCCAAGAAAGGCCACTTCAAATCAGGCTCGCTTTCTATGAAGCCCAATTGGTCTGAGACCAAATTTTTAAATTGCTATTGATTTTTCTTGGAACGCGCAGAGCTCATTGAAAGAAATCCAATCATCTCCACTAACCATTCTGTCATTAACAAGGAGAGTATTAGATTTTTGAGGCCTGGAAAATTTCAATCTTGCAAAACAGAGAGTGACATTCAGAAACTGAGTAATGGATTAATGTCACTGAGCTGGCAGGTACACAAAAAGTGAGGACTCTCAGACTAATAATGCATTTCATATGCTGTCTATCTGAATATGCAACTTATAATGCACACTACTACAGCCCCCATTATTGAAAATATTTTTTTTCACTATAGATGTGAATAGTGTTTATGATTTGACAGGTTTGCTTTTATAAATGAGGAGCATATTTCCATAGATGTTTTGATTATGTTGTTCTCAAGAACTCTGCCTGAACCCAGATTTGCTTCAAAGCTCAATGCATTCACACTAGAGTGAAGTATAACCAATGTTTTACATTTTCTTTTATTAGAGTACTTATTATTTGTTGCTCAAAGTGCTCCTGTATGATATTGTTCAGTTAAGAGTCATGGCCAAACACTTAAATCAGAAAATTGGCAGAGCAGACTGCTTTCAATTGGGCTGAGCAAGGACAGTTTACCTAAAAGGTGAAGGGTACGGAACCTGCTGTGAAGCTGTTATGAACACAGATCAGTGTTCATTACTCAGACCTCAACTACACTGCAATTTTTCTGGGAAAAAATGAACATCACGTGTGTGAGAAAGCGGCATAGGTGATTCAGGAGACCTTCATTTTAAGAAGAAATGGTTGCTTGTATAGTGTGACAGAGGCCTCTGGTTGTGCTTGGCACTTAAGTCAGAAGAAAATTATGATTCACATAAAAAGCCAATAACTATTTTCAGACCTAATAATATGTACACCATTAAGAAACAGAGTGCACACTTATGTTTCCAAGAAACTTTCGTTTCATAAATTTTAAGTTAAAGTTAGTAAGACTTATTCTATATAATCAAACTCGTACACATGAACATGTTTTTTGTAAAGATACAGAAAGAAATAACGCCTGTTCAAAATAATACCAGCATTACCAACCACTAATACTAAGATTGTATTTCTACATGACAAATATATTTACTTGTGGTTGTAGTAAAGCAAAATACAACCTAAAGAACAAATCTTGCTTATGAGCATGTTTCTGCATAATTGAATTATTTGTGGAAACCTGTGGTCAGAATGGGAAGAGTGTGCATCAGTCAGTGAGGTCAACACGTCAAAAAGCTGACGATTTATTAGATTCTTTGTTTCTATGCAATATTACTCTAAAGTAGTCGCAGAAAAAAACAGCCTTTCCTATATTTTTTTGTACAGCATATATAAACTTCATACACTATTGGTTGGTAGTTGCAAAGTAGCTAATCCAAGAGTGCCATTAAGTTTCCTTGGAGTTGACTGGCTGTACTACAAAAGTTGATATAAGGAAGAATGTCCATATTAGTTTCTGCAGTAATGCTAAGTCTGTTTCCACTGTGCATAATAATGCATATTAATGCATATTTCCTCTTCATAAGTCCTTCAGCATTACAGTGGAACAATCTAACCAAGAACTTTAATTAGGAATAAATATAGAAACATCTGAAAATTGAGTGTG
Organism: Poeciliopsis prolifica; assembly: GCF_027474105.1. Taxonomy (NCBI): domain Eukaryota; kingdom Metazoa; phylum Chordata; class Actinopteri; order Cyprinodontiformes; family Poeciliidae; genus Poeciliopsis; species Poeciliopsis prolifica. The sequence continues at coordinate 2,537,977 of NW_026562405.1, forward strand.
TTGGAATGCAGACTCCTTTCAGTTTGAGCCAGAAAATATCCCCATATTTAACTTTTTGACATTAAACGTAATATTTTCTGTCACTTGATGTGCAAATCATGAAAGTGTGAGAAAGAAACCAAAAACATGCATAAATGCTATGAACAATATACACAAATAATTTCTTCTCTGGTGTCTCTAGTTGTTCTCAAAAATTTGACTGAACAGCAGTTAAGCCAATGACAGCTGGTACAAATCCATCCATCAGGCGTTGCCCAAGCAGAAGTCATCTCATAACTCCTCCATGGTCTGCTGCCTCAAAAATCCTTGGTTTTTCTGCTTATTTTGTCCCCTGTGGTCTGTTCCCAAAGATAGAGGAAAGAAAGTATCACTTCTAAGCCCAACATTTCAATATGTTTTAAAACATTGCAAATAAAAAAAATATATTATAGACATATTTTATATTAAATCGAACACGGAATAAAGAGTTTTAGAGAAGGTAGCATAGGTGTGTGGTTTTGGTAAAGAAACATGGAGATAATATTCCCATCTTTAAAGGTTTTGTAGACAGCTGAACTACAATTTAAAAAATGTAAGTATGTTTCTATGGCAATAAATTAAGTAAATGTAAAGGTTTAACAGGATATGAGAAAAACACTTTCTCAATGCTAAGCAGAAATTTTACAGAAGGTTTTCAGGTTTTCTTTCCTTGGAACCCCTTAATGAGTTTCTTCTTGACCTCATTCAAAGCCACAGTGTTTTCCAGAACAACCTGATCAAAACAAGTCCTCTAATTCAGAGAAAGAGGTGAACCTGCATCACAATTTCCCTCAACTTGAGGTTCTCCTGTTGACCAAAGAACATTACATCCTCGTCAATAGTTGCTTATGGTAGCAGACAATATCACCTCAGATGAGGTGATATTACCTGATGATCAGAACTGTCATAACTTGGCTTTTCTGCAGTTACCCAGAAGAGTGCTACTGCCTCTCTGCCCTCCTCCATCTTCTCTCATTGTTCCATACCACTTTTGATGAATTATGTTTCATCTCATGATTTCTACAAAAAACACAACCTTTTAGGAAACCCTATTAATTGCACTTATTAAATATATTTTTAATTCTCTCTTGCACTCAGGTCAGTCATTGACTTTACATTGACTTCCCATTCAATGTGAGTCACTCTTTGTTTACATAACATGGAGACATACAGTGCCCACCATCAGAAACAGACTGATGAAAAAAAGAGATAATGTGTGGTGACTTTTGAAAAATCAGTGTCTCACTCCATGTGCTTTTATTGCTCTGCTGTGCCATGAACAAGCTTAATATGGTACACCAATGTGAAGTGGTATAAAAATTGTAAAATGGAAGTAAAATTTCATCAAACAGAAGTAAAAATAAAACGGCTGTCTGGAGAGCATTTTTATTCAGCCCACTTGAGTTAGCACTTCGTAGAACAGCCTTCTGCTGCAGTTACAGGTGCAAGGCTTATCGAGTATGTCTAACACTTTCAGTGAGTGTAATTTTAATTATTCCAAATTTGCTTAAGATCATTCAGATTTGATCGAAGATGACAATATTTGAGCACCCCTTATGTTACAGTGTTGAGCCAGTTTAACATGATCTAAACCGATTTATTATGTCTCTGCCTCTTGAGAGTCATTGGCTGGAAAGCGAAACTATGCATGTCTTAAATTTTTTGCTGCCTCTTTCAGGATATCCTATGCATCTATAATATAGGATACATTTATCGCCCAGTTGATTTCTAGGTGCAGATTTTGGGGGATCCTGATTGGCCGATACTTACATGTGTAGCCCATCTTATCCCCTGATCTTATCTTCGTCAGCAAAGGTCTAAAAATCAGTCTCTGTCCTGTTCTGCTCTGCAGTGAGAGGTGTAATTGACAGGCCGGCCCACCAGGTCAGGTCTGCACATTTGCAGTATTCACAATATTCACCCCAACTGTTAGCAACACCCCACTGTTGCTAACTCGGGGACTTTCTTGCTTTATTTAGTGACATTTCAAACAAAAAAAATTGGTATCGGCCAAAATCAAAATCACCAGGTCAGACTTTTTAAAGATTGGTCACCAGGGATTGGCCAAAAAAAAAAACACAATCGGTGCAGACCTACACACATATCAATGACATTCTTTGAATAAATTAATTTCTCTGAAGCATCACACCAATAGCTAAAAATGTAATTTGTAGCAGGTGAATCTTTGTCTCCTGAGAATGTGGACCGGTACTGCTTAATTTGCTTATACCTTGGGCCGGCCCTGTACTTTATCAATCAAACGAGTTTATTTGTGTAACACATTTCAGCAACAAAGCAGTGCAAAGTGCTTTACATCATAAAAACTTTATGCTTCTTTGATACTTAAAATCCTATTAAAATACATTAAAAAGTGTGATTGGAATTTGACAAAATGTCAAAATATGTAGAAAATGAAAATACTTTTGCTAGGCACTGTATTTGTTGGGTATTAAGAAAAGTATCTCTGATACACCAAATAAACAGAACCGAAAGCAATTGAGGTAGAGTCTCTTTAGGACAAAAATATTGGATTTTAATTAGTTCTTTAATATTATAAATATATTTTTTAAAAGAAACATCCAGATGATGTTATGTGGGTTGGAATATTGTTTTTCTTTTAGTCCTAGATGATACTGTGTACTGTCAGTGAAGATGACTCCTTTGGCTGATGAGCATGCACAAATTGATTTGTCTTGAAAGGATTTTTTTCTTTAAGCCACACATGATCCTGACATGTGGGTGTTGTTTGATAAGCACACAACAAAAGAGGCCAAGAAATCATATAGGAGGGTTGTCAGTTGTTTATTTGAAAAAACAATTCAGCACATCAATAACATGCTCAAACTAAAAACATAGCTCTTGTCTTCACACGATGCCGAAGGACTTTTACCCTCATATCTTTGGCTTGCAAAAGATCTAACTATTCAAGACCATTACAGACCGCCCTACCCCACACACACATACTCTCACACACACACACACACTTTACCTCTTAGAAGAGTCTCTATTTCCCTTCTGGTGACTGTTGACTTCATTGAGCCTTTGATCAATAAAACACAGTTTAATCTTTGCACAGTTGTAATAAACCTCCATAATACAGCTGGGCAGCCATAAAAAAAAGAGCTCCACCGTAATGCCCATCTCAGTGATTGAAAAAAGTAAAGCAAAGCAGCAAGTGGGAGATAGGGATGTCTGTTGTGCATGTGGATGAAAAAGTGGGGTGTTCAAATTGTTTACTCAAAAACAAAGCCAATCATCCATCCATTTTCTGTTCACCCTAGTCCCATAGTGGGGTTGGGAGGTGCTGGTGCCTATCTCCGGCTACGATCCGGGCAAGAGGTGGAGTACACCCTGGACATGTTACCATCTGCCACAGGGCAACACAGAGACAAACAACCATGCACACACATTCACACTTAGGGAAAATTTAGAGACCAATTAACCTGACAGTCATGTTTTTGGACTGTGGGAAGAAGCCGGAGTACCCAGAGAGAACCCACGCACGCACAGGGAGAACATGCAAACTGTGCAGAAAGACCTCTGGCCGGGAATCAAACCAAGGCAACAGTGCTACCAACTGCAGCACTGTGCAGCCCACAAAGTCAATGAATCTGTAAAAATGGAAAACTATCAAATACAACAGACTCCTTAATTCTGTTGAAGCTCAAAATTACCTGTACAAGGAAAAATTAAAATTCTGTTGGGATTTCAAGCCACTTACCTCCTATGACTAAACATATTTAGCCTGCAAGAACTCTCTTTTTTATGTGTGCCTTCTCAGCAGCAACTGAAGGCACACATAAAAAACTGTGGCTGCTGCATTTTCATTGCATGAATATACAGATAGAATGTTTTTTCTCTTTTCCCCTTCATGTGGGCATTAAATAAATTTCAACTTCACTTCAATGAAATTTTACACAAGCAGCAGCAAAGATTTTCATATTTTTAACAGTGTAATTTAGTGTTCTATGTTCTACTGAAGAATGAAAGCAGTGAAAATCTTTTCCCTTTCCCTATTTATCACACGCTGAGTTGGTAAATCTCCATCAATCAGAAACATTAATAACTGCCAAGTGGTAGTGCCTCAGCCACATGTCTGTTTCTTTAGGGTAGTTGGATTCCTGGAAATGACCCCAGCATTGAAAACTCATCTTCAGATAATAAATCTGTTCAAAGAACAAATAAAAGCAACTGAGGAATATATATAAATAGCCTTGAAGTGTATCCTAGCAGACCACTTGCTGTCCCATAAGAGCTGCAAAGAAATATTGCAGCTCTTATGCAAGTTTCAAGCTTGCATCCCCGTGCTGTGATAAACCCTCAGTTTGTGTTTCATTCAGTTTACACAAATGCGTTTATGGGACAATAGACTTTAACTTTCTGTGAATAATAGAGAATGACATATTACCCTGTTAAAAAATATTTGTTCTATTTTAATTAACTTTGTATTTTAGCCAGAAATGCAAAGAGCACCTTCAGAAACTCATTATGACTTCTAAATAATACAAAAACAAGGAAATATTTAGAAACTTATAATTAAAAATATACCCCAGACTCATTTCTTCAAATTGGATTGAAGCAAACAAATCAAATCTGGATGTGGTTTCTCATCTGAGTGAGGCAGTAACCAGTTGCATTCCCACTAGCTTTGATGGTTCCCAGTCCAACCCTCCTTCCAACTCTAATTCCAACCATCCAAAATTTATACATAACTATGGTTTGTCTGAAGATGTAATTATTAAGTATTAAAATTTTTATTTTATTTTTTCTTACCATATACTTTTTTTATGTGACTTGATTATTTTTTTGGACAGCTATATTTTACTTGAGTAAAAATATGTTGTAATCAGTGCTGCTTATACTTGAGTACAATGGTTTAGTAGTCCACCCACCACTGTTTCTCATTAACCTTTAAACATGGGTCTTATGGAAGGTTACTGGCCTGGAACCTATGGTCCCACCAATTTAGCTCAATTGAAAGGTACTGGATTGATCTCATTTAAAATTCCTAATTTTAAATGTTTTCTCCACAGAGTTGTTGCAGTAGGTGAAGTCAGCTGTTAGTATTACTGTGGTTCTGAAGAATCTTCTGACTGAAAACATTTATAAACATTGTTTATAAAAATCTCAGTAAAGGATGTTCAGGGTCATTTTATGAAGAATCCTTAAACCAGATGCTAATCAGATTTTGAAATATTTTACTTCACAGTAGTCACACTGCCCTGTTAGAAAGTCTGTAAGGAGATTCAAAACTACTGTTTGTCTGTCTGAATGGTAGTCTGTCTATCCAAACACTCCGAAGCTCTGCTGCATCTCATTTTGAAACTTATTTTGTATTCAAAGCTTCTTCCAGTTCTCATCCAAATCTGCTTACTCTCAGAAAATTACCAGAATACATTTATAAAAAATTTCTCTCGGGGTAGTTGCTTCTTCAGTGCTATGTATAATAACTGAGAATGATGGATGAAGTGCTGAATTCATCAATTTTTTTCATCTGTCTGTCCATAACTGCCAATTCCTGTTGTAAAGAGAACAAATGGTGCGACCCACTCAAACATGTCACCGGTTTATCGCCAAGTACACTGGCTAATCTGCATTCAGTTGGCAGTATCTACATTATGATTTAAAACAAGGGTCTGATTTATTAATGTAAGTTTTTTCCTCAACATAATGAGGCTTTATGGTTCCATTCACAGAGGTGTGGGCCAGAATGCACTCGCGATGCTGACTGAGCTGTGCTACAATCCCATTCTTGGTCTCGTGGGATCCCGCTTGGTGAAGTAGAAGATGTGGAGGATGGGAATCCAGGGCTCTGTGTGGCAGAGCTGCTGAATTATTCATGTCCCCCAGCTCTGTTTGCCTCCTTCCCTTTCTGCAGTGTTGACTGAGACTTCCGTAGCACTGTGAATGAACGATCCCTGTCTTTCCTTTTCACTAAATCTCAAATGGGGTGTTCTTTGTCAGCTTTATATAACTTTTTCATAAAAACTAGCAGCTGCCAGATTTGGCGATTTTGATTCTATTGTTCTCAGCATGAAACGTAGAAATAATTTATTCCAAAGCTTCACTCAAAGAACAGCCAAAAAGTTCTTTAGGTTTTCATTTCAACTGCAGCAGGTTCTTGATTGAAACATCAAGATCAACTCTTGGTAACAAACTCCCACATTCTGAAATATTCAACATGAATCCATAACCCCTTTACTCATGAATTTATGTTCAGACAAACGAGTGTCCTCACAAATACGAATGACAGCCGAACAGAGGCTGAGTGATCCTTAGCAAACATGGAGCGCTAAATTTGTCTGACCTCGGTTACCGTGGAGAAAATGGATCAGCTTGGGGGAACACTTGTACTTGTTTCTCCCAGTCTGCCTCCCTCAAAATGTCAAATTTGCGTTTCACCTCACAGACATGATGCTTCAGCTGCGCCTGTGCTTCAGCACAGCATTAGGCCAACTAATGAGAATTAGTTTTGCTCCTCATTAGTATTCAGTGGCGTCCCCAGAACTCCTGCCTTATTAGAGGCTCCCCACAGGCTACTGTCTGTGTCCGTGCCGAGTTATCCATCAAAATAATGACTTGATTGATAGATGAACAGGCTTATAACCAAAGGACTCAGTGATAGGTGTCATATTTAAGTTATCATCATTTTATTTCCACTTTCTCTCCTCATCATTTCCTCTTCAACATACTGCCGATGTTTAGCTGCTTCATATTGATATCCAGGTTTTGCCCTTGCTCTGTCTGCCAAGTTTGGCTTAATTGTCATTTAGCTCAAAGTGACAGTAACAAATGTGGATATTTGCCTTAGTTTGTCACAGTTATTTGCACAGTGGCCAGTCTGTGAGAGGGAAAATGATAAGCTGCTCGTTTTTGGGCAAACATCAAATATCATTCAATCTTTCTCATTTTGTAAGCTCACTGAGGAGAGGACAGAGATATTGCAACAATTTTCTATCGTTTAAAGAAAGCTCAATTTATTTGTATTAACTAAGAACTAATAAAGTGAAGAGCTTGAAAATTTTTAAGATATGTCTTCCTTGAGTTTCTTCTTTTGAAAGATATACACCAGACAAATATAACAAGGTGATCTCCTGGCTAAAATTTGTTGGTCAATTTTTTGCTCCCACTTCTATTCTGACTCATTAAGTCCTTAACTCCACTAAATTCCTGGTGCTGTGCTGTTTGTGTTGCTCGTTTAGTTAGCCTGGTCACTGAGCATAGCAACTAGCAAATTCCCCTGGTTTTCCAAATTCAGTCTGGGACAAACTGAAGTTGGATGCAACCAGAGAAGGAGCAGGTCTCAATATGTGGGGTTGCATCAGCACCAAAAATATGTTCACATATCTATGGAAGATCTGTATGTAACACGCTTATGTATTGTAACGTACTACGTTGAGTCTATTTCCTAATGCTGTATACTGACCTAAATGAAGACTCATGCTCTAAATCTTTTACATTTTGTCAACGCTTACGGTGAAATTCAAATGAAACCCTTTATCTCTGTACACCTGGAGGCTGTGTGTTTGGTATTTTGAACTAAATCGAGTTATTTTTCACCACCGTTAATATTTATGAAGAACTCTCACCTAGAAGAAATATTTACCCAGCACACGGTGTACACTAGGATTTGATAAAAACAGTGAAAGCATTACTCTTATTTTCTAAAATTACACCTTGGAATGAAGATAAAATCTAGAAGCTAAGTTTGTTTTAACCAAGGTTGTACCTGTGAGTGTCCTCCTTTCATTAGCCCCAAAAACCTAACAGAGGAACACGGGCTCCTGCGTTCCCCAAACCAGCTGGCTCAACAGGACTTTTCCTATTTTCTACCGATTAGCCACATCAGGCCCAGTGACAAGTAAAATCAATCTGTCATTTGTTTAATTGACTCATGTGTGTCCAGCCAGCACAGACTATTTGCATGTTAATGAAATCTGACTTTTACTGCTTTCTCTAAAACATTTTTTTTTAATCATATTTTATTTTTATTATTGTTATTGTTATTTTGGTAAGTTTTCAAACTTATAAAGAGCTCCATTTTCTGAGTATTGACCAGCTTTATTAAAAATAGTACTTTATTTGATGTTTTCAATATTACACACACAAAGGTAATTTTCCTGTGAAGCTCACCTGACTATTTGTAGTTTGATGAGGCTCAGCTTATGGCTTATGGGTTAAATTGTGTACTGAGCATGCACCTTTGAGCCCAAGCATCTTTGACATGTGGCATTAGGATGAGAGTTTATTGCTTTATTTCGTCCCATTTAAAGTTTAATGTATGTTTATCCCCTCATTTAAAAAAAAAAAAAAACATTTGTCTCTCCACTATTTAAAAAGATAGCTTGTTTAACTGTAAGACTACTCAACCAATTGTTGTGCATATGTTTTACTCAAAGCAATGTAAAGTCTTAAGCATTAAGACTTTACATTGTTTATTCTTGTCAAGGCAGGCCAGATAATTAAATGCAAACTGAAGATGTGTTTTGACTGAAAAACTGGAGCCTTTGGCTTGATGACCCTGAGGTATCTGAGATTTCTATTGGATTTGCATAATAAAATCTTGATAACTCACAGCTGTTGTCAGGGGGGAGATTTTAAAGTTGATTTCAGTCTCCTCCTCTGTATGCACACTGCTAAAACAGTCTGTGTATGTGCTATGATTGAAACTGAAATGTACATGTCTCCAAACCTAATGACTCAGAACCCTACTTGCACATTATTTTTTTAAATACAAGATGTTAATTGTAGTTGGAGATTTTACTCTGATTTGTCTGCTTGTTTTAATTCCCTTACCTTTATTTAAATAACTTTAAATAAAGTTCACAGATCAAATGCGTTTCACAGAGATAATTTCGGATGTCATTTTTTTAAACATCATCAAAGCTGCAGATACAAATATTGAAGGCGACGCCTTACAACAAAATTCAATTATGATAAGAAATTACAAGGAATTGAAGATAGTTTCTCGGTGACAGGGGAAGCATGTCTGAAAGGTTATAAGTTAATAGATGTAAAATTCTTGTGTGTAATTTTAGGCTGCATGCTATGCTCCAGGGCATTTTGCCAAAGATAAAAGGGGTTACTCTGTGATTAGACAACACCTGCTGAGCAACACCAACCTCCTTGCCATATCCTCCACATAGAGTCAGTTTTGTAAACAGCTTAAAATGGCTTATCTGTGCCTGTGGATTCATTTTGTATTCTGTGAGGGTATTTTATTAAGTAGTTAATCTTTGCAGTGTATGTCAGACGTGCACAAATAGCTTTTACTGATGTAATTAACAAAAGCCTAATTTTAAATAAACTAACCACTGAATACTTATGGGGAAAAAAAACTTATGGATTTAATCAACATTCCTCATTATGTTACTATTTTTTTAACACTTTTAATTGATTTATTTTATGAAAATAATCAAAAATCACACATTTCACTTATTACCTATGAATAATAAATTATGCTTTGGTGTGTAATGGCACTGAGTGCTAGATGAATGAAATATCTTCAATAATGAAAGATTCAGATTCATCAGTAAGCTGATGAATCTGAAGGCTCAGTCAAAAGCAGATAAAACAGAAGATGCTTTGCTAGACCAGAAATTATTGATTACTCTTTCAAGATTCAGTTTGCAATAGTTGTTTTTTTTTTGTTTGTTTGTTTGTTTGTTTGTTTTTTGTTGTTTTTTTTTATAACATCCACTGCACATTTTACTATCATATGTAAAATTATGCCACTTTCCAGTTTTAATGTCTTTTGGTAATTTTCGTTAAGGGCATTAGACAGCTCTGTATACAAACTAGAGAACATTTTGCCACCTACAGCTAATAGAGGTGAAGGTGGAAGAAACTATCTATACAGACACAGTTGTCTTGATAAAAGTGAACTGCCATGTCTGACCATACTAAAATATTTTTGTTTCCTGTTTTATTGTGGTGGTTCTGATGCTGAAAGGCAACAAAAACAAGTCAGGTTTTCAATCTTGGTTTTATCTCTCTTTTTCTTCCCCTTCCACTTCTTTTTTTCTCATACAAAGAATAAGCAAGTGCACATTGAACAGTATTTAAAATTAGCTATAATGCCTGTGGATTATTTTTAATTGATAAAATCTTATTATTGATTTAAGAGAAACATTGACCTTTATAAGCACTCAGACAAAACTTCTATTGAGCACCAGAAATAAAACCAACATTATATCACATTTCATTTGAACACAACAAAACCTTACTAGAACATCTGAAACATCCAGCAAAGTTATGTTAAAGGGAGATGGATGAAAACATTTACAGTAGAAAAAGATCAATTAAAATGATTAAACCATCAGAAATCTTCCAAACAAAGTCTGCATAGCAATCTTTTTAAAACATATTTTAAGTGTTATGTATTTTTTTTAGGTTTCTGTGTCACTAGTGGCTTTCATTAGTAAATGAACAGAGAGAAGGGTAGACATGCAGCAAACCAGTGCAACTGCACTGAGTACTGTGGCCTATGCTTAACCGCTGAACTATGTGCCTCAAAGCGCTATTTTCTGTGAAAATATGCACACAATCAGTGTTTAACATCAACTTGGGGCACAGTTATATTTGCAGATAGTGAAATTAGCCAAAGGCCATTATAACCAGTTCTGATATTTAGCCTATAAATCTTTCTAAAATTACTTATGATAAAAAAAAGAAAGAAAGAAAACGTGACACAGCATTAAATTGGAGAAATCTGAAAACTTTCTTCTTGTACAAACTGGCTGGGAAGTCAGAATTTAATAAATTACAGTTACCTCAGAATGGCTACACTGAATATCAGTAAAAAAAAAAAAACAACAAACAAACAAAATAAATGAGCTCTTCAAAACAAAAGAAATTAGGTTGTTTTTTAACATGATGGTTCGCTCCAATAAATGGTCCAGACAGAGATATTAAAAACATTTTTTCCCAACTTTCTTCTGATGTTATTAAGTTTTAACATTTTAAAATCCAGTTCTGACAAAACAGTTGCAGCTCGATGAAGGGAATAGTGTGAGAGCAGTGCCAGGCAGTCTAGCTTGTGATTGCGCCACAATTGATGCATTCTTGAAAATTAGATGCCAGACCCTTCGCTGATCAAAAAGACAAAAACTTTCAGGTCTGTAAAGATTGAGACAGAAGCTACTTCCTGTCCAATGGTAGCTTTCAACCAAAAGTTGCCATTCAGTCTTTTAAGGATCGGCTGCTGCTTGAGCTGTTTCAACCTTAACTCTTTCACAGTCCCTACTCTTAACACTTTGACATTTAGTTCTCTAGAGAATGGTTTCATATTGATTTGTCAGGATCAACTTGTCTGATGATCATTCCCCTATAAAGAGCTCCATTTTCTGAGTATTGGCCGCTGAAAGCTGTGCCCCTCAGGAAATAGGGGTCAAACCTCCATGTTAAAAGGCAATCTACAGGCTGGTGGTTCTTTCTTAAGCTGTAAGATTTTCGGATGGTTGAGTTATTATTACAGCCAAGTTGTTTTGGTACATCAGCGACCCACAAAGGTCACAGTCTGTTCTCATGGCAGTGAGATCAGTAGGACTGGACAGAGATCCTGCTCGAGGTTAATGACATCTGTCTTCAGTGTTCAGTGCCAGTTCCATCAGAACAAACAAACTTTTTGAACTAATTTCACAGCTCCATCAGGAACTAATTCTCCTACAAACTGTTGAATTGATTTCTCTTCTCTATGCTCATGTAAATTGTTTTTTTGACTGCGTCCCAATGTGGGGAATGTGTGAAGTTCAGTTCATTCAGATATTTTAACACTTTCATTTTTAGGAAGCAGAGACTGAAGAAATTTGACTGAAAAGCATCCATCAATACAATGGACATCTTAGTCATTTTTAATCATCTTTTTACCATCAAGTTAGCATGAAGGTTTTTTTTATGTTATTTTGCTCTTTAAACTGTTATTGGACAATGAAGAACACATAGTAGTAGATAGTTGCAAGATACTGAAACCTGAAGTTCTCTTAGAAAAGGGGAAAACTTAGCCAATAGCCTAACTTAGCTTAGTTTAGTCCAGTTTAGTTTAGATTATTTAACAGGGACAATGTGGACAAAACGGGGTATAAAAGATGCTTTGCATCAGATTTAGATTAAGTTTGTATTTGTAGCTCCAGCGGCTTCTTTTGGTGGATTCATGGATAGCTAAATGTATTGAACATTGTCTGGATGCTGATCAGTCATTGTCGGTTGTTTTAAAGCAATAACATCATTTTCTAGTCTCATAATATTTCCTTATCTAAATTTAGTCCAACAGTTGCACTTGAACAAATGGAGAAATATAAATTCAGGTAAAGCCCATGTCTTCTTTTCCACTCCAGCCTACTGTGGGATTAAATAGCAGAGAAAACTATCAGACACCTTGGCTGCAGCTGTCATATTAACTGCACAAGCATGAATCCAAGGTAATATTATGTAAATTAGTTTTTTAACTGGCTTCAGCACAATGTTTCTCCTACACTCCTGAAGAATTTCTTTTGTTTTTTTTCTGTCAAAGCAATAGTCAGACTGCAGTTCATGTTCACAGTGGTATTCAGCAAAATAGAAAAAGTCAACCCTAAACACAGCTTGGCACAGAGGTTCATATGTGCAGTGTAATAACAGTAGGAAATATGGAAGGTACGCCAAGGACCCTGTGTACTGCTTTGTTCCATCTTGAAGTCAGCCTGTCTCGTCTGTAGTCACTCCTTTGGCAGGACATGATCAAACATATTCAAATGCTTACATTTGCCGGAGCCTCTCCTGCATCTTATTACCCATGCAAGCCTCTATGCAGCCTTGAACGATGTTTAAAATTCACAGGGAGGGTCCTGGATTTCCAAATGCGATTCGCACCTTTTCTCTCATCTGCATAAGTATTTTTTGCAAATTGCTTCAAACCTGAACTGTGATAGTTGTGCACTTGAACATCTGTCCTTTTATAGATGGCACACGTGAAAGTTTTCAAGCAGGCTTTTGAGAAGACCAGAGGCAAGAGATAAAAGTGAAATAGCTTCTGGTTTTAAGATGTAACAGATGTCAGCGAAAAGCCGCAAAGTGGGGGTGAAACGCTTGTACATTATTAAAGGCAGCAGAAAGACATGAGGGAAGATAAGTATGTTTCAAATACAGATTGACCTACTCTTGTTGATGCTGCAGATCTTGAAATCATCTCCTCTCCTCCTCTTTTCATCAAGAAAAGTCAACACATCCAATTGTATTCTCTACAAAAAATGTTTAATAACAGAAATATTTCACCCCTTCAGAGCTATAACTGTTTTAATAGATTACATAAAAACATTGAACTACAGTGGATGTTGAAAAATGTGAAAAAAGAGAAAGTCTGGTGTAAAATATTTAATTGCCTTGAAATCTACTGTTTTATGATCAAACTGTACATTTTAATTAAGAAAATGAAAAAAAATAAAAAATTAAAGATTCAAGTCAAGGCTATTTATCATACTCAAGCTGTCAGTACGTCCTGCATCCTTTCCCTTTAATTTATGTATTTTATTTAAATATACTTGCTGACAGGTACTACCAGAACCTCTGGTTCGCATCTATATAATTTCTCATGTTTTGTTGGCTTCTCTACCTGCCTGCAGTTTAAACTTTCTTGTCAGGTTTCACCCAGGGATCTTTACGTATTTACTAGACTTTCTTCATTGTGGAAATTTTTCTTTGATCACCTAACAATTCCTCTTTAATAAATGCAACTTTTTTTTTTTTTTTACATTGATCAGAGTGTTGAGGAACTGTTTGCTGGAAACCTATGACATCTTTTATGACATATGATGATGTGTTTACCCTTCAAAATGAAGACAAGAGAAAATAAACTTACTCAAATAGAGTGCTTCCAAACAGTATGTCTCCTCATATATTCTACTGATATTTGCTCTTTTTGTCACACTTCAATGTTTTAGATAAAATCCAATACTATAGCTAGCCTGACTAACTAAAAAAAAAAACAATTTTCAGAAGATTATTTTATTTGAGGAAGAAAATTTCCAAACCAAGCAGGTAAGCAGAGTTGTTTTACTATTTACATCCAATTGTTGATCTAAATCAAGTGTGATAAAAAGCAAAGAACAAAAACCAAAAGTATCAAATAAAACTTCACAAATCTGTTTGTATGATTTTGTTTATTCGTCTGATAAACACAAGTTTTACACAACAATTTTTACAGCATCATCCATCACAGTTCATACTACCCAACAAAAGGCTTCTTCCACAATCCTCTAAACACTACAAAAATTTTACATGCAAATCTAAAAGTTACAGTATCGAAAAGTGGAAAAAAATGTAGTCAGAAAAATAAGGCAAAATGTGCTGCTCTACCTCATTAATAATTTAAGTGTAAAAAAAAGAAAAACAACATTAAAAAGTAAAAGATTTACGTTATCTGGAGGGTGTGGATCCATGTGTTGCCTTCATCCCATGTCTTTAACCTGGGATTGTGGTATATATAGCCTATGACTGAATGTCACAGGCTATACATACCACAATTCAATGCCCAAACATATTTATTAAATTATATACAAGAGTGAAATTTTAATAGTTTTAGTATCAGCAATAGACATCAGATGGTGCTGCTACTATAAAACATTTATGGAGATATTAAGTGAAAGGCACACAAAGGCAAAGGGTGGATGTTACAGTGTAAAGGAAAGAACTGCTACACATGTAGCAAACTGCTGGTCCTCGAATGATTAAAAACTTCTTTTTGTTGCTGATGTTAAATGTCTTCATTGCTGTGATATGTTTGGTTCAAATCTGTGCAGAAAAAGGGCTTGTGAAGATAAACTTCCAAAGGTTCCATCCAAAAACGTCTTTAAAAATCTGTCAGCAGTTCTTCCATCTCACTGTCGTGACAAAGTATACACACTGTGCATCAAAAGGTAACAGACTTAGCCTCATCGTCGGTCTCATTGTGAATAATAAAGTGCTGCTAACATGATAACCTTTCTCAAACTCAGAGAGAAGACACAGTTTCTCACAAGGGATACAGCAGAGATAGACAGCGATTTGTGCAGCAAGGCAAACCGGATTTGTTTCAGTTATTGTTTTTTGGTTTTGTTTTACAAACATCTGTGCAGAGTAAAGGACATGACTGCAGAATAGCAAGAGAGCAGGAACACTCTACTAAATTCAGTACTGGTGGCAAAACAGTAACAAACACCGACATAGCAGAACTAGAAATGAAACATAATCAGGGTAACAGAAATCCTCTCGTTCAGTTTGGTCTAATTTACTTCTGTCTCTTTTTAAAAGAGACAGAAGAGAAAAACATAGTTTTTTAAACTAATGCACCAAACTCGCAACACTTGGACATTAGCAAAATTAAACTGAAGCTGTTTAGTCTAGATAAGTTCAGCCTGACCAGAAGTATGTTTATTGACGGCTGGGGTAACACCATTGATTCAGACGGACACTTAAACCTAAGTGAGGGAACTTTTTGGTTTTATGGCAGCTGATTGTGAGTGATTTAATTTAATTGCTGCAGCTTACTTCAGAGATCATAAGTTGTGAAAGCAACTAAAGAAAGAACCAAATATATTAGTTTAAAAAAAATAGACATATTATGTATAACATGTCTTTTTAAGCTGAATAAAATTTGACATCGTAACCAAACAAGGAGTTAATTTAAGAAACATTCAACTGCTTGCCAGCACAGTTTGTATACTATGTAACTTCATTCTGTTTTGTCAAAGTGGAACATTGGGCACCTTTTGTAAAGTAATAGCCCCATCTGGAGGAAGAACACAGTAGCACAATGGCGCCGGAGTCTTAAAATATGAAGCAATACAGTATGGTCGATAAAAATAAGAATCTCTCCACAGTGAACTTTTTTTTTTTACAGTTATAGAACTCTTTAGCCAGATAATAAACTCCTTGTGCTGAGTTTATTATCACACTGAGCAGTAAAGAACATATCAGTAAAATACTAAAAAAAAAAACAGGTGACAGAAACTGGTCGAGTGATGCAAATTCATTTTTTCCTTTAAAAATATTTCCAAAATATCAAAATCCTCCAAATTTCTCGTCAGCTCCTCTCTTCCCTACAGTCAGAGGACACCTCAAATATGGAGGCTTTCTTTTTTATTATTATTATCTTTTCTTATATCTGTTTTACGCAATGAGAGCAAAGCAGCAGAAACCGCCGATTTGGAGTCGATGTCCGAAATGTGGTGACAGAGTAAAAATTAGTCCGACCAGAAGATCTGTCTACTTCTAACCAGCGGACCCATCCAGCTCGCACTCGGCCTGTGAAAAAGAGTTTGTCTGAAACATTTGCAACCATTCGCTCAGAGCTGAGAGTCCGCTCCCAGGCTGTTCAGCTCCTCCGGCGAGTGCTTCTCTGCTCCGATTCCGGCCGTCTGGCGGAATCCGGCACTGATGTCGTCAAACGTCCGGCCCCGGGTCTCTGGCACTTTGAAGTACGTGAAGATGAAGAAGAAGAGCAGCAGGATAGTAAAGATGATAAACACGTAGGGACCGCAGAGTTTCTGTGGAGACATAAAAAGAGAACAATAGTTATCACATCAAAATGTGTTCCTTGTTCTTCTTCAAATTTTAAACAACTCCATACTTTCTGCCTTGTGTGTGTACTTATAGTAATCTTTGCTACAGTATGAAAGCACAAAATCATATTATGTATTTTTGGTTTAGTTTTTGGTGCAAATATCTTAGCACACTTGAAATAAAACAAAATTCGTTTACAAGTAACCTTTCAGCAAGATTTAGGAGCTTGTTTAAGTAAATAATTTCTTATAATTGATTTTAAAAAACACTATGGTAATTTGCCTGGGAGATTATTTCACTCATGAACATAAATTATAAGTGAAATAATCTTTTTATCATTAGTCTTGAATCACTGACAACAAACTCCCATATTTTGCTTTTTTTTTTTACTTATTTCAAGAAATTGGTTAAAACAGAAATTGTTAAAAATTTGTATTTAAAAGGTAGTATGCACAGAGAGCTTTCTCTGCTGAAAGCCTCTGTCTAAAAGCAAGAAGGTGCATTTCATCTTCTGGCCTCACGAGGCCGTGCTTGAGTAAGTTTATCACCAGGCCACTCTGTTTTTTTCCACTCACCTCTACATACTGGAAGCTTTGTGCCACTATAAAGTTGGATGTCCAGTTGGAGAAACCAGCTACAGCCATGGCCGACGGCCTGGGTCCCTGAGAGAACAACTCTGCCACGATAAACCAGGGGATGGGACCTGGGCCCATTTCAAAGAATGCCACAAAGGCGAAAATGGCCACAATGCTTAAATAGGACATCCACTCGAGATTTTCCTACAGAAATAAAAGACAAGAAGGAAAATGAAGAATATGTGTGATACGGAAAGTACTGTACATATTTAGTGTTTCTTAAAAGGGGAGCCCACCTGCAGAGCCATTGCTATGGTCATCAGGACGGCTGACGCAGCCATGCCCATCAGTCCCAAGAGGTGCAAAGTTCTGCGTCCTGCACGTTCCACAACAAACAGCTGAAAAAAAGATGAGAAAACACAATTACACAGGCATTGGATGGCTTGGTTCACCGTTATTTCTGGCTGAACAAATTATATCTTGGCAGATTTAATCTGATCCAATTTAAGCAAATTTAAAAACAAAATGAATAAAACAAAATTTAACCCAATGAACCAATTTAACTAAGAGTGACAAAATAAGTTAAATCCCCTGTGGTAGATCATAAGAAATAAGATACAACTAAAATGCTTTAATTTTGAGTGAAGGCAGAGCAGTTGGATGGAAATTACAAACAACTGCAATTCTTTTGGTTGACATTTGTGTCTGCAGTCAATGAGTGATTATGCAGAGTGGAGTAGAATAGAAATTAGTCACAGTACTTTACATTTACGGTTTAGCTTCAAGCATAAAAATATCCAGATATTTTTATATTGTATGTTTTAATACATTTACTGTTACGTTTGTCATAAGAGCTGATTTTCGTGCTGTACTTACAGAAACTACAGTGAAAGCAGTGTTAACAACACCAGTTCCGATGGTGGCATAAATTGGCTGTGGAACTTTGGCTTTCTCAAAGATGCTTGTGGAGAAATAGAAGACCTAAAACAGAAAACACACAATCCTCATGTCAGTGTCTTCAGGGCCTTCTGCCATTTACAACACATAAAATACATGTGTAAATATCTAATAACTCACAGCATTGATTCCAGAGAACTGCTGGGAGAGCTGCAGGATGATGGCGATAATGATGGGCTGGCGATAGAGCGGAGAGCGGAAAAGCTCCAAGATGGTCACTTTTTTCTCCCTCATCATCTGCCGGCTTTCCTCCTTCATCTCCTGCATGTCAGAACTCACATCTGTTGTCCCTCTGAGCTTCTTCAGGACTAAAATGGGTAAAAGGAGGTATTAGTTACAAATTAAGCCAGATTATTCTTTCTCTTATTGCATCTTGGAGTAATTTTAAACCATACAAGCATATTCCTACATAACTATAGCAACAAGACATGGCCTGGTTACTAATATCACTAACTTGTAACTTATTTTTAGGAAGCAATTAATTGGATGAATCGTGATGACTCAATTATTGAATTAATTGTCATCATATGAATAATCAATTACTAAAATAATCATGAGTCTGTTTAAGTCACCTGTTTTGGCTTTATTCTCTTCATTCTTGTTGATGAGCAGAAAACGGGGGCTCTCTGGGCACAGCGGGAGCAGGACAGTTTGTATCACAGCCGGGATGAAGAGGAAGCCCAGCAGCAGAGGCCATAACTCAGCGTTACCCATGATCATCTCCAACCCGAATACCTGGAGAAAAGAAACATTATAAACCAGCTGCAAAAATTGTTGCAGAAACATTATAGGAGGTTGAATAGGAGCATCCTCTGATTACCAACCTGTGCAATGAGGATGCCTATGACAATTCCTAGCTGGTGCAGCGTGCCCAACGCGCCTCGAAGGGCCGTTGGGGAAACTTCGCCAACATACATGGGCACAAAACCAGTGCAGAGGCCGGAGAAGAGACCCACTACAAAACGACCAATAATGAGCATTTCCCAAGAGCTGGCCATCTTTGAAAAACCCATCAAAGCAGATGCGATGAAGGCTAAAATGTTGGCTATGAGCATGGAGTTCCTCCTGTAGAAGTCACAGAAACATTTAGAAGTAATTTCTGTACATTGCAGAATGGTAAATAAGTTGGTATCTTTCAATGCTTATGGCTCAGATGTAATTTATTTACCTTCCCAAACGGTTGACAAAGAATCCGACAGAGAAGGAACCAAAAATGCCTCCGATAGAGAAGATGGATACAGAAATGGTCCAGATTGCTGTGAGGAAGCCGCTGGTGATGGGCTCCTGGTAACGTTCTTGATACGTCTCATTGATGAAATTCTCAATGATCTGTTTAAGAAAAGAAGACATTCTTTTACTGCATAAATATAAATAGCACAGATTCATGCTAAGCTTACACGAGAGTGATGCTTGGAAACTCCTGATATTTTCAGATGTTGATTAGGAAAAATTTTCACACTTCAACTGTAGAGGATCAATCTAAAATATCAGTAGCATCGATACCAAGTCAAAATCGGAATTGGATCAATAATAGTATGGTGTGATCTATCTTTAGTTTAGATCACAGTTGAAATTTCAACTCAACTCTACCTCAAAAAAGATTGTTTTGATTTTCTGTCAAATGATGATTTTTTTTTTTTTTGCACTTTGTTTATTTAGGAAAGAATGCACACAAATTTGCATTGTTTATATATTTATCATGTTAATATCTTATTAAGTATTTCATAAACTACCTAAATTTTGCAGCGTGTTAATAAATTATTCAAACAAAATCTATGAAGTATCACACACCACTATTAGGCAGCATTACTAAGACGCCTTAACAATTGATTGCACATGCATTTTTGGCCCTTAGCTTCCAACCTTACTGGCTTTCATCTCTTTCGGAACAGCAATCCATCTCCCCTCTCCCATGAATGAAAGTGGTCATGAAACATATATTCCTCATCAGAAATTGTGTCAAACTGAGCAGAACAATACAGCACAATGTTATCTGCCATTGATTTTGTTATCTGCCCATGGATGTGTAGAATAAACTCTACAGTTGTGCATTCTGCACATGTGCAACTTCACACCTCTAAGTGGGGTGTTACAGAAAGTTAGAGGCTTTCAAACACGTTTTTACTGTAAATAGGATCATAGATTTTAATGTTACATAATTAAACAGTTACAATTCACGGTTGTGTACATTTCTAATGCGATCATCACAGTTACATAAGTGCCTAAGTCTGATCATGTGCGCAATGTTTTTCTCCTTAAATCCAAACACTGATGTTGGCAGAGCAGCGACCAGCTGAGGGCGGTACTAACTACTCTATGTAATCACCACAACTTCCTGTATTAACCAGGAAGTTTGTCAGTGACACAAAGGAGTGTCAAATTTCTCCTCCCCTCCCCCATTTCCACTGATGCCATCACTATGTCAACAAAACACTCCCATGAATGGCGACACACGTGTCTCTCCTAGGACTCATAAAGGTCACAGCCTCGTCTGAACGTAAGTCGTTCTTGCTCCGGTTGTGTCATCCATCTCCTGACCAGAGATCTTAATGTGCTGGAAGCTGAGGAGAGGCGAGGGAAATTAGAAAGTCAGCAGTGTCCTGGCAACGTGGTTAAAGAGCGTGGCTATCACTTATCAAGGGCTTTCCTTTGGTGGCAGCACGTGTACACTGACACTGTGACCACAGAGCCTAGGTTATTTCCACTATCGACTTACACTCACAAGACCTCACCTGGTGATACCACAAATATTCTATCATGCATTGCACTGTACCCATGACCTTCACATACACACGTCTGCACTTAGCCACTTTATTTAGAGGTAAAATTTCATGTGCAAATGTTGCACATAATATCTTTAAACATTGCTTTTTCTTTTTCAAACCCAAAGAGCCATTTTTGCATGGAGACCAGCTGAATAAAACTCAATAAGAGCCACAGAAGTTATATCTACTGAAGGAAGAACAACATATCATTTTTAATACTTATTTACTTTCGGAAATGCGGCATTTTTAAACCACCGCCTTTTTCTACTTTTAAGTTGTAACACACAATAACAAATATGGTGAGAAATGCGGAAGAAACCCGGTTTTCAACCTAATAGCCAGAAAAAACATTATCCAAAATATTATTAATTGCATTTTTAATCTCATTCAGTGGATATGCAATACAACTAAAAAAAATGCATATATCTATATTTAAAAACATTAATTAGTTTCTAATTATTTTTTGATCAAATTATAAAAAGTCACTGTTGCAGGGTCAAAGAGCCACTCAAGGCTCTTGATCTAATCTGAGAAATGTTTTACTATCTGTATTAGCTTTTTTCTATCATATTTTTTTAAGATTCATATGGCTTTTCTTGTTTTACATAAACTGAGGAAATCTGTTTTGAGCCACTTGCATTCCAATTTTTATTGGCATTAAAAATGAAATAGAAACCGTTTGATCATCAACTTTTTATTTAGTGTCTGTTTTTTTAGAAGGCAATTAATTTATTCCAGTTTACCTAGCAGCTGCAGCTAGGTAAGGTAGGGCTTCAAGCTGCTGCCTGATTAGCATATTTATTTCCTGTTGGAAAGTTTTTATATTAAAAACTAAATAAACTACATTTCAAAAATAGTTTTAAAGCTACCACTGCTTAAAATTTCAACAAGCAACATATTTTGCTCAGAGTGGTGCTGTTATTTGTGAAAAAGTCTCTTTGTAGCAAACAAGAAGAGTGAACTTCTGCTGCTGAGTGCTGAGTCCTCAGATGCCCCTGATGAGCTCTGCTGAGAAATTACGTACATGAATGACTTCATTAAGATAGGATCACAGCCAATCACACACAAAGACAGTCTCACGTCATACCAAGAGAGAAGGAAGTAGAGAAGAAACTCCAAAGACACATGAAGTGACAGACAGAGGGATTTAAATGTGAAAACCTAACAGTAAATAGCATCTGAAATGTTTCATGTTTTATATCAGTAGCAAACCAACAATCAATACATTCAGAGCTGAGTACTTGGGACCAGACCAGTTTATTCTTAAAAAGGAACAGAAAACTCTGACAAAAGAAGAAAATGTCTTTAAAGCATGTCCTTTCTGTAAGGAACAACTTCTAGCTCTGTGATAGTTGAAGAATGTATGTGGACATATTGTCAACAATAAACCATTTTCTAGGTTTTATGGTTGTAACTAATTATTAATATGTAAATTTTTGTCCTCTCTAAAAGGCCCCACATTTGAATGATAACCTCTTTCCTCTTTCCACCTGTTTCCCATCATACAGTAATTTTATCTCTGTGTCAGAACTAAAGACATTTCTCTGAGCTCGTTTCACCAGAGGCTCAGAAAAGGATGATTTAGCTGAAAGATAATTTGTCAAGTTTCTGCAAAAACCTCAGGTCTTAAAAAGTGTAGGTTAAGAAATTAATTGTTGGAGTTCTTCTCCTTATTTCTCTGCGTTTTTAAAGTCTGTTTAAATCACAGTCTAGAACATTTTTGACAGCATAATTAAAGTCTTTTTTTTTTTTTCACTGTAAACAGAAATTGTTAGGTGTGAGCATGGTAAAGATAATAAAAAAATGAACTGACCTGTTTAGCCACCTGTGAGAGGTGAGTCTTATGAAAAGGCAGCTGTGTGGCTGCAGGGTGTGTTCAGACCAATGCAGAGCCACCTCACAAAAGTTATTTACTTGTGATGAAATGTTTGACATTCCAAGAGAAATTATTCTCTCTGATGTCTTAGTCTGCCAATAAAACCCACATTAGAAATGTTCCTAAGGGGGCATGAACATATATTTTTCATTATTTTGTTTAGCTACAGAATAGGTAAGTCTTTGCATATTATTTTTTCTAAAAAGTACTGCCCTTTTCCAGCAGACGGCTGAACAGACGACGTCCTTTTTTGGGCACAGAAACTCTGGTACTAATGTCCTTGGACTTATTAGGACAGAAGAGAGCTACTTTTATCTCTTCTCTTAACCTAAACTTTTTCTATTTTGTCCTGACATCCAGTAACACAAGCAAACAAATTCAGAGTTGGTAACTAACCTCTTTTTTTTTTTTTTACAGATATTTAATCTTTAGTTAATTTGTATTATTGGTCTAAAATGGACTCATGTCCTAATGATCTAAGGTTGAGTGTCCAACTCACCTTCTGTGGAGCATTGATGACACCTGTGTTGTATCCAAACTGCAGGGAGCCAATCACCGCAGTGCCAACGCTCATCAACAAGGGGAACGTTACTTGCTGCAAACAAAAAAAAAGTAGAGATTTTGTATTGTTAGGAAAATTATTATCTTAAGTTCATTTACTTTTATTTGAATGGTTAAGTTTTTATATTATTCCGTGTCTTGTTTTCTTTCCCTTTCTTATATTGTATATTCTCAACTGTCTTTTGGAGTGTTCTCTTGAGGGTTGGAAATGTCTCACACATTTCTGTGTTAAGGAGCCACAATGATCTTTGTCTGTATCCTGAGAGTGGTCATCCTTGTGTCCCAACAATGGGACATCAATGATCCTGAGAGTGGTCATCCTTGTGTCCCAACAATGGGACATCAATGGAAGACTTCCAGAACATCTTGTAGGATAGTGTATTGGTCAATTGTTTGCATGTCTGAGTGAGAAAGCCAACCTCTTTGTGCATTCACATAATAATAAAAGGCAGTTGGGGACTGAGAGACGGAGTTGATCTCAGACAGTGTTTGGCAGCGGTTCTCTCCGCGTCGAGCTCTTCTTCCCTTTTCTGCGGAAAAGTAATTT
The DNA here is from genome assembly GCF_027474105.1 of Poeciliopsis prolifica. NCBI lineage: Eukaryota > Metazoa > Chordata > Actinopteri > Cyprinodontiformes > Poeciliidae > Poeciliopsis > Poeciliopsis prolifica. Next base: position 2,561,791 of record NW_026562405.1, read on the forward strand.
GTCTTTGGTTGATTCTTGTAGGTTGGTTCTTGTATTCAGTGAAAACACCAGCTCAACCAGTTACTCACCATTTCAACCACCAAACATTCTCAATTTCAAAAGGACAAATTTTAAATTATAAGGTTAAAACAGCATCAATTTTCTGATTCTAATATTTTATTAGAATCTGTGATGCAGCTCTATTTTCCACTTTCTGGGTTAAGTTTTGTCTGATAATGTTTTGGTTAAATTTTTTGAGAACTATATAATTCTATGTGTCTAAACATAGAAGTTATTTATTATAAGGTAGTTCAGGGTTAGTTTCCAAATGCTACAGATGGATTGATTTGACATCCAGATCTGTACATGTTTATAAAAATATTATGTAACACAAGTCTCACTGATAATAAGTAAAAAGGTTTTGCAACATGTAGCATGAATTACATTTATATATTTAAACTGAAAAAAAAACAGAATAAGATAAACGTTATGACTGAACACTAAGGAATGTTTCTTGATAGTGGTCGGCATGGCATTCTACTGCTTGATAACCTTGATTAAAAACATTTTGGTTTTGAAGTTTATCAGCAAAAAATGTACTAAGCAACATGTTTTCATTAGAAAAGAAGATCAACAGTTACTCCTAAAACTGGAAAAAAAAATAATTCTTGTTTTGAGCTTGAGATACTTATATGTTTGTAAGTAAAAATAAAGGATGAACAAAGGATGTCAAAACTTGATTTGGGTTATCTTTGTAAGGGTGCCTCAAAATATTATTTATTTCTTTTAAAGGAGATTAAATTGCATTAGCCTTCTTTCAGCCAACTGATAGGCAGTGTGCAGTAACAGGTAGAGAAGGCTTTTGTCAACATTTCATCTGGCTTTCCATTAAAAGATATTAACCATTTTAACGTTACCATATTAACCCTCCTGTTGTCCTCAGCTCATGTCGACCGAGGACAAGCCCTTAAAAAATATTTTTTTCAATTGCAGCTGCATACAGAAACTTTAATCTAACAGTCCTGCATCAGAACTATGGTGTGCACAACTCAGGCGGAAGTTTAGGCTCAAGCAATTCAAATGTGAACTTGACAAAAGAAATAAAGATAACCAAACCCATGCCTCAGGTCAGACTGACCCGAAGACTAAGGAAATTACAGCTGGACAGGCAAACAGTATGGAATGGCATCATTGATCTCCATAAAACTGATATCTTTTCAAATTTCCCCCCCCTCCTGTTGCCCTCGGGTTGACATGACCCGAGGACAAGCCCTTAAAAAACATTTTTTTAATTGCAACTGCATACAGCAACTTTAAATCTAACAGTCCTGAATCAGACCTACAGTGTTCACAACTCAGATGGAATTTTCTGCTGGAGCAATTCAAATGTGAACTTGACAAAAAAAATAAGAATAACCAAACCCAGGCCTCGGGTCAAAATGACCCGAAGGTTGTATGTTTGGTCACTTATCTTTACCAGACCATCCACATATTATTTTGACCATGAGGCATGTTCAACCCCATGTCGTCGTCCTTATTGTCCCTGAACTTTTGACCATGCTCCGGGTTTTATGTGAGTAAGCCTCTCTGATGAAAACGCTCCTGGTTAACCCCAGGTGTAGTGATGCTTTGGTCTGTGTTCATGTTCCTGTGATTACAGAACTCATTTTGAGTTGAAGCTCAGTAGAGCCCCATAGATTAGAAAGGATTTTCCTCATACCAAGAAGTAAATAAAGCATGGTGGGGTATGCTGCTTTCATCTTCCTCCTGCTGGGCAAGGAAATAGCAGCCTTATTAAAACACAATTCTTTTGTCTTTTAGCCACAACAACTATCTGTAGAACCTCAAGTCATTGTGGTTATATAAATAAATTGTAAAAGCATTTACAAAAATTAACATTTCCACAAAATAATTAATTTTCATATTGAGTATATTGCCTCAATTTATGGTGAACAAAGTATTTTAAAGTTTCAAAAATTCGCAATCATATTTTCTCTGGCTATATGGAGTAACAAAGCCCTGCCATTCCCTCTGCTGTTGATGAGCACTGCCATTAAACTGACTGAAAAAAAGGCCATTTAACTTTTGTTAAATCCAGCTGTCTGGAAAAAATAGACAAAACAGTCATGTAAGAAAAAAATATAAAGGAACAACAACCAACTCTCTTAACATGAGACTATTTTTAGTTGCCTATCAAGTTAGGAGTTATCCGGATCACTTAATCACCAATAATACTTTTTAACCTGTTTGTTATACTTGTGTTTCTTTCTAAAAATCTGCGTTTAATCTTTGTTCTAGGTTACAGCAGTAAAAAATAATCTCAAAATATAAAAATATAATATCCTATATGATTTAATTAGTCTGTTTTGTAGAATTTTATAGTAATTCTACTTTAGATTTTCATACTGTGAGAACCTCTCATGTCTAGTTTTTAACTGTTTGTCTCGTGTCTAGTTTTTAACTGTCTGTCTTATAACACACACTGGATGACCTCACGTTAAGGTCATCCAATCTGTTGTTTATAAGTCCAGTGCTGTTTCTGTGATTTACTTTGGATAGCTGCCTCCTATTTTGGAAACATAAGATAATCACATGCCTGGATGTCACCTCAAAGTCTTGCCGAGTTTAGTCACATAATAATATTAAAGTCAAAAAAGGACAAGCACTCTCTGAGGCTGTAAATATTGTGGTGCTAAAGTCCAAGAGACAGTTTATTCGTTATAACGTGTAGGTAAGTAATATAAAACACCTTTTGTGACATCTGATTGGAAGTAGCAATAAGAAGTGTGGAAACTTTGACTATAAACAAACGTTCTGCCTTTAGTTATGAGTAAGTGGCATAATTGAAGGCCAAGAACATTTCGGTCACACAATTAGAGCAGCACTGTTTGAGGCTTCATGCTGGTGATGCTAAATTCCTCAGGAGAAACCTAAATTCATCAGCAAGGGTTAGTTGTTTTTGTTTTTGTAGCCAGCCATTCTGAGTCTATATTCATCGCAAAGCACGAAGATCCATTCTTTATCACCAGAAGAACTGAAAGGTTTTCTCCCTACTATGCATGGAGTGTTGAAAAGTATATTAAATACATTGTAGCTATTTTGTTTGTTTGCTTTAAACTGGGGATACACTGATTGGGAAATATTTAACAGTATGAGTCTTCTTTAGTAATGCTTATGTCGTAGAAGAAAAGCAATGGTAGGCACACGAACGCTCTAGTAGTGGAACTAAGTTTTTGTTAATCCAAATTAAATTTAAATTAAATAAAAATAATAATTTTTTAAGCGGTATAACACTTGTTTTGTTAAAAAATTACTAACATCGGCCGGTAGTAGAGGTGCAGAAATTTATCTGTGCTGATTTTCTTCATTTTGGGAGATTGGTGAATAGTCTGAAACTATTAAGGTAACAATCACAGAAAGTTCTCAATAAACAGAAATTGAAGGACACTAAAATAGCACATAATAAAATGGTACATATGTTTTATTAAGTATTTTGAAAAAGAAGCACAGTAAGTAAGCGAACTGAATGCCAAACATGAATCAGTTCCATCTGACCTCATTAACAATCAGCTTTTTCTGCCGCAAAGCTAATATGGTCCACTGAGCTACAAACCAAATACTTTCATGCTTTTTTTAGAAGGTTGTTCTTTACTCAATGACAATTGCTGTTTCTCCAAAAATCTCCAATTTTGCTGAAATCTTCAAAGCAGCCGAGCATTTTCATTAAACCTTTCACATAATAAAAACAAGATTATTTTAAAGAAAACCTCTCAGCATTTCATTAAAAAAAAGAAACTATTTTAGATGATTATGTAAACTGTCCTCCTAATATTAGATATTATGAAAGTGTACACTGCTACTTTTAAATTTGACAGAATTAGACCTGGTAAGCCTAAAACTGCCCAGTTTTCACCCGCTAGATATGATGAAGAATAAAACCTTTGTGTGTGTTTTTTGGAGGCTGTCACTACATGCCTGTTTTCTATAAAGGACACATATAGTCCGACTCCTACTTTTTCAACCAATAGCCGCTCCTGTTTTTCAGGTCATCGAGTTTGTAACTCAGTTTGGCACCTGAATATTAAAACATACACTGACTTCGTTCAGCCTTCTGGGCTTAGGGTATAAAGCAGATCTTGGGGTAAATGCGGAAACCCATATTCTGATACTGAAGATATATTCTGAAGAACTACAAGAGTTCTCAGAGAACTACCAGCTGCTTTTTACTATCAACAATAAAATCCTGTTGGTGCCTCTGGGAAAAATCAGTCTATTTAAATCCCTCCTTCCTTCAGGGAATAGAAGTATTTGTCCACTAAAAAACATCTCCTCAAATGTGGATGTTTGACTTCAGCTACAAACAGCTCTTAGCAGTTAGATACTCTCACTTTAAACCCTTCAAAACACACAAACTGCACAGGGAATCCAATTTATGAGAAGCACTGAGTAAAACTTTAAGAGAGAGCATTGTAAAGAAATCCTAACAGAGTTTAACCCGAACTGACTGGTAACACACCGTTCCTTCTACAATGAAAATCCAAAAAAAGAAAGTAGGTGAGATATTTTATGTTTCCTGGAACTCATAAACAAGAAGGCCAGCATGGTACTTTACTTCCTCATGAGAGAAGCAGTGAGGTTACACCCATTAAAACTATTCTATCGAAACGTTGGAGCCAATCCCGCTCTCCTTGTGTTTCGCTTGTCAGATTTGTGTTACATACCTGGCATGTTTAATGCAGCAGGAGCTTTCAGATGTGTTTACATTTCCAAAACAAGTGGTTTGACCTGAACAAGCAGTCGCAAGGTTTTTGAATAAACTTTATCTGCATCCTTTCATGCAAATATTTTGTGTTTGCATATGAAGGTTTAAGCAAGACATATGTCTGCAAGCAGAACTTTTCTGTCCAGTCATGGCAGCAGTGCATAAACCATAGCCAACAATAAGCACATGTTCATCAAATAAACATTACAGTCAGATGAGCAGAACAGGAAGAGTTGAAAAACCACTGTCAAATCAGTAGACGGTCACCCATTCTGATCTTTTTTTCAGTCACGTAGAACCACTGGATCTTGTTCAGTTGACGCAACAATAAAACATAGGAGGAAATGAAGCAGAGCAGAAGCCCCGACCCAAATTAGGGCATCTGTAACCACAACCACTGACGTAAACCAGCATTTCACTCTGCATCCTACAGCTCAGCTCAGGGACCTGAAGGGATCAGTTTGCTGAAGCACAGAATCTCCTGCTGATAAAGGAGAATCTCCCTCTAAATATCCTTATACTCTTTGTGCAGTTGAATATTTTTCTTTATTCTGACGGTCCTGAAGGACAAAAAAGGAAATACAATCTAGGCTGTGAGAATCCAAGCCAGCCGACAGAGAGGTGACATCAATTCATGTTAATTTAATCAAGAAAATGAGGGCTTAGTGGCAAAAAGGGTTGTCAACAGGAAATCCACAGGGGAGTCAACACCTGTTACCAGATGTTTTGAAAGTCCATAAAAGTGCCCTTAAAAATAAGAGTATCTGCAGACTCTGAAGACTTTTATTATTGCCACCCTGAATTCAAAGTAAGACAAAAAAAAAACATAAATATAGTTGATTTTTGGGGGATCATGCAGTATTACAATCAACAGCAAAAAAAGTGAAACCTCTGGATTCTATTCATGGCTCTTGGCAGCAGCTTTGTGTTTTCCATGTAGCATATGATAGCCTTGACATCCACAGTGCCTAGTTTAAAAGTTGATTTGCACAGAATACACCTAACCTCATATGGGTTGGCAACAGAAGTGAGCCAATGGCAAAAACAATCGTCATCCATCCAACTGGCAATAAATTTGAATTTACCCACAGTGGATGCAAAAGAGGGTATACTAGCAGCTAGTTAATGGTAGCCTCCATTCCCTCAAGTCACAGAATGCAATGAAAATGTTTGTGTGTGACTCAAACCTTTGCCTGACAAAAAAGTCCCATGAGAAAAAGAAAAACTATATAGAATATAGAAAATTAAGTAGTCACACAATGACAGAATTTAAGATCTTTGATTAACTTTTAATACATTTTAAAAGATTTTAGGTCTTTTTAATGCCTTAAATTTAGTAAATTTAAGTCATAAAAATAAATTTTATCCAACAAACATGGCACAAAGTACAGCGTCTCCGTTTATGAAGTGTAAAATAGATTATACAGAAATTCAGAATACTAAAGGAGCAATTAGTTCAAATATGATGTATAGAAGAAAAACTGATGTATAATCATCATCTTATCACATTTTTTCACACATGAGCAGCGATGTCTGTAATCTTTGGTTTTGCTTTTAAGTTGCTTTCCATGTGTTAAAAAAACCACATGACATTTCAACACGTGGCACATCAAAAGGAAAACCTCTTTGGTTTGATTCCAAATAAGCAACATCAAAACTGCTGCAATCATAAAGTATGTCCCTTCAGCAGAGAGTTTTGGGCAGGCTTGTGTTTTTAAAATGCAAAATGTAAATGTTTGAAACTACCTCTCTTGGACTCACAAACATATAGTGCTACAAATGGTTTTTAGTGTCTGGTCTATAAAATTCCAAACACTTGAGGATGTCCTAAAATTTACTGTTTTACAAGCCACAATAAGTATTCACTTAAATAAATTACAAATTTAATCTTAGGAGTATGGAATAGAATATTTTTGCATAAACTAAGCAAAACATATTTGTACGAAATGAAGCTCTGGAAAAGGTAGTTTTTCTGGTTTCTCTCTGACTCATCTTAACCATTGAGATGATTAAGATGAGTCAGAATAACTGACTCATCTTAATGAAAAGCAGGCAGAAGTACGACTCATTTCATTTCCTTTTTGCTAGTCTGCACCGGATCAACCGCTCTGGCCTACACTACAACCTTCACGTCTCTCAGCATGTCGTCTCTTTGGTCTCAGCTTACGCAGCTGTGAGGACATGTGCCCGCCTCCTGCAGCGCCCTTACACTGACAGCATCCCCCACTGTGGTCACTTGACAAGTTAAACAGTTGTCAGCACAGAATACATACATCATTGCAAATAATAAAACTAAAGCTCAGATTCTGAAAGATCTTTCCTTTATCAAAAGCAGTTAATGCAGAATGATAAATTTGACAAATAGAACATAAAAAATGTTGGGAACAATGCAAAGTACATTACATTTTCATTTTTTACTTTGCTTTGAAATTCGTAGTTAACAGGACCAAAAACATCCAGCCACAAAAAATGGTATCAATTAAAAACTAATAATAATAGAAAATTGGGCACCACTACTTAAACTGGCTAAATTTGTCTTTCCAGGAGTGATCAATAATCTTTTGCGACTGTTGTGAAAGTAAAACTGTTACATACCAACAAAATAAAAATCATTCAAATCCCAAAAAGTAAAAAGAAAAAATTGTCTGCCTCTTCTGTGTTAATATGCCAAACATGTTAACCTATTGTTGTTTCAGATCTAAGCTTGATTAGGTTATTCCAGAAAAGTTGAAGGTTAAATAAAATTCCAACAAAATAAGGTAGAGATTTCCATTTTTAATAAGAAAATAAAGAATTTGGCCCAGACATACTTTCAATTTGTCAAGAATTTCTTGTGAAATTTCTTGCAACATGATATCTCCTTTCGGTAAGGCTTTTTCATAAAATATTTGCATGAAATCATTTTTTGTATGCGACCACAGCTTCATTATCCACATTTGTGTCCAATTTAAGAATATGAAGCAGCTAATATTGTATGTTTGCCCTGTGAAGCATTTCCAATTGGTCGTAAGCAGAACATCAGATCACCTGTACAGTATGTACGGTTAACTCTGCCAATGCCACTGCAAAAATCTTCAGGGCCTTATCTATCAGACCCAGCAGCACTTCAGCCAGGCACAGATAAAGACATATTTATAGTCTACTCCCCCCGAGGAATGTGTTGACTGAATTTAATTGAGACACTAGTGACAGCTCACTTGTAACATTAAAGTTAACAGTGTGCATATTTCTGGACGTAAGGCATGGATGGGCAACTTAACCATGACAGCATCAAAACAAAAAATAAAATTCAAAACAAAATATGTTTTGTTTATAAAATCTTATATACTGATAGTCTGCACACTATGTTTATTGTTATTTTGTACAAGTGAAACCTCAGGTACAAAATTAGCATAAACAATTCTTAAATATGTAGTTTTCAAGTAAACATTCTTCTTACTTTTAATTTTATATCTTCCAGCATTCTGCTCTTTATAAAGACAAAATAAGTTCCTTCACACTATTCACATCAATTCCAGACTATTCTAAACTCCAATTTATTCCAGCTTCCATCAGAATTTAAAACAATCTAGACATGTTGGATTTAATCGTGGTCTTTATGATCCACTGATCACAAAAGAATTCAATGTTGAAGTAGCTAAAGAGTAACAAGTGAGTAAGACGGTGCTCTGCCAGTTTAAAGGGAATTGCCTAAAAATATTTCAAACTGAGGTTAGCAGTATTGTATGTAAGATAAAAATAGATCAGCCTGCTTTCTGATTCAGGTAGTGCACAGTAACAGGAGTGGGGAGGAGGGTTAGCATTATGCCTCTGTTTTCTATGTCAAATACTCACAAAAGACTACAATCTTTTCCTCATTATTTACCTCATTAAAGGGATTCTAAAGAATAGGAATGCAATGGTGACCCATTGAAGTGCTATTGAAATTATTACTGCTTAAAACATTTATAATAATGCTAGAATGGCCATGTCTAGGTCAGATTCTCAGGAGCTGAGAATCGGTCTTGTTTTTCAGAACAAATTTCACTTGTTACCCCAAAAAAGAGGATTCAACATCTTCCTGGGGCTTCAATGCTTTTGAAGTGGATATATGTGAAATATAAAGCATGTTTACTGTTGACCCACCTGGCATTCATATGTTAAAGAAACTGGGATCACATATGGCCAGTTTGTTCACCTGGATATTATGTGAAGACAAACATGATGGCAGGTCCACCAGGAGCTGCTTTCTTTTCTCTATTTATTCACAGTCACTTTTACTACAAAAATGTGGGCTTTACTGTCCCCAAGACACATGGGGACTGTCCCCTCATTCGTTCAATGAGGGTACAGCTGTCTCTCCACTAATGGAGGGGTTTTGCCTTTGGGTCAAGACGGTTTTGTTCTTCTATCCTGCAAAAAGTCACCACACTACCAAGAATGGTAGGGTGCACCCTAAGACATGTTAAAAACAGTATGTCTGACTTCATACCTGTCAGAGGACTAATAAAATAAAACATGGAATTTTGCTTCACTCTGCATCATAGTAAAGCTGCAGTGAAATCTTCTTTTGCAGAAAATCCTCATTGTGCCTCATTACAACAAAGATGACAGTTACATTAGGAGACATGCTGAGGGGAGGCAGTCTTGCAGATGAAAGGAAAAACTACTGGAGCATTTTGAGAGCAGTCAGAGTTGGCAGAGGTCTGACAAGCAGGGGATGGAAAAGACTTCAGCTGCTGTCATTGGTGATGTACTATGAGCCAACGGTACTGGCTCTGGACCCCCCAATCAAAATACCTGCTGCCATTAGAGTTGGCAAAAACTTAACAGTTCTCCAGTTCCAAACAGAGCAGATCAGCCATGGGTTTGGCCCCAGTTAACAATCCTCATCTGGTTTGGAATACAGGGGTAAATTTTTCGCTTTTCAAAAATCGCTGAAAATTCAATGCTAAAATGATAAGTTCAACATATTAGACATAATTACCAAAGCGCTTTCCATAACGTCCTTCCTCTACAGCATTAATATGCCGCACCTTGTTGGGACAATAGTTGCCAATAGAGACGCTGTAGATTAAACAAATGAATCACTTCATTGGAGGCTAAACTATGACTGGTGACGCGTTAATCTGCTCTCAACTACCCAACTCTAACTAAATGCCAGATATTAAAATCCCAATCACAAGATGCCGATTAGCCTATCCACGGAAACATAAATACACACAACAGCTCAGAAGCACCAATGAAAGCAAGATCTGACACAGTCGGAGATCTAAGCTTTAAGACTCACTATTTTCTTTAAAAGCTCTTACTCAGGAGTAACTTTGTCACTGTGAAAAGTGAAGTGAAAACACTGAGAACCATTCCCATCATGTCCCTGAACCTCCCCTGCAGATGGAGGGACATAAAGGACAACCAGGGAAACATCAAGGGAAGAACAGGAAGAGGATGGGGGGAGGGAGCTGAAGACCTGAGGTGTTTACGCTTCACTGGTCTGCATGTAACTTGTGACCACAAAGCACAGCAGCATGGAGCCAACATTATCACTCAGCAGATAAGACATATTTTAAGAACACAGAGCATTACAATTCATAACTCTGAACTTGATGAGATAAATACACCATCATATTTTTCCGATATGACTGTTTTAGTTTAAATATTTTCTTTTGAAACAAACCAGAACCTTTAATTGATAGCGTGATACTGTATCAGCAGGACTGACAAAGTGTCACCAGTTTTCATAAATTGTTCCTGATACAAAATGTTAAATTGTTCTAAAACCAAATTGTCAAAAACATTGACTGTTAAGGGAAATTATTTTGAAAGTAAATCACTTTAAAAAAATGTTGATATTAGACTTAAGCGAAACATTCGTATCTTTGAATATTAGATAGGAAGCAAACGTATTAAAGGCACACACATCATTATTTTCAAACCAAGCTAATAATTTAGCAACTAAAAATTAGTTAACTTTGTATTCATTTTCAGAGAAAAATATGCCACATTTTAGTATTTTAATACGATTTTCACACTGAAAAGTTTTTGTTGGCCTATAGCTAAACTTTCAAAAACCTCAAGTTTAATAAACACATCCTGGTATGAAATTCCTTCTAAATTTCCGTGGCATTACAATATTTTGCAAAAGTAATACATATGAACCCTGTGAGATTGTCTTTTATGTATTTTAGTCCAGAAATCACTTTGAAACAATAAACATATAGGCAGAAGTAATAAACCAGATCTTTTTTTCTTCATTTTGTTTTAATAAATAAAATATAAGACGTAATTTTGATTATCTTACTTATCTTTGTTTTAAATTTTACTTTTATTGTTCGGTTTTCATACCTATAATTATTAATGTTGAATACATTCTGAAGTTTAGAACCATAAGTATTGATCTTCATATATCTGGGGTCTTTTGAAACGTTCGTCACGTAGCCCCTTACAGGAACGGACCACCTCATTAGCATCATTCCCGTGACGTCATGACGTAGTAAAAGAATTAAACATGTGGACTTAAGATTCCCGCAACTTTAAGTAATTTGAATGTGATCGGACATATCAAATAAAGACACAGATAGTGATTTGAGATTAAATCCATACTATAATAGCTGTAATTTGTGGATTAATACACTATCAGACGCAACAACTATGTAATAAGCAGACAAAAGGATGTTTAAAAAGTAGCTGTGTCATGGCGCCCAACGGGTTAAAAAATAGGAACTGGGTGAAGTGAAATCTCACGCAATGTCTTTAAAACCACCGGCAACTAAACAAGTTTGACAGGATAGAGAGCTCGCGGTTGATACGGTTTATTACCTTTCCTGAGTCCATGGCAGCGAACGGAGGAAGGCTTTTCTCTTTGTCGGTTTATTGTCAAAATTGATGGACAGCCTTCCTACGGATCTCCGTTCAGAAATTGTTCATCTTTAATAAGCTTCTGTTCCTCTGAAAAGCCTTGGGAGTTTTCTACTTTTCAAGAAGTCTCTGTGTCTGAGCGTGGTGTCTCTCTGAACCTCGTATCAGTTGTGGTCCTTCACCCTTCCGTGGTTTCAAATGGGATCTCCTTCTGTTTCGCCTCACGCAGTTTGGTGAATGTGTAAAAACTTCCAGCTGCAGCCGCCTTCTGCCTCTTCAACTTTCTGGAAACAGGCATGCAGACATGAGCCGAGCCACGCGTTGATATAGCAAAGAGGACGAGTTTCTCAATGGGTTGACCCAATGAAGGTCCTCCCACTTAGAGGAAGCAGGAAGTCCTGCCCATTTCTTATATTATCAAACAATGGAAAATGTAAGATGTGCATAAGAAATGAAGCTCCTCCCTCCCATTGAAGACAGTCCTGCGTCATACTTACCTGTGAAATTTAATCAGCCGGAATGTCGTCGAAAGTTTATTTTATTCATTCATATCTATTACATACAGTGTGATATATAAAACTTTGAGGTTGAATATATACAGCTGTTTTTAAAAAATCAGTTTATAAGAAAATCTTAATGTTCAAAAATGTTTGAATGCAAAAATTGTTGCAGTTGACCTACACAGTCCTAGGGAAAAATGACCTGACAGTTGTGCAGCAGGCAGTCATTGACATCACCACATGATGGGTATACTACAGAAGGTCATCGCTGTGTACGCTGGATTAGGTCAAACTGAGTGTAAGGAAAAAGTGTAGCAAACAAAGATGTACAGGAAGAATGTATTCTGAAAATAATTATGAAGCAAAGCCTACTCAAGAGTTTGGGGATTAATTAAAAAAGTTGAAAAAGTGTTTCAACAGTTGCCATACTACTTGTTGAAAGTTAAACTGTCACATCCCAATTAAGGCACTCCAGAACCACACAGAAGCATCTAAACTCAGTGGTCTCCAACATCACTGGTTGTATCATTTCTCTGATTTGCTTGGAGAGTTTGTTTCAAGAATAGTGATGAACCAGTGAATTGAACTGGTTCTTTATACTACAGTCACTTGAGACTGTAATTGTTTTTTTTTTTGTCAAAAAAGTCACATGTGTTGCTCAGTCATTGATTTGTAAAAGCAACAAAAGGAGCAAAATTATGTGACTCTTTCCATAACTTTGAAAATTGAAATTACATAATAAACTGAAAGAATCCAAGACATGTTCAGTTATACACTCTTATAGAAATGGTTTACTCTCCATAACTTTTTATATCTTTATGAAAAATGTAAGAACTCACCAAGGTATATTGTAAAAAGCGACCCTTGCATTCCTAGTGGACTTTATATGATCTCAAAAGTAATATTTTTCAGGTTTCTAGCTGAAAAAAGACTGATTGGAAAACCCCCACCAGCACAGACTTTGAATCACATAAAGCCTTTGGTTAAAGTCCAGTACTTACTCTGTCTTTTCCTTATTTGCTTGTTGTTAATCCTGTTTTCTGTTCTATCTGCATACTTAGGCTTAATATCCTCAATATCCATCTGATCCCATGTTCATTTCCTCCTTGAGAATTACGTCTTCCCTTGATTCCCTTCCCTTGACCGCAAGTAACTCTTTCTTATATTAAGTTTAGTTTGTCTGTCCCTAATTTTATTCTGTTTATGAATCATCTGCTTTTGAAATGTTGTTTGTTGTTAAAAGGTTTTCTAAATTCCACACCTGCTTGCCTGCAGAGTTTTGTTTACAGATACATTTTTATGATGTTTCCTTTAACCCTTGCGAGGCATAAAGCATAAGGAGTTATATTCCACTTTTATTTACAAAAATATTTAACTTGATCCAAAAGCCACTGGGGTTCTTTGTATAACTTCAAAGTTGGAAACTACTTTTTGACATAATTTCTAAATATCCAAAAATAATAATAAAGTTGAATTTTTAAGAAAATTTAATTGATTAGTTTTATTAGTACCAAATTTGGTGATTTATTTTTGTTTTCAGCGAGTTAAAATTGATTGTCTTTCTGACAACATTTGGCTTCACTTTAAATTAAAGCAACATTTTCTGATAATAAGTTAACATTCAGTGTCAATTGTATTAAATTTATTATTAGACTCATGAGTAAGCATGATACTACTGTAGTTGAAATTATTCCTGCATGTCTGTAGAATTTTTCATTGACTTTTAAAGGAGGACTTCAGTTGTTTAGATGTCATTTTTTCTCATATGGCCTCTTGGATGATTAACTGTCTCTATGGCTTAACTTTTCAATAATTGATCAATAAGTTCTGTGAGAGCAAAATCTGTTTTATCTTCAGGTCTCACTCCGTAAAAAACAAGTTATGGCTTTTCCCATGAGTTTGCCTTTCATTCTGCCTCTTTGCTGTTGGAGTGTTTGCTTCCAAACGCTTCAAAAAACAAATATTAAAAATGAAAACTAAGAACTTTTTTGTGGGATTTTGAAAGGTGTCCAAAGCTTGTTACAAAAACTGAAAAGAAAATAATTTCAAGGATTGTAAAGGAAGCGTATGTGTTTGCAGAACAACCTGAAAGCACCATGTGGAGGAAGGGTACATTTGTCAAAATTTGGCCCCTGTTTTTTTCCTTCATTGCCTTTGAAATCTTAAGATAACAATCCACTGGAAACATGGAGGAAGAAAATCTGATGCTAAATCTAGTTTAATTTTTATTATTCAAACATATTTACTCAACGTTTTTGGGAAAAACTTTTGTCCATTAAGGGTCTTTCTGACACTAACAAAATAACATAATGCGCAGAATCTAGATGCAAGGATAAAACTTACATGATGCACATTGCCAAAGCTTGTATCCTTCGAGATCTCACAGAAATCAAAAGAAAAATAATCATGACAGCAGAAGAGGAAGAACGTCTGCATTCATGCAGTAGCAGTGACGAAGAGGAAAAATGGCAAACTCTGAAACTGTTTGTTATTGCTTGATTCCAACCAGCAAATCCTTTGAAACGCCAACAAAAACAATAACAGCCATATTCCTGGAACAAAGGAGCGAATGCTCTGAAGGGTGGTATTGTGTCGTAAATCAAACGGTCAGGATGGCTGTCGCATGGGGTTCAAGTCTGGTCCTTTGTGAACAAACCCTTATAAAACGTATAAAACTGCACAGTGCAGGATGTTTCAGTCTAAGTTTTCTGTCTTTCATGCTTTCCAAGAATCCTCTCTGATATGATTTATATTGTGTCTGCAAATGATGAAAAGTTGTGCACTGCCTGAAGATAAATGTTACATTAGGTATTGGATACACAGAAGTTAGATTTTATAGAGTTATAAAATCTTTGGCTACAATCTTATGGTTATAGCCAGTGGGTATAACCAGACAAAATTCTCTTTAGTTACAACAGGTATTTCCAAACAAGGATAACTGTCTCACAGAAGAAAAAAAAATCAAGTAAAATGACACTTTACATTTTACTTCTTCAAGTAAAATGACAGCATAGTGTGCAACCATGTCTGCTGAGAGGATCATTAGGGCTTTCCCTCCATGCAGAATTTGCAAGGTAAAAAAAAAAAGAGTAGATAACATCTCTGCAGACCCCACACATCCTGGAGACTATTTAGAGTTTTACTATGGAACAATACTTGCTAAGCCCAATCACCAGAGAGACAGTTTTATCCCCAAGGCTCTGGTTTTAGAAATGGTGAATGCCCAGATTGATACTACGCATAATTGCACTAATTCAACTCTGTCTTAATTTTATACACATACACACAAGATATTTTTATTTTTTCTTTGTAAATGCTTATATTTTAACTATCTTAACTGGGAGCAAACCAGAGCATGCGTAAACATGGTAAATAAGGTAGATTTTGTTTGTAATGCTTTTTTTCATATGCAAAGTATTAAAGCAGTGCAAGTACTGCTTCAGTCTTCAAACAGATGATGGAATGAACAGAGCTTCGGAAGATGTTCAAAATTTGAAATATTGTTTTTCAACCCAACCCTTCTTTAAATGTTCCAACAATAATTTATCAGAGATATCTGCCATGTTTATTGGTCTTCATGATGCTGTTTTATTCACTAATGTTCTCTGACAAACCTCTAAGACCTTCCCAGCTCTATTTATGCTGAGATTAAATTACACACAGGTAGACTATTACTGCTAACAGTGTGACTTCAGAAGATGGTTGGTTACAGTTGATTTTCTCTAGGGGTATCCATGGCAATGAGTTTGAAAGAAAAGGCACATAATCATGCATGACTTTTACTTTTTGCTTGATTTGTCCAGCTCTACAAAAAGCAGAGGGTTTTTGGTATCTCATGAAGAAATGTGCAAAAGTATTGGTGGCATGATTGTTTTTGTCAGGCACTTTAACATTATTTCTGTTTGAACTGATTTGTGTCATGGATATGAGATCTTCAGATTCTCTCTTTGCAGACAGGTAAACACGATGAGATCAAATGCACCGGACAGTGCCCAGGATAATTTTCTCATGACTCAACAGGCAGCTCAAATTCACCTGTTCACAAAGAGAGTCCGCACCTGATCTGTTCCCTTGTGCACGTAGCCTCCCTTGCTTCGCAGTGAGTCAGGCTTTCTTTGTGACACTAATGCTCTTCTCAGGACACTTTTCTCTAACTTTTCAGAGTAAATTCAGTTAATGTGATGAGTGATTAAGCAGAAAAGCAACAATTCTCAATGAAAAAAGAAATTAATTAATTATAATTTATTATGTGTTTCTTGTTTTTGTGGACAAGTTATCAGCGAGCATTGATGCGGCAATTTTGAGTAAAAGAAGAATTTTACTCACATGGGGAACTTCTCCTTAAACAATATGCTAAAAGCAAAAATAAGTCAATTGTAGAGTTCCTTGCAGAATATAAAGCTGATTTCATCAACCTTACTTATATGTAGGGATAGGTAGAGTGTTGTTTTGAACTTTTGCAAGGTAGGTTTTTACCCAATTTAGCCAGAATTTGTTCAACATCAAAACTACTTCTACATTTATACAGTTTTGTTTTCCACTAGAATTATTATAGTAACATAGGAGATCGTCTACTTGTATAATCTGTGCTCAAGTCTTCAAATATCAAATATATTCAACTTGTAAAACCAAAGTTCTTGACTTTATGCTCCCAATACTTGGTATTGCCATTCCTTTTTAGTGACATTTCTTAAGTATTAAAAAGATCCTGCAATCAAAAGCTTGTGTTGTCATCGTTAAGTCCTCCTGAAACTGCCTAACGGTTGATTCCTGGCTGTGTGTTTCAGGTTGCATTAATATATCAAGTTGAAATATGAATGGGAGACAAGAGAGGGTGTTTTATTCACAAAGATGAACAGATGAAGGATTACACTGTTGCCTGACTCACCTGCTTGAAAATAAACATAGGCATGTGCTTTGGTACATAAGACTGAATCACAAATGTTATTCAAACCCAAATTGTCCAATTTAGGTCCAGTGAACATGAATCACACTCACACACAATCATAAGGTCAGAAACAATAAATCAGAGTCAGAAGGAGGGCCTTAGACATTCTTCAGTTACACTCAATGGGGTGTGGTTGCCACTAAATATACTATCTTGTATTAAATTGTACCTTGTACATTTCCGTGATGTTATAATAGTTATTATTTTATATGCATATTTTGTTTATAGCTGTCTTTTTTGATCTATCTGCAGGTAGAGAGGCAGACTTATAGTGTGACTTGTGTTTTCTACATGTTGCATTCTTTCCTCCACTCCTATCTCTTTTCCCTTTAAACTTTTTCCCTATCTTTCTTTCTTTAATTTCTGTATTCGCTACATCTGAAATAAACCCAAAGCTATTTATGATAAAGTTTCATGTCAACTCGAACAATCTGTTGGGCCTCACCTTGACACTCAGAAAAGTACTCTGATTGTCACACTGCAGGACAGGACATGTTAAAAAGATATATGTCATGCTCTTGGGTACGTTCACACCCCTACTCTGCTCAGCAGGTATTGTCGTTCAGCTGTGCCAATGGCGCAAAAACAACAGAAAAATTGCAGATTTCTCCAGTTGTCAGCAGGATATACGGTGAAGGAAGAGCAATAGATGGAGAACTGTAGCACAGCAGAGAGCAAAGGTGATGAACCTGTGAGGTGTGCTTGTTCAAATTTTCTAAGAAAAGCCCAGGGTTTTCTTAGAACTCCCTACTGCAACTTTAAATATTAACGAAAAGATGAAATCTGTGGTCTGTAGCTCTTTCCACCTGAGGTTAGATTTTATTAATTTTAGATCAAAGGATAGATAGACCATGATAAAATTTGAGATTTAGTTTAGAATGTACTCTCTTGACTGTAGTATGTTAAGAGCAATGAGAGAGATGTTTACTTTCTCAGAGCAAACTCCATCCATCAATCCATGTATTGTCTTATCCCTGCAAGATCACAAGAGGCTGGTGATTAAATCCAGAGGTCATTGGGAGAGAGGCAGAGTACACTCTGGACAGGTAACCAGACTTGATTTGTTCATTTGCATTTAGTAGGTCCATTCTTGCAGCACTCAGACAGGAAATGGGCATAAAGAGTTGGGGAGAAAGGCCACAAAGTGCAAAGTTGAAAACTGAGATTTTGGAATCAGAACTTTTAAATTCACATTCAGTTCAAAACCCATTGTGATAAAATAAGAATACAGCAGTAACTTGCATATAATTTATTTCATCGCTGGTATTGATGCTAGTTTATACATGTTTCATAACTGCCTTGGCAACAAGCTAATAAAAATCAGTCCAGAACAGTGTTCATGAAGATACCGCCTTAAGGGCTCGCATATTTCCAAGCAGCTGTCATGTCTGGTTAATTTAGTTATAAAAACAAAAAGAACTAACAAAGTAAAATAACCTTATTGTTTTTTTCTTTATTGCTCCTCAACAAATGCTTACATTTAGCATTAATAGTTGTTTCGCTAATGTTTTATTTTTTATGTAATCAAGGTGAGATTTCGGAACTTCCTTATTTTTGATCACCACCATAATCTATAAGTGGAAGTGCGACAGCAGGATGTGTACATTAACATGTGCATGTCCGGAACGTTTTGCATCTTTGTTGGAGGCCTTCTGTTAAACAAACATGCAGACGCAATACTTTATCCCGAGAGCCTGGGCTTGGTTCTGTCAAAAATCAGGTTTATTTCCTGATAAGCAAGAACTGGGTTGTCCTCCATCTAAACAAATGCATCAAAGGCTTTCTTTCATCATGAGGAGAAAGCAGTACACAACTGGCTCCATGTTGCTCCCGTATGGCTGGTTATTAAAACTTGTGACTTACAGCATCACAAGTCAGCCTTTAGCAGCATTAACATTTCTGTAAAGCATTGTGTTATTACAATTCTTATTTTCACTCCTGTTAAGTCATAAAGTTGTTCCTTTTCTCTTTTTTTTTTTTTTTTTTTTTTTTGTTGCTATGTCACCATAACATTAAATTTTTAATTCAATAACTGTTTTGTTTACAAAACTTAATTGTCAACATGGCTGCAACTTCTCAGTTTAATCCTTGGGTAGATTCCTTTAATTTATTGGGTTAAAAAAAACAAAATATCTTTCACCCATCAGCAGCATTCAGGCCTTGTTTTCGTTCCCTGGCAAAGAGTGATGTAATTTTGCTTTTAATTGTTAGAAACCAAAACATAAACATGTCATCCTCCTTTTCAAGGGCTTTGAGTGTAATTGGCTGACAGGATCTAATATTGTGCTGTGCCAAAAAGGGTTGGCTGTTGAAGTACAGGGATCTGTTCACTCCAAGAATGGGACTGTGACCATCTAAGAGGTTCTCAAAGGCATCACTGGAAAAACCATGGATACCAAACTTACTCTGGACAACAGCGCTAACCCAGACAGGGTCGCAGTTACGTAGGCCTGTGTTTCTTAACAATTCTCACAGACTGTCTCTACGGACAACAGCTTCTCAGTTTGTTTGTGATTATTGCTCCATTACTTTGTTCCAGACTGAGATATGTTTTTGTCAATCCAGCAGACGGCTGATGAAATTGTTTTGGGGAGAGAAATTGTGCTGAGTTTGACTCAACTATGATTGATCAACATTAAAAATAAAAATTTTTATTGTACTGTTTGACTGCAATCATGTTCTTTTATTTCTCCTTTGTGCTCGAATGTGAAATTCTCACATTCATGTGTATTTGCGAGAAAAATTGTTTTATATTTTTTATATGTTTGTGACTGTGTTTCCACAGCTGAGCAAATCAATTTACCAGTAATTTGCTTAACAGAAAGAACAATGGATTTCGAAAGTTTATCTTGATGCTTCGTTTGTCTCAATTAGACGTGAAACCTCAGCAACAAACATATCTCAAACTGGGACATCTATCTGACCAACCCCCATTGAACAAAGCCTATCAGAACACCGATAACCTAGTGTTTATATGCAAGCACACTCTCTTACTGCCATTCAAAAATTCAATGTCTCTCTCTTTAAAGATAACCATTTCCAATGTGTCGTCACACAAGCCTTAAGCAATACAATAGGCTCTATCTAGAGTCAACATGAATACATGCGTATATGAACCGCCTCACTGTTCATAGTACCTCAGTGCAATAGGTGAACTTTTATTTAACCCACTAAATGAACATTCAGGACCTCATGGAGTGGGGTTCCATGAAAGGGTTATCAACAGTTGGTACATACTGGATTTTCTGCTATGAACAGAAAATCACAATGAGTTTGGAGAGCAGGAGATAATTCTCACATAGGAGTGAGGCTAAGGATTAGCATAACAGGAGCAGTACAAGGGGATCACACAAATATCTCCTTTACCAACACCCTGTGAAAAACAAGACCTTTATAAATTTCTGCTGTTTTTGTATTTTTAATCACACTGAAATATTTTACATTGTACACATTTTAAAATGAGACAAACATGACCTCATTTATTACAAAATGCCATTTTAAAATGATAATTTCACTTATTATGAGCAAACATTTGTGGAAACAGGGTAGCTCTCGGAAGAAATAATTGTCTCCTAATAACTGGTTGTACCAATCTTGGGAGAAACACCTACCATCACGTATTTTGCAATAACCGACAATAAGGCTTTTACATCACTGCTGATTACTTTTGGTGCACAATTTATGACTGAATCATTTTCATTCAGCCAGTTTGGTGGGGTTACAACCTAAAACAGCCTGTTTAAGGTTATGTCACTTCATGTCACTTAGATTTAAGGAAAGATATTGAGTCGGCCTCGCATAACTCATTTTGTTTTAGCTGATTCAGATGGGTTTTTTTCTGTTTGAGTCATTGAGAGGTCAACTTACTGGTGTAGTTCAGACAATGGTCCCTTAACGTAACCCAATTGTGTAATGTTTTGTAGATTGTTTATGACACCAAAAAAGCAGGGATAACATTTGTGATGGTTTAAAAACTACAAATTTCAAACAGGGCATAAAGGACACGGAGCACAGATAGAGTAACAGGCACTTTAGTGGAAAATAATAACAATAACAATAACAAACTATGACTTTCCATACTGCAGGAAAAGTGGACAATAATAAAGAATGAGGGTGAATTAAACAGGGGATTAGAAAAGAGCAAACAGACAGACTGATGCAAAGTGAGTAATTAACACAAAGGAATGTGAATTTAGACTTAAAGAAACTACAAACCAAATTGGAAAAGACTAACACTGATCTTTTAGAAATAATGTTCTCCACTATTGTACCCATTTATATAATTAAAACAATTATGATGATCATTAAAAGGTAACTCCTTCAACAAAGAGAGTTAAATTTGCTTCTGGGAGAAAGGTAACTGAAAGAAATTATAATTTAATGTTGCTATTATTCAACATAATAATAAATATTTCACATACTGATGTAAAATATAACCTGTACAGTAAGTACATATTTTTTACTCTAATATGAAGAAAGTTTCTGATTCGTTATTCTGTGGATTAATCTTGTTGAGATGCTTATATTTTTAAACACCAGTGCTGTTTTTAATCATGCTCTCTTTGTTAATGGGGACAGTTAAGCAAATTAGCCAAGCACACAGAACACCAATGAAGACTTACGTAATGGAGAAAAGTTGTGACAAAGCCATGATTATAATGTGCTGAAACTGTTTCTTGGCAGAACTGCTGCTCTCTAATTTGTTAAAAACAAATGCCAAGAATTTGCTCAGTGGTTTCCAACAAACTGGTCAGGTGATTGATCAGCTGGATTTCACATGCAAGGAGTTTCCTATTTTACTTGATCCTTTAAAGGATTTTCATTTTTCAAGCCCTTAAGGTGTAGCAAAACTTGATGAAAGACACTTCCCTCCTTTCATTACTTTCTCCCTTTGGAAATAGCAACAACAGTTCTTAAAGGGTTTATTGATCAATTGTTGCAAATTTTTGGAGCTTTAATAGTGGTTTTTACAAACTATACATTAGAAAATAAAGTCAGGACATGTAAGAGTTTTGTTTTGCAGGTTGCTTATTTATTTCCTTATATTGCCAATAATATATATCAGTGATAATGTACAAATATTGACAAATTCAAACTTTTGACCATTGACCTGAATTATGAGTTTTTTTTTAAAAAAACTTTGCTTTGCTTGCAGATGTAGGCAGCAAACTCCAACCTACCTGGCCAGATTTTATTGTTCAATGAGTAACTCAATAAATGAGTACGCTGGAACAAATTCACGTGGAAACACATGGGCATTGTCTCTACTTTTGTTTACTCAAGCTCTTACTTCACCAGTACAAAGAATGTCATTGTTTCTAAGAATTTGACGTTTTTGCATAACATTCCTACACATCTGTTAGCACTGCTTTATGCTCAAAGTATAGAAACAGGAAAATTTAGCTTAGTGAAGATGATCTCGCAGAAACTAATTAATATGTGATTGTAATTGCTTTTCTTATTTACTGGAAACACTGCAATTGCAAAGTTGTGTTTTTTGAAAATTAGCGGAATATGGACTACGTTTTCCGCACATTTCTAATGAAAATGGAACTAAAGTGGATGAAATGTTCTTCTACCCAAATAGTCATTTTGCAGACACACAGACATTTTCAATGTTCATTACATTTCAGATTTAAGACAACGTATCATGAATTTTAAATCTGTTTCTTTCCCTGTGAGAAAAATACATTTGTGCACTTGTTGGCACCCAGTGCCAGTGCAGCATTACTCATAGCTTTTGGCACTTTGGAGGCCTGGCACAACCCAAAAGCTAAATGAACCGACTGCTCCCAAACAAGCTAGATTCCCCAAAGAAGGACTGAATGCACTTTCTTTTTTCCCCCTTTATGCCTCACAGATCTTTGTGAGGTTACCCATTCCCAACAAGGCCCTAATTCACAGTGACCAATTCTGTAGCTTTGCTCACTGCCTGCTGTAGAAGCGCAGTAGACCGGGCAGCTGGAAAAAAAACTAACATGGCTCTAGATCTCTGCTGAACTGCTGACACACTCCTTTCGATGCAGGACCCACAAAGGCTGCGTTACTGCTGCTTCTGGCCCCTGAGGCTGCCAGGAATTAAGATGCCACTGAGGTGTGTGATTGTGTTTGGAGCTAAATGTGTTTAATTCCTCACTAATTAAACATCCGGGAACAAAGGCGGCCAGTACCAAATATCAAACTTGTGAATGTCATTGTGAATGTTTAGTGGTAAGCTTTCCCATGACCTTGTTGCCGTTGTGATGTTTGGTGAGGAACTTACATTACCCAAACTTATTGGTTGGTGTATTGAGCTTCTAATTCATCTGTTTAAGTAGTTGTTAAAATCTCTTTAATAGATCTGATTTACAATTTTTGCTGAAAGAGAGACATTGTATTGATGTCACTCTGACATACGTGGCAATGTCACCACATTCAATTTGAATTCTCAGGACCAATAAACAAATAAATACCAGAACTATCTCCTGGGTTTTGACCAACTGATAGCCCACATTCACAAAAGAATCAAAAAGTCACCCTGAACAGGGAACACACCTACTTCTTTCTTCATCATTATCTGCAATTAGAAAAACATCACTCCATCGACTCCCTCCAGTTCCGTGCAGAAAGAAAAAACAGATTGTCACACTGCATTAGTGTGAGTGTGCAGTGTTTGCTGAAGCTCATTGGAGCATCTCTAAGGTCTGGTTCCCCAAATGAGCTAAATGAGGTAAGAGGTGAACCAAGCCAAAAGAGAGAACATGGAGGACCATGGTCCTGTTCTGTGAGGTAATTAATAAAAGCTCAGCTGTGTGTGTCCATCCTGTCACTGTACACTTGTGTCACACAGTAACTGTGAAGGTAGGAAAATTTACAAGTGGCAACAACTCTGTTGCTTGTCTCCGCTAAATAAATAAGGCACCAATAGTAGGCCATTGGTGCCTACTGTTTGAATAATAAAATTATTCAAACAGAATAAGTCACACCCTTGAACAGCATATTCCATCTGACCGTCCCTTATTAGATTAATGTTAAGACATAAGAAGCTAAAAACATGACAAGAGTTGTACCAAAAATTGGCAAGAGAAGAGCATAATAGGTGCTATTTGCATTGTGCCAAAAGTCATGTTTAGACAGACAACTTTCTGCCGATTGATCTGAATCTAATTGTGTTTTAATTGCATCAAATTGGATTTACTGGATTTAATGTAGGTACAATTTTTGCTGACATAAACTCATTTGAGTCTGTTTTGTTTTTTTTTTTTACATAAAATTAACTGAAATAAATGTTGTATTCGTGTGAGTGTGTGGATGCATAATTGTTGGTCCTGTGTGTCTTGGGAATTGAACTGTGTCTCATTTGAGAGAAAATTATATTAATATATTATTTTTAAAATAGCTAAGAAAATAGAAAATTGTCAAAGCACAACTGGAAGGTAATTAATAAATTGTGTTTTAATGGAAACAGAGGAAATTAGTTATGTGTGACAATTTTTTTAATGGAACTGAAAGGATAGTTTCAGTGCTTCTTGTGATCAGGTAAAGTGGTGAGAGCTTTGTAAATGTGGAGGCAGGAAACCTGAAGCGATCTGTTGTTTGCACGATGGCAATGCATTATTAACCTCGCAACCTGTGACACAGGGAATGCCATATCATCCAGGTCATTCAGGGCTGTACTGGCCCTGCATGGACTGTGGCATGACTAGTAACACACTGACCCTGTTTCTGCTCCTGCATAATTCACTAGTTGCTCTTTTAATTTTTTCCCCCTCTCATTTTTATGTGTGGTTGTTGATTTTGAAGCTTCTTTCTCTTTTTGTTCCTCCCTCTTTGTGGTTTGTTAAAGGTTAAGTACAGAGAACAAATCAGCCAGTAAGTTCTAAAACTAAATTATTAAAGGCCAACCGAAAGTAATATTTGTTAAGAAATGGAGACATGAAACTTCCAGTATTTTCACAGGATAAAAACAGGCTGTTTTTCTCTCTTTGTTTTATTAAACATTACGCTGATTATTATTTCATGGGGATGATTGACAAATTAAAATAGGATCATCTGCTATTGCATTTATGCTGAAGAGCCATAAATTCTGTTTTCTAGCAAAAATTCCCTAAAGGTGAAGATTTCTCCATCAGTTGGTGACTTTAAACTCCACCACACTTGAGTTTACATAGCTGATCTGACATACACCAACAAGTTAAAATTGAAACTGCAAGAAAAAAAAGTTAATTTAACTTAAATTAAACAGAGATTCTGTTGCAGGATCTTTGAAATACCGCTGATGGTTGTTGTTGATGTCCAGGGTGATGTAACCATTACAACAGTTTGGGAGAAAATGTTTTCCAATAAAGTCAGTATGGTTGGGAAAACATTTTTTGCTTAATACGGTAACTGAAAGGGAAAACTAAAATCTAAATTTTGTGTTTGCTCAGGTTATCCTTGTCTGATGATATGACTCATTCAAATGTAACAAGAGCACTAAACAAAATCTGGATGAAATGGGCCTAATACATTTTCACAGCATGTAAAAATATTGCATTTAATTGTCTCTTCTTAGGGTGCCAATGTCAACATTTATGAGATAAGAGTTTATAAGTTTTTTACTTCTTCCTAATCCTTTTCGACCATGTTAAATTTTTTGTAGTATACAAATATGTCTTTTGCATTCCTTGTTCATGTGTGTGATTTTATACTTCTATCATGTTCTAAATAAATATAAATAAATAAATAAACCAATAACCATGGATTAATTCAGCGGTTTTTATCTCAGTCATTTCCTCATACTTCTTCTGTTTCTTTCTGATTTTCCTGGGCAAAAGCAAACCTTGAGTTAAAGTGGCATTTGGCTCGAAGGAGAAGCCAAGCATGTGACACTACTCTGTAATTTTAACTATAAACATAACACTAGAATAGTGTGGGGTGATGGGTGATGCTATTTGCCATCTCAACTACCATTTTACCAAAGGTTTCATTTTCCTGCAATGTGTCAGTTTTCTTTTTTGATGTCCTCTTGCAGTAAGTAAGTTTCTTTGTAAGTTTCTTCAATTCATCAGTTATATGACCTGTCTTCTTAGAAAAGTAGTTCTTGTTACTGGCCATATATGTTATTCATCCTCCTTTTTAATATGAACTCATAAAATCCAAACCTTTCCATTCTCTCCTTCTTCATTACGGACGTGCAAGTCTGCTCCTCTCCTATTCAGTCTTTCTGTCTGACTCACTGATGATTTCCAGGCTACCAAACTCTCTAAGCCTCTTTTCACACTCTGCCTCTTCATACGTCACAACCTCCTGCGGTCTAAAACCTTGCCACACTCTTATGCAGACAAATGGGGAAGAAAAAACTGTGTGCGTGCAGGGCGGCATGCTGCACTCTGCTGCAGGAGCCAGCCTTACCAACCACAACAAAAATGAATGTAGATTTAAGTCTGCCACTTTTTCTCTGCTAATGCTAAACTAAACCCGTGGTTACAAACCACTACGGTAAGCAATCAGGAAAAGCAGAGCTCCTCTTATAACCTGACTTTAAGATCCTCATTCTTTTACATTCATTGACCTGAAATGCTCTGTCTACGTCACTCATCCACCCGCCCACACCCACTCATCCACAGACACACACGGTTTGGTTTTTTATCTTTAGCAGGACTTTGCATTGACTTCCATCAATTTATGAAGCTTAACCCAAATCTTTACCCTAACCTAACCATCATTTTCACCTAATCCTTACCTAAATTCACTTTACACTCCTATTATTTTCACGTGGTCACTGCCTAATGCCTGTTAGCAGTAAAAACATGGCGGTGATTACAATAAACATATTAGGACATATACTGTAGTTAGATATTTACAATTTAATGCCAAAACATTCCAAATAATGAAACAAAGTCTATTCAAACATTTTTACATGTCCACTTTGAATATCTTACCATTGTTTTGATATACAACAAGGGAATAATTGTAATCTTACAGAGACAAATCTCACACAGAAACGTGTGTATGTGTTCTGTGAAGGTAAGCTGTGGAGAGTTATTTTTAGCTCTCTTTCACACATATTAACTTGGTGAGGTGCCAAAATTTTGATTGTTGATTGTAGAAATGGACAATGTTAGGCAAGCAGGAAGGCCAATGAAAATCAGCCCTACTTGAAAGGCACATGCTCTTGTCTTACCAATTTTGAACAAAGGTAAATAAAGAGGCATGATTTCCTATCTCAATAGGAAATCAAAACAACAGAAGTAATTTCACAAAAACCATGATAAAATTTTAAAAATAAACTATTAGTCAGAACAGGTGTGAGTTGCATTTAATTTGAGTGAATTCTAATTTTGATGTGTAAAACATTAACAGGTGATGAGTTTCTTTCTTTGTGGTTGGTACAAAATGTTGATCACATCAAAAGTCTTGAGTCTTGAAAGTGTGTCTCAACAACACAAAATAGATACTGGAACCTTGTTCTTCAGCACACATCATGACATGCTACCCAGCATCCCACCATGTCAATGAAAAAAAGCCTATCATTTTGATTGGGTGTGTGGGAATTGAAGTAATGAGTGTGCTTGATCTATTCAGCCGTCCTGTTTCTACCGGTAAGGTGGAAACACTTTAAGCTCTTGTAAATCTTATGCCAGTGTTGCCACTAATGCCACTTAAAGGAACTTCAAGAGATTGTGTGAAAACAAGAGGGACCTGTTCAAGTACAGCTGAGTCACAGCAATTGTAAAACTCACTTATTCAAGCACATTTTGTATATTTGTCTTGTTGAAATTATCCTACCAAGCTACACATTACTTTTATACCTGGGTTTACTATTTTTTAAATAAATGCACAGTATTGCTTTTCCTATATTTGACTGTACTTTACAGTTTATGTTTCATTTTTCATATGTTTCGAATATGTATATTCCTGCTTATCTCAACTTATTAAGACACCTGAATTTCCCCTCTGTGGAACAATAAAGGATGATTCTATTCTATTTAGAAACATTTCTGCTTAAATGTAAAGGTCAACCACTGGACAGTCAGTATTTCTCAAGTTCTTGATCATACAGGCTTGATAAGAATTGTGCAATGCTCCTTGTGTATAGATGTTGATACTAATGCAGTGTCTGGCCGACATGTAAAACAACAGGATGCCCGAAATCTCCTAACCTTGTCTGTGAAGTTTGTGTGCAGCAGGGAGGGGATGTCTGCTGGGGCTGAATCAGACTAAATATCCTTTTTCACAATAGTCATCCTTGTTGTGCAAACAGTAGAGGGACAAATCGGAGAGTTATAAAACAATGACAAGAAAACTGAGTAATTCTTAAACTAACAAGCAATCTTTGATGCGGGAGGCCTCTCAACCGTCATTTCTAAACACTTTCATACAGTAAAAACAGTTCAAAAAGGCATCAAGGTGAAGGTTGGGGTTGTCTTTGAAGAAATTGATCAAAACAAACGCAAAAGGATCTACCAAAGAGGAAGTTACTTCACGGCAGTCTTTGACTCCAGGAATTTTCATTGTTTTAGAGGAACAATTAAGCTAGCTCCCAGAGCCATTTTCAATACCTTCCCAAGCCTGAATGAAGACAACAGCAAAGTGATTGCTTTCTTAACAGTAGACTTCAGGCTCAAACTCAACAGGAATCACTTCAACTTTGATCTTCCTATTAAGAGTAGACTACAGAGCCAAGTAAATACTCTTGGCAAAAACATTAAATAACATTGACTGACTTCACAAATGACTCTGCATAATTTGTTTTGGCTTTTTTTTTTTTCCAAAATAATGAGCCTGAGAGCCTAAAAGGCTTTTGAATAGACTGTAACACAATGGCACACCCAAGTGGATGAAAGCTCAAATAACAAGGTTTGGTTGCATCTTAAGCAACCAAACCTCAAATGGTTGGTTGCCTAAGATGCAGTCTGATGACTAAGACATAGACATTCTTGAAGTGAACAATTGGGCAAAGCTTTATTTGTTGCAGCTGCATTCTCTGAAGTGAATACTGTGAGTCATTCCCACAGAGTTGAATGCACACTTTAAAACCAAAATATACAATATATTAAGATATATTTTAACTTTGTTTTTTTGAAAGTCTTTGTATATCAGTTTGTAATACTAATCTGAAAGGTTCTAAATTAATACATTTTTATTTACTTACTTACTCACAGCACACAGTGTGCACTACTTAGAATTTTTAATGACATCGTTCCAACCACAGGCTCCAGAAACTGTGTGATCTTGGTTTTATTGGGTTTAACAGCTGCAATTGATACTGTGGACGCCGGTGTTTTAATTTCTTGCTTAGAACACTGTATAAGTTTTCAAAGGACTTCCCTTGGATGAATTTAAGTTCTGTGCATTTTCAAATTGTTCTCTGTTTGCCTTTCTTGTGGGCGTTCCACAAGGCTTATTTCTTGGGTCTGTTCATTTTTAATTGCTTCTGTTTCCCTTGCGCTCCACTTTTGTAAAAGTACAGATGTTCCTTTCATCTTTGTGCTGATGACAACCAGGTATATGTTCACATGAAACAAGAGGAAAACTATAATACGGAGTCAATGTTTAAGTACCTTGATGGAATGAGTAGCCTAGATTTTTATCTTTTATTTGTTTTTAAATCTTTACATGGTTCCACCCTACCTCTCAAAACATGTACAATTATATTGCCCTTCCCATTTACTTCTGTTAGAAGACCATCTTTCCTGGATATATATAATATGTTCTGTGGCAGCTCCAAGGTTGTAGGTTAGTTTCATAGGATTTCCTCAAACTTGGAGAATAAAAAAAGGAACCACATGAGGAAAATTATGTGAAACACAGAACAGAAAAGAAAAACAATAAACTTAAACAAAAGATTTTTTGAAACTGGATTTGTAACACAGTCTACATGATGTTTGAAGCTCACAATCAATTTACGATTGAATTTTTTCTATCCCCTCCATTGAGGTAAATGTCTAATGAAATTGCTAACAAATAACACTAATATTGTACATGTGTGAAGAAGGATTATATGTCTGAAACTAATACCTCAATCTTAATTCTGTAGAATCAAAAAGGCAACTCCTGTGTTTCTCAATGTAAGAAGAGGACACACTATTATAATTCCTATTTAAGTTGTTTGCTTGTGGTTACAATTAAGTTCCATGTTAATTCCTTAACCAAAATTCAACTACCAAACAAAACAACTGTTTATTGCTGTATAGGTTTTGATTGTTAAAATCATTCTCATTTTAGAATACCCTGTATCTAAGCAATCATTAGCGACACATTGTGGTTATCTTGAGTATTACATGAGCACCTCGTTTGAACACCACATAACAAGGCCAGCAGGTCCCAGCTGAGAAAATAAAAAGAAGAAGCAAACAGTTTACCATCTCAAAAATGTTTTTGCACTCAAAAGGTTGTATTTTCTCAGCTGGCATAAGCCAGTGAAGGAATGGCTTGTTTTTACTTCAACATAAGAAAATGGTGAAGTGAAACGAGGCAAATCAAAAAAAAGAAAGCAGAATGGTGTAATTTGATGAGAGCTGATAAGTTCGTTTTTGGAATATTTTTGTAGAATTACCTTACACTACTGTTGAAAAAAAAATATTTATGCACAACAGTATAATTCTGCATTAGTGTAAATATGTTCTTCACAGTTCTTTATTACTTACAGAAATCCTTTAAAAGATTGTCTTTGGAAGGTTATGTTGCTAAAGCACATTAAAGTTACTCTACTTATGATGTTTCTCACTAATATAGAGCTGCTGCAGAGAACTAAATTCGACTAGCAGAGGGGAAAGTCTTGTGTTAATTAAGGTCACTGCAAAATTCTTGAAACTAATCTACCAACTTGAGATAATTGGACATGTTTCCCAAAGAGACTTCTCTTCCATGTAAGGACTCTCCAACATACTTTACAGAAATACCTTTAATGTTAACTCTTTGACTTTTGAGTCAAAAGCTTTCCGAGGTTTAAAAAATGTTTTATGTTTGCTTCCAGCTGAAGAGACTTGATTTAGTACATGTACTTCAGAATACACCATCAGCAACAACAAATTTGTAAAAAAAAAAAAAAAAAAAAAAAAAAACGTGTTTCATACTTGATATTGTGAAGTAACAATACATTTTTGACTTCATTTCTTAGATACAGGTTCAATTTTACGTCTGTCTGCCACAACATCAATATTACAATTCTGTGTCTGTGGCTCTAAGAATTGCCTTTGGGATTAACTGTGTTACTGGAATGATACTGTGTTCATAGTAATGCTGCAAGTGAGGTACCAAGGGGGCTATGAAAGAGCAGATAAATTAACTCAGGGGCCAACCAGATAAGTCATATTCTAATAAATTATTCAGTATTTGCAAGGAAATGAATACTATCCCTTCTCATATTGCAGGCAACACAATAGCGCCTCCCTGAAACATTAGAAATTTATTGTTGTCCATTCACAGCCAAGCTGGATCATTTCCATATATACATATTGAAGACTTTGTACTTTATGTGTGTAAACAATGCTAAAAACCAAAGTGAATGAAGCTGCAGCTGCTCTGAAGCAAACGCACATGCTTAAAAATTGTGGAAATTAAAAAAAAATGTTTTCTCTTTCAATAAAAAGAGGCATGGGGGTGGTGTATGTTGACATAACATGAGCAGTTCTGATTGAACTTGATGATTTATTTTGCTTGTGCTTAGGGGCTACATAGGCTGAGACAGATAAATAATTTCATTTGGGAAAAGGTGAATCCTGCTCAGAGGATTTTTGTTATTTTGTTTCTAGGAGTCATATTTTAAAATTATATTTAATCTACCTAAATACAATTTTAGAGGTTCTTTTTTTCTAGTGGAACAAAAAATTCGTTTTTGTTAATTTCTACATCAGCAACAGCAAATTAGGTCAAAAATTCATTAGTTTATATTACTACATATAATCAAACATCATCTAAAATTCAAATACAAGCCATTGACATTATTTCAAGTGTTAAAAATGACGTTATTTTTGTTTGGATTCCAAAGACCAAATCTTAATAATGTGTGCCTGTTTAATAAATAAGATGTGGCAAAAAAGTTTATGGGAAACTTAACAAAGCTTTAGCAGTAATTTTGCTGATTAAATTACTAGGTTTAAAAACAACAGTGACTACACATCCAGGTTAATAACATGAGTGCTTTTGAATTTTGCTGATCAATGACCATGATCACAGGTGCAGAAAAAGATGTAACTCTTAAGACGAAAACTAGTTTTGGAAATAAGCATAGAAGAAAAGACCAAAAGATTTTAAAAATTCTTACCAAAGAAGTAACAGTGACAAATCCCCCTGTCACTGATAAAACGTTTCCGTCTTGGGAAACGTTTTATTATCTTGCATGTTTCAGACAGAGTGCAACGGAAGAACAGACCTTTTGTGTTGCCATAGAAACAGTGAAGTGGCGTCCATTTGACAACGGAGAGGAAGGGGCGTTATTGAAATAAGAAGGGGTGGGATTAAGCCATACTCTAATCCTATTGGTCATATTATTCTGACGTCGCCAGAATGGAATGCAAATACAAGAGTTTCTTGCTTCTGCTCCTGTGCAGCTGCTGGTCTGATCGAAGCCCATTGGGCGCACCGAGCTACCGTCCAAAATTTCAGGTAGAATAATATTTGGAGGGACAACAAGGAACCGAAAGCTAAAACGAGGCGAGCGGGAGGCTTCCGTTTTCTTGAAAACGGTAAGGTGACGAATGTTTAACCCCGTGGAAAAGAATGCCACGGATGGCAAGGCTCTGTCACTTGTGCCTGTTTGTGTCGGAACGCGTGAGGTTAAACGGCTGTGCAAGCTAATGCCTGTCCAGGGGGCCCAAAACAGAGGCGTGCAGGCATGCAATGGATTCTAGCACCGAGGCTAACGCTGATATCAGTTACACTGCTGAGTCTTCTGCAGGTTTCCTCATTCATACAAATTGTACCACTGTTGTAAACAAACGACACTTCATCTCTAGCTAACATTAGCTAGTTTTGTTGTGGAGTTTGTGCTGGAGTTTACGAGAAAATGAGCTATGAATAACAACGAGCGAGTAACCGAACGGTTTATGTATAAAGGCGAACTGCAGTTTGTTTTTTCTTTCTGTATTTCAGTTATTTTTGTGGTATGTTTCAGTATTTAAAAGATGCTGGCTAATGTTAGCCTGAAGCTGTCTGCGCCAGAAACTTTGCCTCATCTCCGCGGCCTTAGGTTCAGACGAGAAGCTGCTTTATTTGACAGATGGAGCTCACCAATAGTAGACAGGCAGTCTGCTACTAATCAGTTTATAACACTTATTACACATGTACAAAAATCGGTTGTACACGTAGCAGGTCAGAATTATCTTAATTTTTTATGTGGAAGAATACAAATCATTCTAGTTCACTGCTGTACCAGTACCAGAGAGTAGATCCCATTTTATCTGTGCTGTCAGTTACAGCAGTCGTGTTGAGATAACCGAAGACCTTCTGCAAATCAGTTTATCTGCGTTTAGACATTGTTTGTGGGCTAGTTTTATATTGGCAGCTCTTCAGTTGACATACCCATAAGGAACCAGGACAGCTGTGTACAAAAAAAAAAAAAAAAACAGTTCAGAGTCACTTTTCTCCTTCCAGAATTTGTATCCTTAATTCATACCTATGCTTTATTATAGATAAAATAGCATACTGAACTGTACTGACCCATGCCATCCACTCAGTGGAAATGAGGCGTAAGAATAAAGCCAGACACACCACAGAAAATAGCCATGCGTCAGGCTTGTAAGTCTGACTTTTCTGTCAGGCTTACAAGTTGAAATATTGTCCGGTTTAAAGCAATGTAAGCTGATCTTAATGCATAGCTGCATTTTAGACCTGTGATCCTGGTCAAAGATAATTCTTTTTCACTTCTATTCTCCTAACAGGTAACTAAAGAAGCTGTTATTAGTCTACTTATTTTTTCTATTATGAACAAGCTGATTTGTTAATCTTGCAAGTGAAGAAAAAAACAGACACTTTCCCCAAGTTTAAATGAGAAATATGTTTTCCCTCACCTTTATCCCCTTTATGTCACTTATAAATTGGATGCATATTAAATGAACAGTCTTGACTTCCCAGTGTGTTTCAGTAGCCCAAATATTGCTACTGCTATTT
This sequence comes from Poeciliopsis prolifica, assembly GCF_027474105.1. Lineage (NCBI taxonomy): Eukaryota > Metazoa > Chordata > Actinopteri > Cyprinodontiformes > Poeciliidae > Poeciliopsis > Poeciliopsis prolifica. The sequence continues at coordinate 2,595,890 of NW_026562405.1, forward strand.
TTGTACACAAAAGGAGAATAGTTGGAATGCTTTGGTTGGCATAATAGTCAACAGATGTTTCCAAGATGCCAGTTGTGCTTTCTTGTGAAGGTAATTACTTTATTTTGTTCTACAAAACAACTAGAATCATCATGAATGTTTTTGGATTTAACGTTGGATTTCAACTTTACTCTGAATTTTATAAATGAGTGGAAATGTGGACATGTCAACTCAAAGCAGTGCTTGTTAGTGTAATTTTCTTTGCTTTGCTTTGCAGACCTAAACTGTGATCTGGTGCTACTGCAGGTATCCTTGAAAAGGTAAGCCAAGTCCACTTGTAGAAGAAGTACCATCACAATGCTTGGTTCAGCACTTTCCCCACTGTGGATTTTCTATGTGTCTGTGATCTTGAGGGGCTGTTTAAAGAATTGGTTATTGCAGGAGAAATGCAAAACTTCCTCCACTTTTTTGAGCAAATCTACCACTCATACAAAAAGATAGCCAAACACAACATGCTGTTTTATTAAAGTCCCAGGACTGAGCAAAACATGGAACATAAAAACTATGTACTACATACTTATGTTGTGAAAAAGGCTTGGAGCATAATCATTGGATTTGGCATTTGAACATAAAAAACATGTTTTACACTGTTAATTTTGAACAAAGCAATTTTTTGCAAAAGTCTTTTTTTATTTTGTAGACTTAAACATCAGTCAACTTAAATATCATTCAGGAAGATTTTTGTTTTTACATTTACGACTACATTATCCAGTATATTGTTCATGTGTGATTATTCTGATGTCTAGTGTACGTGAGATGTATATATATGTGAAAGATTAGTTTGAAATTCAGTAGGTGGGTATTGCAATCAAAGAGTGAGAAATTCCCTTTTTGCCTGGCAATAATACATGGAGTCTAACTGCATTAGCTGTCCATCACACAGATGAAAGGACTCAGTGTGTTTAAGGTCACAAAGTTTTGGGCAGCTGTGGCTGTGTGTGGGCGGCTGTGGCTGTGTGGCAGAGTTGTCGTCTTGTAGGTTGTAGGTTCGATTCCAGCTTCCTCCTGCCACATGTTGATGTGTCTCTGGGCAAGGCACTTAACCCTAAATTGCCTACCGGTCTGCGTTTCGGTGTATGAATGTGTGTGTGAATGGGTGAATGTGATTCTAGTGTAAAGCGCTTTGAGTGGTCAAAATGACTGGAAAAGCGCTACATAAGTTCAGTCCATTTCAGTCCATTTACAAAGAATCATAATTAAAGATGAGAGATGGGACTTACGGAGATGTCAATTTACTGCCACTCGCATTGTAATTGCAATATTAAAAAATAATACTGAGATTACAAGACTAATATTGTGGAGCCCTATTTTGCTTGAATTGTACTTTGATTAATTTACCATTGGTTTTATCTTCTTATTCATCTTGGTGCATGCCTGACCTGTTTTTTTTTCCTTTTGTGAGTTAAAGGTTTCTAGGTGATGCCTGGAACAAGAATTAGAAATACATTTAGATCTAAGCGTGCTGGTAATTGGCAAGCTTTGACTGAACTATTTAATTGTGACACTTCAAGTTTAGAATGTAAATCTGTCTTTCCTCTGTGTGTATCCCGTTCAGCCTATGTCTCCACCTTTTAGTCGGCTTCTCCCATATTTTAACAATCCAAACAATCTTTAGCATGTATTGAATCTTTTGTTCTCTTTTTAATGAGTCCAAATTGAAAGAGCCCATGGATATCTTTGAAGGGTGAAGTGCAAGTGTTTTGTTACCTTCACAGCATGGGGCTGCTGGAATTTTGAAGACACTCGACACACTTAACCTGGAAAGATGTCAGACTCATTTTGTGCTGGTTTATTCAGCTGTGAAGTTAAGGTCAAATTCAGTTGGATGGCTCAATTATGGGTAACCAAGCAACTTTACCTCGAGATCTTGGGTATTTTTGTGCCTTACACAAGACACTCACATAGGCACTGCTCTGATTACTGTTGAAATAAGAACTGCCATCTAGTCAGCCTCAGGACATGCATAACCGATGGACCTATTTTTACGTATATGTATGTTTTTCAGCAATCTTTAAAGGACTTCTTTTGACTTGATCAGTATTTTTATGAAATGAAGACGTGAGGATGCTGACACATGCTTGTGTTTTTCTTTCTTTTCTTTTTTTTAAATGGTGTTTAGTAACTCTAACAGAAAAGCATAGGCATTATTATTTAATTATGCAATACAATAATATTTTCTGACATTGTAATCTTTATGTTGTCATGCAAATTATAATTATGAGGAATTCCAAGCCCTTAATTATTATAATATATTATTATATAATTATAACTTTCATGACAACTTAAAGATTAAATGCATGTCAAATAAAGACTCTTAATTAAAACTTAAATAAAAACAAAACAACAACCCTTGAGTGATTATGTATTTATTAGACTGGAGTTGTATTCAAATATTTCCATTAATTCTTCTAATTTAGAATGATGATGTTCCTAATGACAGAGCTATTTTCTCACACCATGTAAATCAGTTTGAGCTCTGACCATAAAAATTAATGAGTCAGGCTGGTAGGTCCAACACACATTCTGGGTGGATATCGGTAGGAACTTATTGCCAAGACATAGTTGAGGACATAAGTGGGTGAATCCAGCTATAGAATTTATTAAAAATTACCTAGACATGATTTGCTGTAAAATAGGTATTCAACACTTACCCAAATTTAACAAAATAGCAGTATTTTCTAGGCACATAATGCCATTTTATAGCACAATTTGTAACTGTTGCCTTTAGCTATAAAAATTCTGTGTTTTTATCAGAAACAACTCTAATCTGACTCCTTAAAATTGGCTGTTGTTTCTTTAAGAACCTCCTAACTTTTCTGTCGCTCCATTTTCTCCAAGACATCACAATAATGCTTCTGCATGCAGTTCATTGATGCTGTGTACAACTGTTTTTAGGAGTGTTGGAGTTTGCATAATAATTCGAGCAGGTGTGCAATTCCACCTGGTGTTTGCTAATGATAATAGCTGCTTCTGCTAGTCTAGAGGAGCTGAGTGGGGGAGGCATGTTAGACTGTGGAATGAAGCTCAAAGGTGGAGCCTTGGGTATATAGGCGGATCATTGTTTGGAAAGGTGTTAAGGCAGTTCTGAATGGCTGCCATGGAGGATTCAAGGATTGCTCAACATACATGAATGAGTCAAAGCAATACTCTACTTCCATTTGATGAGGGAATTGAGATATACCATGATAAAAAAAAAATATATTTGCATAAAACAGCCCTTTAAATTTCCCTCATTAAACTTATTTTGCTAGTTTAAACTTTTTTGTGTGTTTTATAAGGGATTAAGAAATAATGCCTGTAGTCACTTTAGTTATAACTGTTTAATAAAATTGCTACCTTAGCACAAGATCTCTTTAAAGTTTTAAAGAAAAGGTAACGTCTGTTTTATTAAAGCACCTCCTTGTGCTGTGTTTTCTTTTTGCTTCCTGAGCCCCAGGTCCATCATCTTAAAACTTCACGTTCAATTGAACCATCCCATCTGTGGTCTTTGCTATTCGTTTAACCCCCTTCTGGTGCATAGCTCTGTTAGCCAAGTGTGAGACTCAAGGCTTGTGTTTCTTGCTGCACCATTAGCTAATCTATATGCTAATGAGGAGATGATAATCAATGAGGTTTGCGCATGGTTGGCCCCAATCAATTCTACATTGCACTGGCAAATGACTCAAATAGCTACATTTCATACTGGGCGGCAGTTGCTAATGTTCTGGGGCAGACCATAAGTATGCCATTATCCCCGGGTTTCCTCTTCTCTATCCCGCCTGAATGAATTCTAATGTCATTTAAGACGAGTTTAAATTCAGCTTGAAAGCTATCTCATTTTACCTTTTTAATATCTATCTTTCAGGGACTGCTGTTTTGCATTTTATTTCTGTACCTCCTATGAATAGATGCTAGTTCTCTGCTGTGTTCTGACTCACATATGCTTCATAAGTAATGGTACATACTTGTATTGTGTTTGGAATAAATGGTGACAATTCACTGTGAAGCGGCTAAATTGTGATACACATTTGGTCTACTTTTAGTTTTTTTTTTTTATCATTGATAGACTCAGTTTTTCTGTTTTATTTTGGAAAATCTGTTCCTCTGTATTTAATTTGTTCTTTTTAGGTAATCTATCCCCTTTACTGTTGCAGTTCTGATTCAGATATTTATAGTAGCCATTGTAGGTTTTTTTTTTTTTTTCCAGCTAAAATTGAAAAGTAAAACATTTTTCTGATTTCTACAAGTAGAGAAAGATGTATTGAAATGTAGGCTTGTGGCAATTGATTTATTTCAAATTGTAGCTTCATAAAAATAAACTGAAATAATGCTGGCCTATTTTAATCAGTCAATGCATTCAATGCATTAAAATTAATTCAGTATTCAGGCAACATTTGAGGGGGAGGTTGATGGTAAGACATTACCATCATCCTCATTAGAGAGGCGCCCGTTGACCAATCCGCATGCTACTCTGCACAAGGATTCCACAAGCCTCTCATTGGCCGTCGCTAGGCAACCACATAATCAGGGGGTCGGATGCTGGAATGACGAGCTGGCTGCGTGTTGGGGGTTGATGAGAGGGGCTCGGGGTTCTTGGATGTAGCACAGAAACGACCCTCACACGCGCTCATTCGTTCCCTCAGTCAGCCGACCAGCCTGTCACGTAGTCAGACAGACAAAGAGGAGCAGCATCCTGCAGGAGGACAGCGCGATCCCGGGGGATGGGGCATCATACCCCTGCATCGCGTTGGGGGTGTCGGAGGAGGTAGGGAGCTTGAGGGCTGGGGGGCTTTTGTCTCGGCACCTCTGCACATACGCATCCTCATAGGCATATTTTTTCTGTGGGCATATTGGCTTTTAAAGGAAGACTCCACATCAATTAGTGCAGAGAAGTGCTTTCTCGCTGTATTTTTTGTTTCTTTTAATTAATTAATTAATTTTTTAATGTGGGTCATCCGAGTTGTCCTATATGGATGTGGAGGAGGGAGCCTGCCTGATGGAGGCTTAGCACTTCCTTATTGTGATGTGAGCTTTTTAGAGGCAGCCAGTCTGTCTGACAGTCTTTCGTTATACTGGTGGGTCCTCCAGAAACAAAATTGACAGTCCCACGAGTATATTAATATGTCCACATAAAAATGCTCATAATGTAATATTATTGTTTGGACTTATAGTGCTTAGACTTTTCTATCAAGTATGTTAGTCCCCCCATCCCCTTTTTTAAAATGGCATGTTTGTTTTTCTTTCCATCCATTTCAAAGCCACATTTCATATGTGAAAGCAGGATTTGATCAGAGTGGGGGGTGTTCTTCCATTGGATCCAGACATCCACTGATGGATGGATGACTCTGCTCAGAGAGATGGCAGTATAAGCCGTCATTACCAGAGGGGATTCTCTGTCCTCTCCAGTCATATGGTGGCACAGTCTGGGATGCAGCGCTAATGATGCTAAAATACAGCCTGACAGTTTTTTTTTTTCTGCAGCAGTGGTGCTTTGTTTATCATCGACCACCGATTCTCTGAATAGATTTATACGATCACGATATAGACGGTAGGATGCAATTTAGCTTATAGAGTTCGAGCACTTTTATGATTTAGTTATAGAGGCTCATTGGAGCCATTTGGTCCTATTTAGTGTTCAGGGGAATCAGTGTTTTTCTTTGCAGCATAAGTGGTATATAGAGCTTTGCTTTGGTTGCTGCTCCTCCTGAAAGAATAGTGAGGAGTGAGAGGAAATGGCTCAGGATTTGCAGCATGACGGGAGCATAATTTATTTAATTACTTCCATCACACCCTCTTTTCACTCCAGCCCATTTAAATCCTTAGCCTGCACACTCAGCCTTCCCTCCTCACTTTCTCTTGGCTCCTTGACGTATAAGTTAATGTGATCACCTCTGACCTTTAAGTCTAGCAGATCCAAACTATCGCTTAAGTTTTTGACTCCAACGAACAAGATTGACAGACAACATATTTCTTCTTATGCCTAGAAATACAAAAAGCACCTAAAGAGGTTCAAAACAGGACCTGAAGCTACCTTGCATTGTGTGTTACAGGATATTGGAGATTACTAGAACTGGTGTGCTCTTGACATTTTCATTCTGACATTCATATTATGCTAAATCAAGGACTAATTTCTAAAAATTCTCACATTTAAAGGAAAAAATGTTTCATGAAAGCTTTTTTGTCTATTGTAAATTTTATTAGATGTAAACAAAAAAATATGCTTTACAAAAACACTTATTTTTCAGACTCAAACCAGAAGCTGGATGAATGTTTATTTAGGGTTTTTAAATATATGCTCCTTTTTATGAACATTCATACTTTATTATCTTACTACATTGCATTTCTGTAGCTTTGTTCTATAAAATCTCTTAAAAATTTGAAATTACAAATGTATTTTTCTATGATCAGATTTTAAACATGACCCCTTATTTGAAAAGTCATCTCATCCCTATGGACAATTTTTAATTTTTGTGAACATTTACTACACTGGAACAGGTCTTAAAGCAAACCAGAATGTCTTGAAAGTGAACATATCTAAACGATGAAGAATACCAGTATGGCAGGAATAAGGTTTAATGGCACACCTAAAAAACAACCCACACAACAAACTAGTAAAACATGTGAAACAGCTTCTTCTGCTGAACCTGATCTATTTAACAAAAGTGAGAAAAGTAGAATAGCTGAAAAAAATTAAACATTTACCCAGCAGTGTTTTCTTTTATCTGCAGGTCAAATTTGACCTAAAGATGGATATCCATCCATCCATTTTCTGAGCACCCTTCTCCCCAAAGGGGTCGGGAGGTGCTGGTGCCTATCTTCAGCTGTGTTCCGGGCGAGAGGCGGGGTTCACCCTGGACAGGTCGCCAGTCTGTCGCAGGGCAACACAGAGAGACAAACAACCATGCACACACACACTCACACCTAGGGAGAATTTGGGAAGGGCAGTTAACCTGACAGTCATGTTTTTGGACTGTGGGAGGAAGCCGAAGAACCCGGAGAGAACCCACGCACGCACAGGGAGAACATGCAAACTCCGTGCAGAAAGACCCCGGGCCGGGAATCGAACCCAGGACCTTCTTGCTGCAAGGCAATAGCGCCACTGTGCAGCCCAAGATGGATATCATTCCAGAAAAAAAGAATATATAAATGATCATGTTTCCCAACAGGGGTTTTAACAGGAAGGGCTTGTGAAACTTTGCATTGTCACAGTAACTGACAGCAAGACCCAATATTGATTTTAAAATGTTCCATAACTTGATACAAAAATCATATTGTGTACTTTTTTAGTTATTTTTTTGTTACAAATTAATAACGGTTAGATTTTTTTTTAACTTTAAAATGCAACTCAATGGATGCTTCAAGTAGCTCATTTATTCTGCATGCCAATAATTTGACGGATCAGCAGAATAGATTGCGGTGCGCATACCTCATATAGAAGTTGGTGGCTGAGGTGCTGGAGTTGGTGGAGCATACGGCTGGGACATTTGAGATAAAGATGGGAGTCGAGTGGAAAAAAGTGGGTTAATTGCAACTGATTTCATCATTGCCGTATTTAACAATATTACACAAGCATTTTAGCTAATAACCTGCGGCAATAATTTATATAAAGCCGACATGTAGAAGAGACCTTAGCATTTCTGGCTCAGTTTTGGCTCTTTATTGTGTTTCAATACAACATCCACATTTAAACATGCAAGACTTTAAATTTTCCATTCACAACTGAATCTGCTGGCTTTAGTTAAAAAAAAAAAAAAAAAACTTTTATTTTGAAAACGAGCACTGACCTTTCTTGTTGGATAGCTACATTTTTGCTAAAGAGGAAATATCTTCCCTGAATAAGAAGATACATTTTTGTCCAATGTTCTACATGGTTTATCTGTTTCCAATGTTTCATGTCTTCTACACTGAGGATATACCTGCCATTTCTGATGGCTTTTAGATCAGAGGTTTGCTAATTTCTTGCAATTTTTTCACAATTTTTAAAAGTTTCTGTTCAAGGGAAGTATTGTATGAGCTGGCTTTCCACCCCCTCATGCACTTCCCTTTTTTCTGTCTTCCAGGCACAGGAGAGCTATTCAGAGGAGCCGGGGGTCAAAGGTGAGAAGAGCAGAGGGCACCATGGAGAGTGAACCTGGGGCCCCTGCCTCCACCGCTGGCAGCACTGGGACAATTTCCACAACCAGCAGCTCCTCCACCTCCACTCCTGCCTCAACCAGCACCTCCTCTAGCGCCATAGCTGTTAGCACTAGTGCTTCTACCTCTACTACCACTGGTTCTACCACCTCAGGCAGCAGCATCAGTGTTAGCAGTAGTAGTAACAGTAGTGGTAGCGTTATGAGCAGTAGTTCCAGTAACAGCACTTCAGCAGGAAGACAGGCGGTGCGACAGATATCAATTTATAGTGAGATGCCCGACCGACAAACAGTTCAGGTGAGCGGTTTGGAGTTGAAACAGAATCACTTATTTGTGTGGGCATACTTTCTTCACTCTACCGCCATCTGTTGGTCCTTTTTAATATCTGAACATACTCTTTAATGCTACTTCAAATTGGAAATAAATGACAGGGGGAAGAAGGAAACAGAGTGGCGCCTAACTGGATGAAGGAATGCTAATGGGCCTTAGGCGCTTTAGTGCTTTTGACCTTTTTCCTGAAGGGCAAACCTCTACAAAGGCTTTGCCTCTGCTTCAATGAGGGTTGCTCAACTTTCAGTGCTAATTCTTTGACAGCAGGTTTATTGTTTCACAGATCTCTCCTTTTTTTCCTTTCCTTTTTTTTTGCACTGACAGCTAAAAGTAAAACATCAGTCACCAGTTTTTTTAGTACAGAAGATAACTAGTCATTAATGCTCAGGAAAAGCTGAGCTCATGAATGTATTTCACCTCCGCTAACTTTCATTCCTGGAGGTGATAGTCCGAAAGGTTGTGCGACACCACGAACCTCATGTTGTCTTGTTATCAGGCAACATAGTAAAGGATATTTGCTCTTTAAAACATTTAGTTCTTGTGTATCACTGTGTTGTTTAGTTTGCACATATTTAAGAACTGGATTTCTTAATTGGTGTTCCTTTTAATAGTGACAGACCAAATAGTCTTCTATATTTTTCTTAGACAGAAGTCTTATCAGTTGTCAAGACTACTGAAATCCTAAATTATAAATGAGTCCAATTTTTGGCAGTTTTTGTTGAATTTACATATTTTGTGCCATGGATGCTTTCCTGTAGGCCCTTTCAGTTCATAGTTTCAATCTGTGGTCAACATTTGTTCTTTATGCTTCGGCGGTAACTTGAAAGCATTGACACGGAAAGTGAGATCATGCTCTCTTATCTTGCTCTGATACACTTTGGGAGGAAGTCATAGAGTTATCACGACCATTAAATGACAGGGTGGGAGACGATTGCATGACAAATGATGATGCAAACCAAATCATCATTTGTCAAACCAAAGAGGACAGCAGCACACACAAAGCTGTGAGTTATAGACATCAAAGAGAGGCGTTTGTGGAAAATGTTCCTCATTGTAAGATGATATGGCAACGACTTTATGTGCTTCTCTTTTCTATTGGGTTTACTTGTACATTCTGACTTAACTTTTTTAGAAGACTCATCTAATTTTTTGCCTTTATATGCATTAATAACTTTTACTTCCAGACAAACTTAAAAACCCACTGAATTTAATCTTTTTTCTGTTCCAACAGTTGACTATGGCCAATAGTTAGTTGAATATTGAATTACAGCAAGGCTCATTATGAACATGATATTCAAAAAATAGGTTTATATTACCCTTAAAAACAATTGGTTCTTATTTTCAATGAGTGTTGCTGGGCTGGGAAACGTTAGGCCTCGACTACCATGGTTTCTCAAATTTCTGTTATTCTCTGACTTCATTTCTCAGGTTTTTCAGCAGGCATTACACAGACAGCCAAACACAGCAGCACAGTACCTGCAGCAGATGTATGCTGCCCAGCAGCAGCATTTGATGTTGCAAACAGCAGCCCTGCAGCAGCACAGCCTCAGCACCGCCCAGCTGCAGAGCTTAGCGGCTGTTCAGCAGGTCAGCAAACCGTACTCACCAGCATATGCTTGCGCATTTTCATATTTTGTTTAGTAACAAATACAAACTTTATTATACTTTATTGGGATTTTTTTTTCTTTTTTGTTGAAGATACATATAAATTATGTCTAAATGGCTTATAGACATTAGGGATGCATAAAATATTCATTGTGGACATAAACAGGTCCTATAAGCAAAGCATTTATTTAAATTTTGTTCCTAATAATATGTGTTTCAGGAGGGGAGGTTATTTTTTTGTATACTGTGTAAAGGGAATGTTATTGACCATACCAGTAATATTAATCTTAAGTATCTGTATTAGACCGAATTGTCAGTTTGATGCATCTGTAACAGTAATCCAGATTTTATTTTGGTAGTTTTTGTTTCAGAATGAAAGATCCCTAATTCCCAAATTTAAAATGCTTATTTGAAATCTAAATGTAAACTTGTTTTGACTAGTGGGTTAAAAAAAAGACCAGCAGCAGCAAATCTTGAAACTGCAGTCCTTTGATTACTGGTCCTGTTCTTGTTCAAGTGTAATGCAAATATATCAATATTAATATGTCAGTCAATTACCTTTTACTGAGTATTTCCCAGGTTTGTACTATTTTTGTAATCATAGTATGTGATAATATGAGGTGAAGGAGTATGTTCAAATCCATGCCACATTTTCTGATTATGAAAAACATAAATAAATCATGAATATTTTTTTTATTTCCATTTCTCAATTATGTTTTATTTTGTGTCTGATTATAATAAAAAATCTTACTGGTTTTTTCATAACAAAATGTTACACTTTTGCAGGGAGCTGCTGTCCATTCCTGCTCTTCATGCTGCTGTAGACCTGCCATAAACCCTGTTTCAGAAACTGAACCTTACTTTGTCCTCTCATCTCTTTTATGCTTTATGACAGGCCAGTATTGCAGCTGGCAGGCAAAGCTCCTCACAGAATGGCACTTCATCTCAGCAAACAGGGTCTACTCAAGCTACAGTAAGTGCAGTTTTTAGTTTTGAGCTTGTTGCTAAAAAGCTTTTTAAAGTTTAGATTAATGTCTGGTTAGATCATCTTGGACAAGTGATGCTAGGAACCTGGAGCTTTCATTTCTGTCTAATGTTAACAAACTGCTTTACTTTTGAAGAAATTGAATTTACTTGTAAGTGTATTTAGAATATAAGCTGTCTCTTTAAGTCTGAAGTGCTGAATTAAAAAATTGTTGTGCTAATATCATTAGAGGCATGAAGGTATATAAAATAATAATGCTGTTAATTCCTTCCCAAAGATCAACCTGACCACATCCCCGGCGGCGGCTCAATTGATCAGTCGGGCCCAGAACATAAGCTCCACCCCCACCAGTATTTCCCAGCAAGCTGTTCTGCTCGGCAGCCAGTCCACTCTCACACCCAGCCAGGCCCAGATGTACCTGCGGCAGCAGATGGTGAGAGCAGAGAGACGAGGAGCAGCGCCTCTGGCACATTTACACAAGCTTCAAACATTCATTAGTAAAACACACTCATAAACTGCCTTTGAGACTAGGTTTTTGAATCCCTATAAAATAGTAACACTCCAGATGTGGCTGTAATACAGTCTGTGGAGCTGTGGTCCCTAAAAAGAACAGCTTAGGAACACAAATTTACACATGTGTGGGATTGTGAGAAGTATCTGTCATGTTATTACACAAAAAACACCCACAGATCAAATGTTGGAAATTGTACGAAAATACTTTCTTAATCCCCAATGGAAATTAAATGTTACATCGCAAACTGTCCAGATGTCTTAGCGGAGCCATTGTAGACAGAAACATTCAGTAGAGCTTTTCTGCACCAGTCTGTCTCTCAACAGCTCTGAAGAAGCCAGGCTGAATATGTGGTGTGACAGCCTTCTGAAGAGGATGCTCATGGTTGTACTCTAGGCTCTTTATTTTATGAATTCTTCTTTGCACTTTGGTTGCAAAGAAGGTCTGGTCTTTGCGCAATAATCTCTAGACCAGGGGTGTCAAACTCCAGTCCTCAAGGGCCACTGTGCTGCAGTTTTTCGATGTGCCACAGGTACAAAACACAGGAATGAAATGGCTTAATTACCTCCTCCTTGTGTAGATCAGTTCTCCAGAGCCTTGCTAATGACCTAATTATTCTATTCAGGTGTGGTGCAGCAGAGGCACATCTAAAAGTTGCAGGACACCGGCTCTCGAGGACTGGAGTTTGACACCCCTGCTCTAGACATTCTAGTCTAGAGCTGAACCATCCTTCTTTATCATCTTCTTATGCTTCTTTAAGTCATTGTCTCTAATGGTGCTAATGAAACAGATGAAGAAGGTTACACATCTTGCCTCAACAGGCTTATTGAATATCTCAGAAACTTAGACTTTCTCAAGAAGTACACTCTGCTCTATCCCTTCTTTTAAAAAGCTTCACTATTGATTTTTCCAGTCCAGTCTGTTGTACAGGTGAACTTGCGGTTATTTTCCCCATGATGGAAATAGTATTTAATATTCTACCATTTCCCTTGAAATCTACAATAATCTGTCTCTGTAATGATCACATTCAAATGAGATGATTATTTTTATGCTATGTCACAAAGAGGTCCACCAGCTCTCTGGACTCAGAACGTATCTGCTGAAATACTGAACATTTCTGGAGATAATATTCATCTCTTGTAGTGGAAGTCTGATATGTGCAGAGTGAAAAGGAATGGTCAGAGTACAGTTCTTTATTGTGTCTCTTTTGCTGCTGACAACCCGGTCAGACAGACACACAATCATTTTCGTGTTTACAAACTATACTCGGTCTGTCAGGTAGTCATTTATCCAAGTGATTGTGGGAGCATTCATCTTCCATGCCCAGCAACAGATTTAAAGTTGTGCCTCCTCATTGTTTCTAATCTTGACATTTAAGTGACTGTAGCTATGAATCATAACAACTGTCCCAAGACAAAAAAAACATAACAGCATTACAATTGTCACCAAGCCAGTTTGAAAAATCTTTCAGAAAACAATGTAGCAACAAGGAATAGGGGGAGGAAAGTTATTAAGACAATTGAATTACACAGAATGTGTCAAAGCTATTCTGACAAGTTGCCACATTGTGTTTTAGAATTTTAGAATGAGAGCGCCACACAAACCTCCTCACACAATCGCATATCAATTAATAAGAGCCAGCTGGGATGATTGTGTTCCTCTCTGGAAAAGGGCTTTTCTGTTTCAGCTATGATCTCTGTCCATCAGACAATCAGAGCATGTACCATTTATAGTCTAATAAAAAAAAACTGTTCATATTACATCAGATCTGCCAATAGTTTGAATAATAAGTACCTACTCCTAACCACACCAGACAACCAACTGTTTTGTCATCATGATGGATTAATTAGTTTTAATTACTTATACGTTTTGGAATAATTGTTTTTGTTTGTATTTCTTGACAAAAATGTTTGTGGTTAAGTCATTTTAATCTCATTTGTGTAGCCTTTGTTTGTTTTTAGAAAGACAAATTGAGAATTATCCAGGGACAACGGATGAAAAATAGCCATTTGGCTAATTCTGTTCCATTTGCAGAAATGTTAATTAATGTGCATTGTCCCTATCAAATAATTTACTTTAAATGTGACTATGCATAGATTCACTTAATATCTGCTTAAATGATTACACATTTGTGTTGTTTCTTACCCTTGAGAACAAAGGGAGAATAAAGCCAGAAGAAAACAGAACATTTTTCTTATGGTTTTGTCTCCATTTTGCAGTTTCTGATTTTTTAAAATTTTTTATTTAAGTGTTTAATTCTGATATCAAATTTTAATGTGTGGCTCTTTGCAGGCTCAGCAGAGCAACCTGGTGCAGGTGGCCAGGAGTCTGAGTCGGGCCGTTCCCCTGTCCCCACAGCTCATCTTCACCCCAGCTGCTACAGTAACGGCTGTTCAGTCTGAGAGCACCACACAAGCCTCCTCACAGGTAGACTGACTTTACCGGATTATAATAAATAACATTACAGTCAGTTAACATCATATTTGTTAAACTGTTTATGAAAGGAAGTTAACACTTTTCCACGTTTAACATAATAAAGATTTTAAATATGAAACCATATTGTTTAAATAGCTTTAAAAAGTGACTGAATATCTTGTTTTCTATGCCATCCTTTTAGAACAGAGTTCTTAAAAAACATTAGATACAGAAATAATTTGCTCAATGTCCATTCATGTCTTAAGAACCAGGTTCAGAACTTGGCAATTCGTGGCCAGCAGGGGGCGACCACGTCCTCCTCTCAGACTCAGACCCTTCCACTGAGCTTGAAGCAGAGTCCGGTACCCATTCAGCCTGCTTCACTCATCAAGAATCCCAGCCAAGGGACCCAGACCTCCTCAGGGGTGAAGTCCAGTTCGTCTGACAGCCCACCAGATGGAGGAAAGAAAGGAGATGGTCAAGCGGTCACAGAAGTTCGAGCTATAAATATGAGCCGCAGCATCACAGCTGTGAGTGCTCAGCCTCTTATTGCACCAGGTAAGTGGAGGTTCTCTTTAAAACCTAATATCAAAGTCTATCCAAACTTTATTTTATCTTCTTTTATCACAGAATATTATTTGTATCCATTTATTTTTAAAAGGACTTAATTTGTCATTGGAAGTTCTTTTTGTTTGCAGACATGTACATTAAAATGTTAAGTTGCCTAGTAACTGCTTTATGCAACTTTTTGTAATTGCTGTTCTTTTCAAGCCTAAAATAAACCTAAATAAAGCCTAAATAAAAGCCTAAATAAAATAAAGGTTACTCGAGGCTGAGAATCAGATGGCTGATTTTACGCACTATTAAAACTACATGTTTACTCTAAAGGGCAGTTTCTCCTGTCTGAATCTGTAAGGACAGGGTGAGATGTGGCTTAAAGAAAGCAGCTGTCAGATACACACTAGAAGTCCAATGTTGTAATTGTATTAAGATTGTGTAAGAAAGTATCAAGACTTTTTTTGTTTCCACTGTTTTCTTTGATTGTGACATGTCAGGGCTTGCACCAGAAATCCATTCACTTACTAAAATAGCAAACAAGGCATGTTGTAGATGTTGTTTTAGTTTGTTCCGAAAAGTCTGGCTGGAACACATAAAAGCAACCAAACGTTTATTAGCAGTGATATATTTTTTTGTTACGATGCCAGTTACATCAAATTAAGTCATGCTTTTCAGATTCATTTTCTCATCTAAGAGGGGTTTATTTAGATATACAGTTAGTTGTATCATTTGTGCACAAGTGGCCAAATCTTATGTATTAGTTGAAGTGCACAGCAGACAAAGATGCTGCGTTAATGCACAGTATTGTCACCGTCTACCTCAAACGCTCAAACGTGTTCGCATGTTTTCTTTTTTTGGATTGTGACAAGAGTGGGAGTTGGATTATCCGAGCATGTCGGTGCACAACTGTGCATTGCTTTGTTTCAGTAATGGATTCACGCAAAATGAAAGGGAGGATGGAAGCTGGAAATCTGGCTGCATGCTGTCTGGTAAAAGAAATGAACTTGGGTTGCCATGGCAGCAGGCCACAAGGGACAGGTGTGCACATGAGATGCTGGGGAGTTAATACGGTGAACAGGAGCAACGGCAAGGCAGATGTGATGATGAAATGAAACATGCGAACACTTCAACAAAGTGTTTTGGATTATTAGAAGGAAAATAACACAAAAAAAATGAGGAAAAATGATGATATGGAAAACAGATGACAGTTCATGATGTTCCAGGGGTTATTGATCAATGGCAGCTCTAAACAGATGGGGGTTTAGCCTTGATTTCAGCCGTTTTATGGAAGTTTGTTCCAGATTTGTGGTGCATAGAAACTGAATGCTGCTTCTCTGTGTTTAGTTCTGCTTTTGGGAATGCAGAGTCGACTTGAAGGGGTCAGTGGCCTGGATGGTTGACAAAAAAACAGATCATATTGAGGCTCTCCCATACTTTATCCAAAGCATCAAAATTGGCTCCCATTGACTTAGTTATGTCACAAAAAAAAAAAAAAATTCCTTCATCCGCTGTCTCTTTTCGATACCAAGCTTGGGTCGAACTATTTCCCATAGCGTACTGTATTGTATGAAAAATCGGACCAATCATACGACACATCTCAACGTTTTTTGGACATATTCTATGCAGAAATGCACTCGGACAGCAATGTTAACATTTCACTTCAACTATGTTGTTTTTGTATTCATAGGTGAAACATTAGTACTTTTTAGAAGCATTCATCAAACACGGTGAAGAATTTCGTACCCTTCTCTTTCTGCTCTTTGGTCTTGCTCTGCTTCCATGAAACATCCTTTTTAACTCCTGTGGGATTTGTCATAGTTCAGGTATTGTTTAAGCTTTTCACATGTTAATCTGCTGCTCCTGGATGTAAATATAAAATTTTGTTTCCATGGTTATACATCATCACATCTGTTAAAAGTGAGCGCAAAATGCAAAAATCCTTCCATTTGCACAGCATCCAAAACCAGAGAAAATGATTGTCCAAAAACAGCAATGCTTCAACCAAAATAATTAGATTACACATGGATTGTACTGGACAAGAAAAAAACACTGGAAAATACTCCATCATCACATCTTTAGGAATTGCACACCAGCAGCCTTTTTAGAGTGACTCAGTTTCTTGTAATGTGTCTTTTTTTTGTTTGTTTGTTTTGTTTTTCTCCCCCAACTCTAACATGATTTCAGAGTCCTTTACACTAAGCCATCGTATTGCATTGCCTGCTGTTGCTGTGTTGTAGTTGTAGGTTGCGGGTGTTTGATGACAGTAAGCTAATGTGGCAGCCAATGAGAATGTGGAAACTCAGGGATTTTCCAGAGCTGCAATACTGAATGGAATGTATACTGTTCTCAGTTTCCAGACATTGCACAACAGCCGTACAACTGTATGGCTATTAAAATACTCCTTTTAGGGGAGTTGGACTCACTGCTGCATAAAATGGATTGTATGATTTGCATGTGTGTGGGCGTTTGACGGGAGCGGCATCATTGCAGACATTAATCCAAAATATTCGAGGGGAGATGGTTTTTACATCAATTTTTGCTTCTCTTCTGAGACTTCTCATTAAAGGTTTGACAGAGTTGTCAGAATATATTGAGAGAGCAGATTGAATCTGGCAGGTACCAATTCAGAAATCCTCCTACTTTACTCATACAGTGCCTGGGAATCTCGTGACTAAGCAAGCGTCTGTTTGATTCCAGAACAGTTCTTGCAGGCGCTCTTTGTTTTGAGAAGAAATAATCAATGGCCAGTGGCAGGGTATTGTTTTGACGTGTGTGAACCACATTAAGGAAACGACCCACAAAGCAAATGGACCGTTGGCAGGCATAGAGTCCAAAATGATGGAGCAGACGCAGATGGATCTGACAAATAGTCTTTTTTTCAGCCCTGTTGGACCCTATATGATCCTATACCACGCTTTGAACATCTCACATGTTTAATTCATCATTTAAAACTGGAAGTTAAGTTTGGTTCAACTGCAAACTTACCAAGAAGTTGCCTTCCATCTAAACTGATAGGTTGGCAAGAACAGTGTTAATAAGAAAAAAAGCTAAGAAGCCTCTTGTGAAATTATCTTGCACTTCAGAGCTTTGGCCTAAGTATGAGAGTTGGAAGAAGAGAGGTCCTATTTCCTTTGGCTAAACTGGGCCAAATTCAACTATTTGGCTCACATACAAAAGACAAAGAAGGAGAAGTTGGTTAGCATTGATTGTAAGATGGATGGTGTTAAATGTAGGACAACCCTGATGGGAAACCCGTTAGCAGCTGCAAAAGACATTAAACTGATGCAGAAAGCGTTACGATGGGATGATTTAAATCAATTCAAATGTGTGTTAAAATGATCCAGTCAAAGTCCAGACCTATTTACAAATGAAAATCAGTGGTAAAACTTTAAATTTAGAGATTAGACACTGTCAAACAAATCTAATCAATCTTATAAGCTTGAGGTTTTTTGGCAAAGAAGAAAAAAGCAGATACTTTACTCTCCAAATGTGCAAAGCTGGTAGAGACATGACCCAAAAGATTTTGAGCTGCAATGGCAGAGAGGTGGGGTTTTGCACAATCACTCTCAGGGGACATCTACACATGTAGACCTGATTTTCATTTATAAAAAAACAAAAAAAAGCAGGTAATTTTACTCCACAATTATGCACTTGTTTGCATTAAAAAATGAAGCAGAATGAATATTTTTGTTGTGATGTTACTAAATGTTGAACACGTAATGTTCAACATTACATGTTGAACATGTAACACACAGTGTATTCTATCTTGTTAACTCAACAACTTTCCACCAGTTTGTTATTAGTTTGCAAATCATTTCTCGAAAAGAAATTATCTGGTTAAATCTCAAATTTAAAAAGAACCAGGATTAGTCGTTCGCCTAAATATGTTGCCACTTTCCTCCTACCAAAACAATTGCTGTTTGTGATACGCCAAAACTTAGAACTTCAAAAATTTACATCTTTTGTTATATTTTTTACCCATGGAGGGTTAGGGTTTCAAAGAGCTCCGGTTCAAATTAAAAAGGTTAAATATTGTTACTCATCACTGTTTTGTCTGGAGAAGCCATGCAGTTTTTTTGTTTTTTTTTTTAATGGCGGTTGGCAAGCAACATGTACATTACCGCCATCTATTGGAGTGGAGGGGCCAGGCAGTTGGAGCGTTACATGTCATTTACCCAGAATGCATTGCAGCGGCATTCTTGTGACAATATTTTATTAAAATTTAGAAAAACTTAATAACCTACAGTATTATTACTGTATTATTTTTGCATCTAAAATAAATATATCCCAAATAAGGTATATTTTTATAACTAATCGTGGATCCCTTTAAGATGAAATACACTTTATCACAGACATATGTTAAATCACATTACTATCTAAATATCTATTTGTACTTATAATATTTTTTCTAAAAGACAGAAACGCTTTTGTTATTGCTGGTATTCCATGGGCTTTGCTACAGAACTGCTGGATGTTCATTATGCTCTACATTGCTTTCAATTTTAAGTTACCATCTATATCTATTTATTTGCAGCACGGTTGTTTGTATCCATCCGCGCTAAGCTCACAGTAATATTCCTCTAATTCATTCTAAATATTCACTTAAGGTTCTCCATGTTCGCCACAGCTACTTCCATCTTCGGTCAGCGGGTTCCCCCGTCTCACCATGTGAGAAAGAAAACATTTTCCAGCCCATTGTACCCAAATAGACATGCCAACTCTGTTGGATAGGACAAGAAAAAAAAACCATCTATATTTTCCACAGCAGGATACAGACTGCGGTTAATGCCTCACAGGGGAACTTTGAAACCAGATGGAGCCGATCCCACACAAAGCATTGTGAAAAGAACAGAGAGAGGAGGGTGGCATAAGGGGGATCTGGGACAATTGCTGATTAACTTGGCAATTTTCCACTCTCAGATTTATTGTGAAGGTTTATCAACATGATGCAGCACACCTCTATATTCACACAGGTTGTACAGCAGGAGTGACTGAGCAGCACTTTGGAATAGTTAGTCATTTCTTGATTGGGTTTAGTAGTAGCACCATGGTTATTAGGTTTAATGTTTCCTGAGGGATTTGCTGGAGATCAAAGTGGAGGGAGAGAAGTTGGGGCCTACAGACTATAAAGGTGTCATGGACAGTTGGCTCAGCGGGTTTCTTCCTAAGGTCTTTCTAATATTAGAGCAGCCCGAGGCTACTTCCGCAGAACACCATCCCATTTTCACATGTTGCCACAATACAAGATTGATGTGCTGTGTCTCTGGCTTCAGGGCAAGTTATGAGCTCAGGATGTCTCTTCACCTACAATGCACAGACAGGTGCTGACAGGCCATTTTGAGACAATTTGTGGGTAATGGTCAGGTCAAAACCCAACATTGGATTTGTCGGTGGACCTTTCAACATGCTCTTATTATTACATCTTGTCAACAGGAGGGCACACAGGTGAAGGCAGCACTACAAAATGAGATTGTTTGTACAGACCTCTATATTTTTCACTGTCTGAGCCTGAGGCAAAGTGCTGCAATTCACTTTTTTCTTCCTCCTCACATTTTCTCAACTGTAATTGCTTTGCAACTCATCAAAGGTAGTAGATAATGCCCTGTAGATAAAGGGAGAAAAGGTAAGGTGTCTTTGTATACAAGCTTTAAACCCATTTTTAAAAGTAAAAACAAGTTTTTTATATATTAATATGAAACAAATATATCTATGGAAGAAATTATAATACGAAGTTAGTGAAGTCTTTTTCCTTTAAATTGCTACAAACTTAAGTGCTTAATGCTTGGGACAGAATAGAGGTGCCTGAAGGAGCTGTTGTTCTTTTTCCAGCGTACACCCAGATCCAACCTCATTCGCTGGTTCAGCAGCACAAACAGCAGCAGCAGTTTGTGGTCCAACAGAGCCAAGGTTCCCAAAGGACGACTGGCCAGCTGCTGCAAACTGCCTCCATTCAGCCGTCACAGCACCCCGTGCCTGTTCTACCCAAACCTGCACCTCACCAGCCCTCTGCTCCCAGCCAGCAGGCCACCATCTTCCACTCCACCCTCAGCTCCCACGCTCTTCACTCCCCACTCAACCAAGCCAAAGCCCAGCCAGTCCAACTCACTGCCATCAACCTGCAAATACAGCCAGCGGTATGTAATTTGCAGATCTAAACCTTATTACTTATTACTATTTACTTATTACGTTCCTTTTCTTCTGCATGTGAAAGAATGAGAGATTAATTTATTTACTATTTATTGTACAATTTTGGTAAAACTCAAATTACACCCTCTACCAGTTTAAGGGTTTGAAATGATCAGAAAATTATTACCTTTATCAGATCTTAGTCTGGAACAGACAGATGTGTAGCAACTCAATGACAGGGAGGAAAGACGTCGTCAGTGAACTTGAAGAAGCAATCACTGCTGTCCATTAATCTAATGTCCAAATAACATGGAATCTATTTTTGGATTAAAACAATTTTAAACCTAGAATAGACCAGGTCATCTTCATTATATTCTGGTTTGTAAACCTTGAGAAACTAAAAGAAAATGTACTTTATTTTTGCATTGATCTTTCCATTACCACATTATGTAAAAATCATATGTGGTAATAATTTACTTTTCTAATAATGCAAAAAATAAATTCCACAAACAGCTAATCCTCTGGTTGTATGTGATGGTTTTCGTTCTGACTCTAGATAAACTGTTATTAGGGTCCCACGCAGTCTGAAATTGTGTAAAAAAGTATGATGTTAATTTGGATATTTCCCAAATCTGGATTTGTATGGAAAGAGAAATACAGTATAAAAAATTGTATTTTAAGACTGATTACTAACATTGTCTAGTCTTATCCCTCCCTCATGTCTTTTACTTGTTTGTGACCTTCCTTCCTTGTATCTAACTTCTGAAGTGTCCTAACTTTCACTCTCTCTTCCTTTTGTCTTTTTACTCTTCCAAATGTCCTTCCTTCCTTGCCCTTCCCTTTTTCTGTCCCTACTTGTGTTAATATTTCCTTACTTCCTTGTCTTTCTTCAATCTTTCATATATTTTATTACTTCCCTCCTTCCTTCCTGTCTTTTGCTCCTTCCCTCATGTTTTTTGTACCCTTCTCTATATGCAAATTTTCTATGGAAACACCTTATGTAATAATGTCATGGGTCTTTTTATTTATGTTGAAAAATAAATTTTTACACAAACGAGATGGAGGAGTTCCGTGTTATGGCAAATATCCCTCACTCACTGTCATAAATAATCAACTATAGATTATCGTAACATTCTACATTCATTTCTAAAGTGATACTTTTCATCTGGAAAGATTTTTTTTATTGTGCCCATTCTAAAATGTGTCAACTTAAAAGTGCTAACAAGAGAAACAAAAACCTGCTGTTGCTACATCACACAGTCTGCCTTTCTTCTTCAAGACACACGTTTTGGGGGTAAAAGTCACTGAAATCTTATGGGTCATGAGATTCTTGTTGTAATATTCTACTTGTGGATTTTCGTTCTCCAAGAGTTTCGCTCTCTTACTTTCTGTTGTCATATTTGCAATCCTTCTTTCTGCCTCTTTTAGACCTCACGACCTGTCCAAGACAGTAAAGATAAGCCAACCTCATTAGTAGTTAGGGAAACAAGTCAAACCCCGTCCACTCAACAACAACAACAACAGCAGCAGCAGCAGCAACGACCTGCGTCTTCTCCATCACAGCCTTTCAAGCCTGGAGAACAGCCCAAAGTTAACGCTGCGGCCCCATCTGTTTCGACACAAGGTAAAAGCTCAGCAGAATTTACTATGATAGCTAAAACTTTTCCCAATAAGCTGCTACTTGTCTTTTAAAAGGTTTTCAGTCAGAAATTATTCTGTTTTTGTGCATGATGTTTTTAGGTTAAAATTGAAATGGGGGTGTCCTACTGGTGCTTATAAGTTTTGCTTGAGTATATATATATATATATATATATATAATATATATTATATATATATATATATATATATATATATATATATATATATAATAAATGATTTACATCAAGATTTCAAAGAAATCTTTTTTTTCTCCAAATAGGAGCCCAGATCTCAAATGGATTATTACTTTTATGAATGTCAGAGAGGCAAATCCACATTTGCCTCTCTAACATGTAAGTTTGGGTTTGCTTCAGCAATATATTATAGGGGCAGTTGATTGCTTGAGTCATGTTTTTTTTTTTCTTTCCATTTTGCAAGAGTGGATTTTATATCTTTGAATAATGTGTGTGAAATCCAAAGAGCTGCATGTATAATTCAGTTAAACACATTTAACTGCTTTTATGTAGAAAGCCCCAGATATTCAACTTCATCAGCCAAAAAAAGACTTGCTGCAGTGTTGGAGTTGCTTCATTTTGTGCTAAATGTGAACTACTTCATTTTTTTAGATGGATAATTCAGATACAAGGTGGTCAGTAGTTTATTAACATTATGCAAAGATGATGATGATTTTGTCAAATAGCTTACTTCCATTCACAGATCCCAAACTGCTTTTTTTAATTTTGGATATCAACTTTTATGATTGTACAACCTTTTTAGTTAACTTTCTGCAATTTTTCTCCTTGGGATCTTCGTTAGCACCCTTGTGTGTGTACCAATGCCAAGCAATGTTAAAAATGGAAAGCATAGCACGTAAATGTTTTTAACTAATGAGGAGTTGCACAATATATCATCCAGTTAAACATATTACAAAATATTGCTTGGAGTGTAATATTTGTTTTTTTTCCACAGATGTCATGAATGCACACTTTGCATGCAAAGTTATTCACCCAGTTGGAGGGAGCCTCATGCTAGATGTTCATACTTGACAGAGATGATGCAAAGAGGGTGAAACAGATTTTGAATCAGTTTTGCAGTATTATTGACAATCCAGTTTGCCAATATTGTGCAGTCAAGTATTGGTTTGCTGAGACAAAATGTTTCAAGAATTTTATCTTTCTGTATAATAGCAGTCAAAACTTGATAAAATATATTTGTAAAGTTGCTGTTCGCTGTGGCATTATGTTGGAGTAGCTTTGTTTCTTTTTTGTTGTTGACTCTTGGTCATAATTTTATTTAGGTTGAGAGAATGCGTGTTTGCATAGTTGAGCTGAGATAATTTTTGCTCTTATATTTTTACTTTCGGATAATTGTTATGATGCATAACTGTGGCAAAAAAGTATTGCTTTTAAAACTGGGAGCAGCTAATTAGCGTCTCAAAAGCTCAAATAATTCCAGAACGTTGATCCCAAGTCCCAAAAAAGTTGGAAAAAGTGGCTTTCTGAATGCAGAGCTGCACCAATGAAGAGAAGAAGAAGTTGAAATCATCTCTTGTATTGATTATGATGGATAAAGATCATATATACCCTCCTCCATCATCTCTCTGCCCAGCTTTCCAACCATACAGTCAGGCAAAGATTTAAAGAGAAGCAGTAAGGTGGATTAGCAGTGTTTCTCTAATAACTGATGGTGTCATCCAGGACATGTTTCTGTGGAACAGCATCTCTGCCACCCAGAAATTGAGTTGTTAGCATGTCATGATAGTCATGAGACCATCCTATGGCAACAGTCTTCAGTCGGGGGTCTGTTCGGTTTTGTTGTAAGACTGACTGCTACTGTATATCTGTCCTGTCCACAGCATCATCACCCACAACAACTCTGTGAAGATACTTGGATAAGAATTACAAGTCCCTTTGAGTTAAACAGTTTCTTTCACTGAATTTTGAATCTATTTGAAAAAGAGATTGGTGTTCTTTGTGATTGCAGCTTGGATTAACATACTAAAGATCCAGTGAAATAAAGAACTTAAATGTGCTTCCAAGTATTTTTCAGTTGTCAGAATTGTGTTTTATTTTATTCATTTTTAATGAGTGGAGTGACAGAAGCTTCATCTAAAACATATTTAGAGTTTATTATTAAATATATTTAAGTTACTTGGATTCGTCAGTGATTCAGCACACAAGTAGTGACATTTTTCATCAGGGAAATGTATTCTTCTCTCCTTCTCAAGAGTTGAAGACATTTGTGTTATTTGGTGGGGTGGGGATTTAGGGCAGGGGTCTCATTTACTTTTAAGCCCTGTTTACGGCCCTGCTCACTGGAGTCTTGGAATCGAAAAAACATTTTAGTTGTTTAGTCTGGAAGTGAAGGTTGTTTGCTCGGTGCTTCCCGGTGGAAAAGTGTTGATCTCTGCAGCTTGAACTGGAGGGGCTGTGGGAGGAAACGGCGGAGGCGGGTCCTGTTTTCAGACTTTTCATTAGCGGGGTGTGAAGAAGCGCCGCTGCAGCAGCTTTCAGTCGCTCTCGGTCTGTGCAGCTGCTCCGTGTGTTGCTCTCAGTCGGATCATTAGAACTACAAAACTCACAAAACGGCACATGTTTTCCGTCTGAACAGCGCGGAAGTTGCGCGGTAAGAAAACTCATTCAGCGCCAGTGACTGTAGGGTGACGGGATCATGATGTTTACTTTCGCTTGTGTGGCTTTTTCATCCGATAAACACAGCTTTCATCAGCACGACTCAAATGGTGGGATGGAGATAACTGCGTGCTTATTGTTCATTTAATTGTTAATCATGATAAAAGTTTACTTTTACCGCCGGAAGCGATGTTTTAATGAGCAAGCAGGTGGATCTGACGATCAGGCTAATACACAATGCCATGGTGATGCTTGTTTGTAACGTCAATAACAACAAGATGACGTCATTTACGTTAATATCAGATTATTCTGCGGTTTTAAAAAATCTGAAGGTTTTGCCTCCGTGAGCAAGAGCACTTATTTTGATCATATTTATCCAAGCAATATCAGGAATTTTATTAAATTGCTAAATGAAAGCTTATAAATATCCGTGATCGTTATTAAAGGAGAAAACTTAATCTTTTAAGAAATATTACAATGCAAGTCTTCTAGGTAATATACTATATTTAGTACTTATGCTCAATTTTTCATTCAATGCTGAGATATAATTAATATTAAGCTGGTCTTTAAAAACAAAAACTAACAAACAACTTTCATTCCTCGATGACATATCAAATGTGTTCCAGTGGTGTCATACCAAACCCACTTATATGTGCTGTGGTGCTTTTTAACATTTCTGAAACAATCCATCTGCTGTTTTGACTTTTCTTTTTTCTTTTTCTTTTTTTTTTTTTTTTTTTGTTATCCCCAAGTCTGTAATCCAATTTAAAACGTAAACATTTCTCTGCTATTTCACCTAAAACGTGATATGTGTCCTTTTCTCTGTTCAGGAGGGAGCTCAGCCAAGAGGCCAATTACAACACCTGGGACCCCACCTCCGGCCATGACCTCTGGAAATGAGAGTGAGGCACCCACTGTGACGGGCAGCACTCCGCAAAATGGAGAGAACAAACCTCCGCAGGCCATAGTCAAGCCCCAGGTTCTCACGCATGTCATCGAAGGCTTCGTCATCCAGGAGGGAGCCGAGCCGTTCCCTGTGTGTGTAAGTGCCCCCGACCTCAGATTTACTGGCAGAGAAACATGGTAAACAACCAAGAGCCGGCACGCTCTCCAGTGTACATGCCTGCAGGGAGCTGTCAGCAGGCTAACACGAACCCTCTGTTGGTGCTTGTAGTGACAGCTCACAGTGGCGGCTTGAATCAGTCTTTAATTAAAGGGAGATGAGGGCCTGTGTTGGTGGCAGAATGCAGATGGATGGAGGTGTACAAGCTTAACTGCCTGCACCATTTACTTCCTACGAAGATTTTAAAAACTCGTTCCTAATCTGTCACGTACTTTAAAGTTTATGCTTTGTCTTTAGAATTGGTAAATATCTCTGTAACTTTATTGCATAGTGAAAATTTTTTTAAACTACTTTAAAAAGTGTAAATTCTATTGGACAATGATTCAAAGTCTTTACATTGTCTGCCTCCTTCTGGACAGTGAGTGTAAATACCTCTGCCGATATATTTTTGACCCACTTCTGCTAAAATGTTATTTCTGGATTAACTTATGAAAACAAAAATGTTAAAATATTGAAACCATCAGCTTGTACGGTAATGGAAATAAACTGTATACGTTGCTTTGAGCATCAGGATGAAAGTCACTGGATGCTCGACTTTAATATTGCTGATAAGACAACAGGTGGATTTTAATAAGTTATAATATAATTGAAAATTTATATTTCAATTATGATTTAGTACTTTGATTAAAAAACTGAAGCTTGAATATATTCTTTTTAGTGTTATTTTTTAATGCATTTATGTATGTTCATTTTAGGTTATCAGATCTAGTTGATCAGAAAATAAGAAACTTGAATCAAACTGATATGAAAAAGTGATTTTAATACAGATATATCAGCCAATTGCAAACAATCTGCAATACATAATATACACTATCAGCCAGTACTTTATTGATTGCATATACTGAAATGCACATACTGGCTGCATCTAGTTCTATCTTAGTTTTGTTTTGCTGCTGTGTGACTATATTTGTGCCCTTATTTTTTAACCTTTGGACAGTTGCTATGATGCATAACTGTGGGAAGAAGGCATTGTTTTTACAACTGGAACCAGCTAATTAGCATCTCAGAAGCTCTAAACCTGAACTCTGAACAGGAGACTTTATGGATGCAAAGCAGGACCAAAGAGGAAGTTCAAAACATCTCCTTCATTGATTATGATGAGCAAAGATCATATCCCAAACTCTGACTGTATGGTTAAACTAGCTGGTCAGCAAGACAGAGACAAATTTAAAGAGGTAAATAACATTGATTAGCAGTGCTTACTAACAAGGGATTGGATCATCCACAGCATGCCGCCTTTGAAAACCTGAAAACTGAGCTGTTGGTATATCATGACTATCATGAAGCTGTTATACAGCAACAGTGTTCAGTCAAACATGTCTTCAGATACAGGGCAACAGTGACTGCTTCTGGAGAAGTTGATGCTGCCTGCAGCATCAACTTCCATAGTAACTCTTTATGATAACATTTAATTTTCCTTTTGGATAAATGAAATATTTTTTAATTGGATTCGATTATTCATTTTGCAATGGCAACTTCATAATACAGTGTGGCATAGAGGCAATCTGTGAGGAAGTCAAGTGTGTTTCAATTTGCTCTTGATAGTAGTCCATAGTTTCTGCTTGATGTGCAGGTCAGATGAGTTTTGTGGTCGACTAAGCATAGTGTTACCATTGTCAAATACTCAGCAGTCACCAGGTTTTACTGATCTCTGTTTCTGTTTCATTCCTGAAAAATGCACTTCTTCATGTAGCTCCATTTTGTGAAGGTTTTAATTCTGACTCCAGGTGGAGCGTCTGCCAATTCTCATCGACAGCCCAAAGAAACTGGATCATCAGCTGTCCTCAGACCCCGACAAAACTCCCGTCAGCAATGCAGCAAACACTGACTCAGAGCCCGAGGACATGAACCAGCCAGGTGAGACCAAACAGATTAAAGCTGAACAGTTTGTCTACTTTTATTTGTGTTGGTTTATCCTGTTACAGCAGTGGATTATCCCACTCTCTGTTCCCACGTTTCCTGCGTACATCTTCAAGAAAGGCGTGAAATTTGTGAAATCAGGCACACAATGGTGGCAGTTCGGTTCACCTGCTGCTTGCTGCCGTGTCATAAATAGAACGGAGGCTCTTCTACCTGCCTAATTTCATGCATATGCATCTCCTCACCAACCCAATTACCCTGGATGTGGCTCCCAGCCAATATGAAGCAACATGCTGAATAATACGACTTCCTCTCACCAGAGGATGTTGCATCCGATTTCATGTCTGCTCGTTACTCAGTGTTTGTATTTGTAAACAGTTTATTGTAAACTCAAAAGGAATTCAAATATCAGGTATTTGAACTCAAAAACTATACTTTTCAGTATGATTTTGATGACAGAATCCAGACATCAATTTTTAAAGCGTGAATCTGTTAATTGACAACTGGCAGTTTTACTTATGCTGCATATTTCTGCACAGAAAAAGAAGAACCCAAGCTGACCTGTGAGTACTGTGGCTGGGTGGACTTTGCATACACTTTCAAGGGTTCAAAAAGGTTCTGCTCAGTGGTTTGTGCAAAAAGGTAAGTTAGCTAAATATTTGCCAAATTGACGTATAAACTCCGAAAATATTTTTGATAGATGTTAATGTATAGCATAAAATATGCAGACCCTGTTAATTAACACTGTCTGACATATCATCTTAGAAAAAATTTTATTTTTAAAATTTTCCTTAAAGTCTGATGGTGATGATACAACAAGTTAACTGTTTCTTTAAATAAAATGAGAAATCTCCTGGTGGTGTTGTCATGGCATCAAGGTTCTGATAAAACTTCAAGGCACAGCTGTAGATGTATTTTAAGGTACATCTGCTTACTTGTATTATATTATGGAAAAATAAAAATGAATCAAAGCATCAGTAAGTGAATTGTGGTGCTCCAGAACATGCAAACCCATAACCACAGTGGTTACTAGTTTTGGACTATGTTTTGAGGCTTTTAAGAGGCATAAATATATTGTTGCCATAACTTCAACCCACCATTATGTGTTACAGCCATTCAGTTCATTGTTGGGTATGAAGAATCTATGTAGACAATATAATAAAAATATTACTAAAACGGGTCTTCAGTTTCACTCTAATAGTAAAGGTCAGATGTGCATGAGTGTTTAAAAAAATTCAGATATTTGACAAATTGACATAAACTTAACTAAACTGAAACAGGAAAAATTTAATCAGGCAGTGAAAAAATGTTTTTGTTTTTTTTTCTTTTATGCAGTGTATGCAAACTATGAACCTATTCAGTTTTGTATTAGGACAAAACTAATAATGTATTAAGTGTAATCTCTTTTTGAACAGGTACAATGTGGGCTGCACAAAACGGGTCGGACTTTTCCGGCCAGAGAAGAACAAAACAACAAATCGCTGGCGTAAAAGACCTAACAGTCGCTCTAGCATAGAAGCTAAGAAGCAGGTAAAAAGACTCAGTGTATTTTTCCCTCATAAAACTTTTAGAACTACTTCACAACATGCTTTATACCCTTCTACTTTTTGCACCTTTCAATTTTATAAACTTCGAATGAACTGATTGTGTCCCCCG
Source organism: Poeciliopsis prolifica (assembly GCF_027474105.1). NCBI lineage: Eukaryota > Metazoa > Chordata > Actinopteri > Cyprinodontiformes > Poeciliidae > Poeciliopsis > Poeciliopsis prolifica. Next base: position 2,625,478 of record NW_026562405.1, read on the forward strand.
GTCTTAATAGGTCATTAAATGCTGTGAAATTTAAAGCGACCTTTATTGGTGATCAGTCTGGGATTTTCTGGTCACTTCACATCTTATAAATAGAGAAAAAAGAATTAAGTGGACCCAGAACCTCTGCGTATTACTGCTGAAATACGCAAATGTTTACTTGACAGAACTTATGCCTCATGTAGTTAGTCAAAGAATTCAACACCTAAATCTTTGAGGCAGTTATCCATCCAAATATCTACAACACAACTAACTAACTAGCAATTGTTAGTTGTGTTGTAAGTTTGAATCCCGCTTAGTTTAGTTTTCTCATTGAACTACATCACTTGATGAATTTTTTTCCTGCTCAGAAAATGTCCCCGCCACGACCACAGCAGACCCAGGGAGGCTCTATTTCCTCGCCACACGCCTCTCAACCCAGCCAGGAGGAGTCCAGCCCATGTTCAGACATGTCCAGCTACGAAGAGCCGCCGTCTCCCATGTCGGCGGCCAGCTCTGGACCTCGTGCTCCCGCTCCAGCCTCAGTCCAAGTCCCCGTCCGCCGGCAACCGAGCAGGACCTCAGAGCCAGAGGCTTGCGCCGGAAGAGACGATGCCTTACTTAACGAACGCTTTTTACCCAACGACCCCACCAAGTGGAACGTGGAAGAAGTTTATGAGTTCATCCGTTCTCTGCCAGGTTGGTAGTGCTAAAGCAGGGAGATTCATGAACTCCTGCCTCCTGGAATTGTGTTTTTAATGCGTTTCTCTGCCATCCGGACAGGTTGTCAGGAGATCGCCGACGAGTTTCGCTCTCAGGAGATTGACGGACAGGCGTTGCTCCTGTTGAAGGAGGACCATCTGATGAGCACTATGAACATTAAGCTCGGACCTGCACTCAAGATCTTTGCACGCATTAACATGCTGAAAGACTCCTAGCAGAAAATGTGTGTAACTTGAGCTCAAAGCACTAGCAGCACAGAGCACTGGTTGCACTGTGACACAGCCTTCTCAGCACTACTGGACTGCTCCGTCCGCCAACAAAAAAAAATAAAACAGATCCAGTTCTTATGTAATGACATGGACCTTGTGCTCGTCTGTGCAGGTGTGAATAGAGAAAGAAAGTACACATATCCACCACACTGGGTCATCCTGTGCTTTTTTTTTTTGTCTTTGGAAAGATTATGTGGATTATAGTCATGTTTTACTTGTTCTCCCTCCAAACAAATAATTTGCACTTCTAATGTGCTACCAGGAAGCTAAAGAGTTTTGGTTAAAAAAAAAAAAAAACATTTATCAGCCTTACATTACCATCGTTTAGCTTCTCCTTTATTTGCTAAATTATGATTTTGCCTCCACCAGATTAAGTCTGAGAAAGAAACCCAGTTTACAAAAGAAACCTGAGCTGCGAGAGCGAGTTCTGCTCTGTCTGGGTTTGCTCACACTGCAGCACAAGCTGCATTTATTTAAGGCATTGTGATAAGCACGAGTGATGTCTGAATTTATTATATTGTTCATGTTTTTGTACAGTTTTGGTGGTGTGAATGAAAGGAAGAGATGGCTGTGAGTCTGAGAACAGAAGATTGCAGTCAATAATTGGCCTTTTTATTTGGCAGTGGCTCCTTTTTGCCTTTCCTAATAATAAGACCCCCTACAGCTATCAATGAGCAAAGCTCGACTGAATGCAGAGAAAACGATTGAAGGAGCCTCTTTTTTGTCAGCTTTCTTTTCAGTCACTAGTTTTTTCTGTAGATTTAAACTACTTGCAAATTATCTACTTTTTCAGAATAATTAACTAAAATTTTGCATTGATTTTCTGACTCAGGTTTAAAAAACACTAATTTATACAAGGAACAAAATGGGTTTGCTGCTCTCTCGACTCAACCCAACTTTTAGCTCTTATTTGTTTGTTTTTTTCTGTCCTCCACACAATATGGTGTGGTTAGCAATTGTTAAACAATGCAAGTTTGTCCATGTATAGCAGTTTATTTGAAGAAAAGTTTGGAACTGTTCTTTCTATAAGTTATCATTTTATTTTAAAAGATAAATTTAATTTTGGTTAATATTTTGATATATGCAAATTTATAAAATACCATTGGTGTTGGACTCACTTCAGTTTGTCTATTTCTTTTTATTTTTATGAAAAACTATTTGTGTGATAGAAAGTGAACTTTTTTAGATTATTCTTCGTCAAATGCCTGTATTTATGAAAACAGTTTGTTACACATTTTGCAGCTATAAATAATTTACAGAAGATTTTCGTCTTCGTTTGCTTAATTTTTGTATGGTTTTGAATTAGTGCTGCAATGCGATTACTATTTGGGGCAAGTCAATATAATTAAAAAGTTGAATTATTTTAGCTATTTAACAAGTCAGTATACTCAAAAGGAGTATTTTTCAAGAGCTTTTTACTTATTTTGGTAATAATTAATGCTAATGTGCAGTATTCAATTTAAAGTAAATAAATTCAAATTATGGGAAAGACCTCTGACTTCATATTTGTTAACAATAATAATTAAACACATTGATGGAAAGTTAAGTGGGAGGAGGAAGTGTGGTAGAAAAACGTTCACAGTTAGCAGGGAAAACCACAATATTGAAGGGAATTTTTGGAGGTTGGGGAATTCAATAAGTATGGACGGCAGGACTGTTGTCCACAGTGTTGGACACTTGACAACACCACCAGATGCACTAGATTCAATAACCATGTGGTTATCGTGCTTGATAGAACAGTAGATTCAGTTACTTAAATACCCATAGAGGATTTATGGAGTGTTGTCAAACAAAATGAGACACGCGAGCCAAAATGGATGAAGATGAGGTGCAATTAAACCAATCTGGGCTTCTTTAGCACCTCTGCAAAGGCACATCCTATTCAAATACACTATATTAATGTGCTTTTCAGGAAGCCCGCATTTATTAATTAAAACTTTAAAGTCTTTTTTATTAAGTTTGATGCAAATTTCCTTTCTGAGTAGCAGAATTTTTGATTTCCGAAAGGAGCTATAATCATCCAAATGCACAGAAACGCAAGGAATACATCACTGTGTATCATGAATCTCTATGCATTTCACTTTTCGAATCGAATAACTTTTAAATATTAAACGTCTTAAGGTATTCTACACCTACAGTACAACGGAATAAGATCTTGAGTCAAAGGCAATAATAACATTTTCCCAAGTGGTATATATTAAAACACACGGACATGTGACTCAATTAATTGTGTTTAGAATTAGAAAATTTAATGACTGAAACGTGTATCTAAATGTAAACAGTCATATTGTAACTGTTTACTTTGGTTGATCCGGACTCTTTCATTCGGCCCATCTTTCTCGAAGCTGGGGCAGGAAACATGATATTTCTGGTTCACAAGTAGTTGTTTTATACAAAAGGGCGTTTCTACAAAAGTATCGACCGCTTTCCGTTTTGTTTCCACTGTGTTTTTTAAAAAAGAAAGAAACAGAACAGGTGAGATGGGCTGAATTACAACTGAGTGAAAAGCAGCAGGAAGTTACAGGACAGACACGCCCCCTTGTTTTGATTTGAGATTTGGATCAAACTAAAGAAAAATGCGGATTTCTGAAGTATTTCTTACTAAAAATTAATACAGGTTAACAATTTACATTTAAACGGGTGTGCTTTGTTTTAACAAAGGTCTACCTACAGGTTAAAATGAGGCGGGGCCGCAAAAATATGTGCTTTTAACTTCACTTTTATTTCAACGTGAATGGTTTGGTCCTGGTTTGAACTTGAACGTTGACGCAAACGTCATTTAAACGGCTGATACGTTCACTGTCAGTCTGACGTTTCATTTCTCAAGTCATTTAAAAATCAACGCCGGGTAAGTTAATTATTAAAAATTATTAAAGCGCTGTAATTATATGTGTTTATGTTTAAAGTGGCATCTTTAGTATCTGAATTTGTCAATTCAAAGTGAACTTTATTCACTTTGAGAAATCGGATAGAAATTGCTCCGTCCTGTTCCTGGAATGGGACATACTTGAGTCTAACTATTAAAGTTAGTTGGTTAATATGTTAATCTAACCCTACGTAAGAGTTCAGTCATTTTATTTATTGACCTGGCTGCAATGCGCGTTCGCGACACGGGGGAAAGATTTTCACAGAGGAGCTGAATTTTCCAAGGGGGAAAAATTAGCGTACAACTACCTTAAATTAACCTTTATAATAACACCATCTACTATAGCTTTAATGTGCTAATGAAAATAGTTATTTTTCAGTTGCCTGACCTCCAATATTTTATTTTTATATGTAGGCCTATTAAAATACAATATAAAATATAAAAAAATGTAAATTAATTATTTGATTTGATATTGTTTCAGGAAACAAAATAGTTTTACATTGGCCTTCTTATAATATTTAATATATCTTTTTATATTATTGACTCAAAAGTTGAAACATATATGTCACAGTTAAGATCCATTCAGATGTATGACATAAAAACCATTTGATTACTAACAATGAGCGAGAAAGACACAAATCCATAGATACCTACATTTTATTGGTCGCAGTTATTACCTTTTTCCACTAAATATCCAGTTATGTCTTGTTAATGAGGAAAATAAATGTTGTATTCTGCAGAAATGTCCAGTCAAAGAGAAGAGACCTTTGATGATTCCTCAGCTGACCTTCCCAGTCTGGAAAAACCCGACTCTCCCACAGGTATGTGAATCTTTATTAGAATTGCTCTTGTCCTCTGACACCTTCAGAGCCTGTTAGTAATTGAATTACTACTACTACGGCACTTTTAATTAACCGTGGATGTACGTGTGTGTGTCCACATCAGGGAGTCCACCCACTGCCTCATTATCCAGTCTGATGGAGCTGGAAAACTGTGTTTCCAACCTGAGCCTTGCACATGAAATAGTGGTAAATGGAGACTTCTGCATCAAACCAAAAAGCCCTCCCACTGACAGGCAAGATGCATTCAACCAGTTATTGCTTCACAAATCAAAACTGTTGTGTTAAATTAAACAGTTGCTTCTGTTTTAGCCTGGAGGGCAGAGTGACAGACATCATGCACCGGGCGTTTTGGGACTGTCTGCAGGAACAGCTGAGCAGCGATCCCCCAAACTACAGCCAAGCAGTTATCCTGCTGCAGGAGCTCAAAACTGTAAGTTTTCTTTAATTTGAAAGATACTGTTTGAAAAGCCAACCTTTATTAAGATGACAGCCTGTCTTCCATAGCAGGAAAGGCTAAATCTTTTTATAATATATTGAATTAAAAACAAGCATTATTTTTAACATTATTTTGTGTCAGCTGTATTAAATATTGACTGAATAAACAAAAAATTTGTTTTCTTAGACATATTTATGAAATAAAACATGAAAGGAATGAAATATGTAATATGTGAATATTCTTTGAAGGAATGTTAAAACTTTGCTCCAGGAAGTGCATTCATTCACAACAGAACTCAAACTTAATCATGCTTATAGGCATCATGTTTTTTCCTGTGTTTTGCACTTCGCTTGTTCTGTCATCGAATCCTCACCTTAATAGCGAGTCAGCAAATTTTGAATGAGAAGTTGACGATTCTTTGTCATGCAGATTGGTTGAATGATTGCGATTAAGGTGTTAACTTCAAAACAGAACCGCATAAAGTGCATTTTGCAACATACACCAGACTCTGTTCCGACAGGACTCTGCCGTCTTTGTTTCTGTGTGACTGGCTCAGTTTAACGGTGACCAGCGTCGCCCTCTTCTGTTTGGCAGTAAAACATAACAAAACATTAAACAGATGTTATTAGTTAATTGATTAGAATTCATTTTAATCTAACAAACCATGAATCGGCAGTCAATTGTAAATCAATTAATTGTTTGCATCCATAATTCAGAGGATCAGAGATGATTTGTGATGAGTCTTTAATAACAAACATTTTGGTAAAACTACAGCAACACATCTTCTGTTTCCTTTCAGATGCTTGGGTCGCTGCTGCTGCCTGGTCACATTAGGTTGAGGTCTCAGCTGGATGAAGTTCTGGATATGGAGTTGATCCAGCAGCAGGTCCAACATGGAGCCCTGGACCTCTGCAGGCTGGCAGGATTTGTCATAAATATGATGGCATCTTTATGCGCTCCTGTGCGTGACCCCGAGGTCAGGGCACTGCGAGACCTCAAAGAGCCCGTGGAGCTCCTTCGGTAAGCAGTGTGATCTGTCACATTTATGTAAAAAATGTCATAAAATACAACAAAAAGATTAAAAAAAATATGTCAATCCAATCATCACAGTCTTAAACACATTTCACATTTTGCTACAACAAAAAGCCCTGCATTGTATTTATACTGAGCTCATCTTACACACAGATAAGAAGTGTTTATAATTAGGTGACTTGAAGGTAATGGGTTGCACTGAATTTTACCTATTGTAGGTGAATCATAGTATACGGGGAATGCAAATGTGCACTTTTCAGATTTTTATTTCTGAAGAAGGTTGAATACTGTCTGCCCACTCCTTCATCTTTCCAATTATTCACTAGTTGCTGTTGGTCTGCTACATAAAATCTCAATGAAATCCATTGAGGTTGAGCTTTTAATGTGACAAAATGTGAAATAGAATAGAATAGAATATTGTGAATAGAATAGATATGAAACCCTTTTCCATGGGGCCGTCAATAAATAAGTAAACGTAAGTAACCTTTTCCTTCAGGGGTATCTTCCGCGTCTTGGGAGTGATGAAGAGCGACATGGTTAACTTCACCATCCAGAGCCTGAGGCCTCATCTACTGCAGCAGGCTGTGCAGTATGAGAGAGCCAAATTTCAGCAGATCCTGGACAAGCAGCCAGGTGAAGGGGGGGAAATCTATCTTTGTTTCACTCCTCTGTTTTAATTAAGCAGTGACAGAGATATATGTAGATGGCATAGGTGACTTTGTGAGAGAAACATTTACGGTAATTTAATGTCTCGGTATTCAATTAAACAGATTCTGACCTCTGTCGCACTAAATCACCATCCTCCACTTTTTATCTACTAATGCCCTGTGTGAGAAACTGAGCGAGTAGTCACACATGGAACCCTTTAAAGTAAAACTAAAGCTACTGATTAATAAAACTATTGTTTTACTGCCTCTTCAGAATGCAAGTAAGTTTTTTAAAAATAAAATAAAAAGATAAATATATATCTATGTATGGGCACAGCTTCGTGTTCCTCAAAAATCTCTTTTTTATACAGCACAACCTCCCATCTGTAAGCTCTGAAAATGGCAGTAACAACTGCATGGAAGAAAGAGCGGAGAGTAATTTTACCTGATAGAAACAATATTGTTGCCATCTGCAGTCATAAATAAATTGTAATTTTATTGTAAAGTTTATTTCAGTAACTGTGTTCACTATGTAAAACTTATCATATAGACTATTTACACACACAAAATTATATTTTAAAGCCTTTTTTTTTCTCTTTTTTCTTTGCTTACTGCTAATGAAAATACACCATTAATGATTAGAGCATTACATCACACATAAAACATCAATACATTAATCATAAATTTTTGTTTTATTTGCCTTTTAGCTTATTTTTAACAATGCATAAGAACAATTCAAGTGTTAAAATGAAAAATCTGCACGTGAATGTCCCAATTTTTAAAATCAATTTTATTGATTAATTGTGATTAATGGAATATTATAATTGATAGGTAAATAATGGCTTAGTGAAGCCCTATTCTTGTGCTGTGAAAACCTCATCTGAGAAAAATATCAAGATATCTCAGTTGTCTGATATTAGAAATGTTTTGCTGTGGACATGGTAGAACTTCTTGAAACCATGAACTAATCTGAACCTGTATAATCCAAAAATACAAGAGATCCTCTGTGATATTTGCACTACAGTTTAATTGTGTGTTTTATTTAAGCATGTCCCTTTTCTTTTCTCAGCTTCTCTAGACAACACAGCTGCTTGGCTTGTGGCTGCAGCGTCCGAGGAGGCGGCGGCGCTCCCAGCTCAGTGTGACTCTCCCGGTCCTGACAGTCGAGCTCTCCCCAGCGCCACTGCTATTCTCAACCGCGCCTACATGCATCTGCTCCACTGGGACCCGCATGACCAGAAATATCCTGAGGTCAGCGGCAACTCAGAAAATAACATCTCGCTGCACCTTTCATTACACTACTTGATATTTTATTGATTGTGGGGGGAATATTCAGCTGCTCCGTGCACTCTTCCTTACCCTGCGGCATGTTAAAGAATGTGACAGGACATTGGAGCTCTTGTAGAACAGCAGCTCCAAACCCTTTTATTACACGGATCAACACAGCAATGTCGGATGAAGTTACAAACTCGCTGATCAACATCGAGTCTGCGCCACATACTTAGTTTGAATTCATCTGGAGCTTTAAGTCACTCACGGTAACGAGGTGACTGTGTTTTGCAGAGCATGCTGATGGACCGGTCCCGCCTGGACACTCTGCGCCACCAGCTCCAGATGTTGGTCCTGGAGGCCTCCGTGCTGCTCCTGACCGCCACTCAGTGTCGGGGCGACACTTTCTCCCTGCAAGGGTTTGTAGGTAAACTCAAGCAGACGATCACCGCCCTGCTGGAGGGCAGTCACACCAGGTAAGAGAAGGACCGGGTGATGCATGTACTGGCTGTCATGGAGAACAGGTATTGTATGAGATGGACACCAATGGAGGTGACAGGAGGCAACTAGGTTGTCAGGACAGATCCAGCTAACCTCATTCTTTCTGTTTAAGAATAGCCTTGCCATTATTATTGGATGGCAGTAGTCCAACAACTTTATAATCCTACTATTTGTTAATTTATCGCAACAGGCTTTTAATTCATCAAAATGTCTTCCCCCTCGATTAACGATCTGCATAAAAGAATACATTTCTATAAGCCTGATAGATTTGATCTGTTACACATTTTAATACTAGTTTCTGTTTCTCCAGGGAAGCTGACCTGAAGAGGGCCCTGTTGGCGCTCGGGGAGGCGGTACTGCAGCAGGTGAAAGACGCTCTGAGCACCCAGAGGAGAGGAGAGTTTCATCAGGAGAGCCAGGATCTGCTGAGAGGACAAATATCTGACCTGTGGACGAATAACAACCCGGTCCGCACACTTATAGGTCAGGCAGGATTCCAAGAGTAGTTATTTTCCAGGCACTTACTGGTTCATTCTGGTTGTTCTCTTTGATTAAAGTGTGGTGCAGAAAATGCAGATACCTTGATGGGAAAATGGATCAATTTCACACCAAAAAAATATGCCTTGCACAGAAACTACTGGGCTGGAATATTAATCACTTTCATCCTTATTTACTGCAGACTTTCATGCTATCTCCCATAAATAGATTATTTTCTGTTTGTATGACTGCCACACATCTCAGTTTGTTTAAATTTGAGCTCCCTGGCCAGAGGAAGCATTATTAAATCAATGTGTGCAAATCTAACTCATTTCCATCCCCTTCTGATTTTCCCCAATGTTCTGTCTTCAGTCCTTTCCTGTTTATCTCCTTTCTTTTTTAAAATGTCTTCCTGAAAATTTTATAGCGATTTACTTTACTATTCAGATCTTCGAACCTCAAATCCCTGTTTCTGTACAAAACGTCATACTATTTTTCCTCCAACTTTCTCGATTGAAGCAGCGATAAAACTGAGATTTTAATCAGCTTTTTTCAAAATCTCTTTAACTCCCTTCCTTTAAAGTTCCTAGAACAGTTTCAGTTTGTTCAGAACTTTTCCACCTACATACTTTTTTATTATTATAAAACATCAGAATCTCTTCCAGTCCTGATTTTTCTCCTTTTTTCTCTCCCCCAAAAAGCTCGACTTTCAGCGGCTGTGCATCTATTCGGTTCTGTCTGCATTAGATTAATGATCTTGCTAATAAAGTCCATAAGTCCTCTAAAAAATGGATTAAGCAAATATTTACATATTTAAATGGAAAAAATATTTTAACAAGTCAGAAATTTGAATTATAATACACCTTACATTCAAAACAATTTTAAGTATTTCATTTTTCCTGTGCTACAGTCTATCTTAAAATAATTCAGAATTTCTTAATGGCTTTTCAAATAAACCATTTAGAAAATCTGATTGGTTGAGTTAACAGGCAGATCAATGGCCTTGATCATAGTGGTGTTAACCCCGCCCACTGAATTTGAAAATGATGCTGTCAGATAAAATAAATTCTTAACATTGATAGAAATTCAAATATTTTTGTATGCTTTTAAGATATATTAATTTATTTATTTTTTATTTTTCTACATAAATTTTTTTTTCTTATCTAATAAAATATTGACATGTGTAAGAGAGCAGAGACAAATTTACTTAATTATACAACATATGTATTTACAATTCAATTTAAACTACCACATATAAATATGTTTTGAAAACACATTTTTTCAGCTGTAGAACTTTTGACCCATTTTAATGTTGTTTGATCTTATACTTGCTCTGTAAGCTTTTAAATTAAATGTATTATTAATGTTTGTTAAAAGCTTATGTTTAGGGATGCACAATTTTCCTCATAAGAGAAGGATGACTTGAAACTAACCATTTTCTTTCTTAGTTAATGGGAGAAAATAGTGAGCACTTTTTATGGTTCTTTTTCAGTGTTTACATGCTTTCAAACTTTGATGAAAGCCTCTGTACAGTTCTGACTTTCCTCCATCTTTCTCTCTTGCCAAACCAGGAGAAAGAGTTCGGGGCGTCCTCCTGGCCATGCTGCAAGGCGGCTCGGCTAAAAGCCGTCCAGAGCTGCATTTTCCCCTCGGGCTGGTGAGTTCCGAGCTCGAAGAGTTGGGGACGGCCTTTGGGCGAATTGTCCACTTCAATCGAACCGTCTTCGGTCCTTTCTACGCACCCATCCTCAAGAAGCTGCTGCTGCCGTCAGGAGAGAGTGAAACTGGGGAGGACTCGCGCTGAGATGGGGCTGAACCAAAAAACCCAGTGACATGATCATAAGCTAGTATTTTGTTACATTTTTGCTTTTTAATTATGAGGGTTGGGTGAGCTTGAGATGGAAATCTGTTAATATGTGTTGCTGAACTTCTTTAGTTATATTTAGAGTACAGAAACTGAATATTTTCTCTAATGTTATGAGAGTGAGTGAAAGCATAAGGCAATTACTGAATTCTAACAAATTTGTGTTCATAAAACAAGAATATGTAGCAGAAATAAATAGCAAGAGATCAAAATGGCAAGACAAAAATACATGCTAAAATATTGTAAATATTTTATTCAATGCTTTATCTTGTTTGATGTTGATGAATGTTTATGTATGAATTACCAAAGACATTGGGCACTTTTTTGTATTTCTTTTTATTCTTCCTTTGCACCTTTGATTATAAACCAGATCTATATATACTGTTAAAAGGGAATTGTGTAAATAAACAGGCTTTTATTGGGAAACAAAACACTTTTTTTTTTTCCTTTTTCATATTTCATAGCCATTCAAACAGCTCAAATTACAGAACAAGTAAATAAAAATACATGAATCTTAAACAAATACTCTTAGTGAAAAACTATATTTAAAAATAATGGACTGAGTAAAATAAATATCCTACATATGGCCTTCATAATAATATATGCCACTTTACTTTTGGGGTTTCTTTGTAGTAATAAAACAAGTAATAAAGTTTGTTTATATTTTTTTTCTCTTCCTGGTCTGCTGCTTACTTGCAACATAACTTTTCAGACTGAGAGCCATAATCAACCATTAATGTGAAAATGAGTAAAGTGCTCATTACATATTTTTACTAAAAAAATGAACTCACACTTATATTCTTTAATCTACCACAATGAAGCAGTTATTTTTCTGCTTTTAATGAGATTTTTGAAATTGATAAATATATATTTTAAGCTTCTTTTAATAATAACGATTTGGTCTAAAGTAGCTAGTTTGTATTCGTTTTAAGTCTCAGTTTTGGGTTTCATTATGAAATTGAACCTCGGGGGCTTGTGGTCTGCAGGGAATCATTTTGACGAGACAATCATCTCTGCAGAACTCGATTACGTACCAAAATGGTACTTTAACCTCTTTGAAAAGCGGTTTTGGATCTTGGCTCCTTTAAAAACAACAGTGTGAATAGGAAACCAACCTCAGTTCATTATTAACTCTACAGTGATAAGTTACGAAGATTTTTAGAAATTAAAGACATCCACATCAAAATGAGGTGTTTTATAAAAATAGTGGAATTCCTTTGTGATCAACTAATGCTTTTACAGCTTTGCTTCTGATTGGTTGATCAGTCCCTGGTGATGGCTCATACCCTGAAACTTCTTTCAATGAGATGGATTTGTAATTTCAGATAGAATCATCAAGAGGACTAACCAACCTTTCAAAATGTAATTGAATTATATTTTTCTTTATTTACTTTAGAGCCTATTTTATGTTTGTCTTTTTTTGTGTCAAGTTCCTGCAGCATTTTTTTTCTTCCTCTGTACACAGAATGGAGGTTCTTTCAGCTTCAGTAAGTGAGAGGTTTTATGTTTAATATTAGTAATGTGGTTCCACCAGGATCCAAAAGAAACCTTTAGATTATAAAACACATGCAGTAGAATAGATGCCTTTCTTGTGGTTAGTAAATTTATTGTTCTTTGATGATAAGTGCATTAAAATGTTGAAGAAAATATGAATGCAGATTAATTTATTTATTTTGATTCATAATCATTTGTACTTAGGAACTGAACATAGGAAGTCAGTGTTGTGTAATTGGCTTCCTCTATAATAAAGATAAATCAATATGAACTTTAAAAAATCTAAACAAATTAAAGCTAACTATGATAGAGTATGTAACCTCATGACTCAAGGCTAAGGTGTTTAAGCAAGTTTCAAAAATATAATGTAAGATAATTATTTAGGCTATATCTTTAATCTACTCTTTTGTAAAATTTTCATCCTATTGAGCAATTTCTCACAGTCTAATAATGAAATTATTATTTTTTTTTTTTATCAGTTTACGTCAACGAAGCACAATGTGAGAAAACAGTGGGGATGTTTCTTTAACTGAGTGAATTTTCTGCTGTCTCAGTGAGGTGGATGGGAAGTTACAGAGCTGTGCATTAGCTGCAAGCTAAATGTTCAGAAATGCTCAAACATGTCTGGACTGTTAACAATTCATCTTGTTGTTTTGGGGGATTTCCAGGATCCTGTGCCACAGAGATTTTTGACTTGTTTGCTGAAACTTTACTGACATTGTTACAGAGATTCTATATTTGTTTTTAAATGTTTAGTGCAGCACATAAAAAATACAAGGTAAATCTGTGTTTAAAAATATGTTGCAAAATGTGAAGTGTTATAATTCAAGTCATTCCTGGTTACGCTTAAAATGAGTCACTTGACATTTAATTGTTTTTGTTCATACTTAGAGGGATCTCTGAACACCAACAACACTCACACAGCAGTATTCATCTTTGTGTTTTCTTTTCTTTCTTTTTGTTTCCCAAAGATCAGTAAGAGCTTCAGCTCTGCAACTTGAAAATAATAAAGTACAAGAGAGGCACAAACGGGGCTAATCGTTTGTTTAGATTAGAAGTCGCACCACCCACTAATCTTGTTCAGTGGGGGAAACAATGAAAGCACAATTGTACAACAATTACCATCTTGTAATGTCACTTTTGATTTCAAACAGCTGGTGTAATGTGTCTGTTTTTAACTGCTCAGCCATGTAAAGAAAATCAATGCTGACAACAGACTTAGGAGGGTTTCTTTAGTCTTTGTATTATTTAATATCATGAATATAATATTGCTTTGAAATTTGAAACAGTATCACATTTTCAACAACAAACCATACTCTGACCACAAATATGGGCAAAGCATTGTATGCTGGTACAGTTTATTTTTTTCTCTTTTGTTACCCTTTTTCAGACCGCGCTCTTGCTATCTTCAGTAGACCCGAATCAACAGAAATTCTCATTAATGGTCTATGTTACTACAGTGCTCTATACATAACAGTACCTACATGACAAGATCCGTAAGTCACACGGAGGCCAGGAAGTAGACTTGACCTTTCTCGAGACTGGAGTGATACACAGGTTCTGTTCAGCCAGTGATGTGGGACCACAAGTTACCTTTTGACTGTGAGTTGGGAATTCGTCTCGGGGGCAGTGGAGGAGCAGGAGGTGTACAGAGTGAGACCTAAATGTCAGAGTAACGCTGGTTGGCCCCTTTTCCCTCTCTCTCTCTTTTAACCATTTCCCCACTGCTTTGTGCACTAATTCAACACACTCTAACACACTCGCATCGGCTGCTCCCCTTCAACTCACAGCTTGGTGTCCGGAAACTTGAACGTTGGAGCGAGCTACACAGGGAGAATACGAATGTTAAAAAGAGGACAGGTACATGCAGAGCCACATCATGCTACCAATTCTCACTTTAAATAGCTGCTCTTCATTAAAGTGTAATGCTTTTTTTTTTTTTTTTTTTTATAGTGTGCAGCCATACGAGAGCAGGTTGTCCTGGAGACACACAAAATGGAGGGGACGAGTGACAAAAATGGTGAGAAAGGTGGAAACGGAGGGATGGGTGATGAATTAGCATGTAAGCAGAGAGTGGGAACATAAAAGACATATGGCAGATGAAAGAATGGAGACAAGACGCTGCTACAGTACAGTACATACAGAGACTGCTCAGGCCTAATGCATCAGAGGGGACAAAACACAAAGACACTGCCAAACATGCATCATCAGTGGAAGCTAACAGATAAAAGTCAGAACAAAGTGGCAATGACACAACCACAGTGCCGCACAGACAGCAGCTACATCTATACAGTCTTCAGACACACTGTCTTTGGAGAAGAACTCTCCCAATCCTCCTGCGGCACACAGAAACAAGGACAGCGGCCAGTGATGTAGCAGTCCAAACGTCCATGAGGACAGACAAAAACAAAGCAAACAGCACACACAGCTGGCAGTGCACAGGAGGGGGCACCCAGACATGTCTCATCGTCACAATCAGCATCTTTCTTCTGTTTTTCAATCACAGTGCAGGAGGAAAATACTTGGTTTAAAAAATAACCATGTTTTGTTGCCAGCTTTACACACTATTTGCATTAACTCGATGGAAAAAACACACTCTCAATTACGTGAAGTGACATACTTTACGTGTACTGTACCAGATTCGGAAATGGAGTTAAATGGAAAGCTACATGTAATCATGTATAATAAGCTTGCCATGAAGGGAAATGTGCACCAATCTCTGCTGGGGGCTCATAAATATATTGGTGTTAAAGAGGCAGCTCAGGATTTTTTAAGTGGGGTTATCTTAGAAGGTTATTAACAGCAAACATCTTGGTTAGTCCTGGAGGCTGAAACTAACAGCTAAAAACACTGAGTGGACTTCTACCATCTTAAAAAACAACAGTCTAATATGTCACAGCAATTTTCTAAATACACATTGGAGGAGATGCAACAACAATTAACTTCCTGCATGTAACAGCAATTGAAAATGGACCATGGAAGTAGTCATAGTAATGGTCTCATTGTAATAATAAAAACATAATTGACTTATGATCGGCATTGTTTTTCTAAAAGTAAGTTAATCTATGTGAGAACAATTTTTATAAATCTTTCGACCATTGACACAACACTTTACATTGAAATTAAGGATTATTGACGTAATGATTTTTACTAAAAATGTACGGAGAGCAGAACGTCATAAATTAAGTTCTTATCAACTTGAACTTGACAATAAAAACCATGCCAAAATATTAAGCCATTCTTTGCAATACCAGCTTAGTTTCACCAAAGTTTGAATTTGAAGTTGGGGAGAGTGAACTTCATTACATTGTGCCAGAATAATGCAAACTCAGCACACTAGAGAAGAAGGATTTGCTTGTCCAACCTCCATTACAAGACCAGAAATGTATGATTATTGGTTCACTGATCCAAATGACTTTAAGATATAATAGAAGGGTGTTACCAAACTACTGAGTGAAGAGTTTTAAGATAAAAATGTTTCCAATTGCTTGAAAAGTTTATCAGGGAACACATTGAATCTTTTTCTCATTATTGATGGCACATCTCCTTTGACCCAATCTAAGTAACTGTCAAACAGAAAAGTGATATTGTGTTTGTATAACACAATAACATTTTTCAGTTTGATATTTTGGAAAAGAAAAGTCCACTTTGGTATTTACCTCTCTCATATGACTTTTTAACTTCAGCCTTCAGGACATGACCATTTTTTGTTTGTCTGAATGAAAACACCAAAAGACTTCATTACTGAAGGTAAGATATTAGTGTCTTTTTTCTTTTTATTATATCCTCACTTCAAAAGTCTAAACTACAGCTTCAATGAACTGATCTTTGATTGTAGATTACAAAAATACATAAAGCCTGGGACTACCTCCAACATCCTTAATATGCTTACTTTTGTTATTTTCTGTGTCGTTGTCTTCTCTATATCTCTATCGAGATATTTCTAATCTGTTTTCAATTACCTCCCATCTTTAAAAAAGTATCACAAAATGCACTAATACTACACTTGCACTGTAAGAAGACAAAGTTTTAAAAGGGATAGTGCTGCTTTGATTTTTTTTAAACACAGTGGTTTTAGTTTTGTTTTTAAATGAAGAAGATTTGCAGGCTCTCAGCGCTACCATTAATGCTGACAGGCACTGGGCAGTACAAGGCCAAACTCATCTCAACAAACCTGTACCATCATCTACACGTCTTTCCAGCCAGTCACAGTTAGATACAGCAGGAAATCCAAAATGTAACTTTTTTTTTTCTTCTTTCTGTTAAAAACTGGTTGTAGGCGTGCAGCTGTTGGGTGCTGGAGTTTGGCAGGATAGGAGATCAGGTGGGATTTTTTTAGTTAATTATAATTACTGCAATATTGTGTAAGGAGGTTTCAGCTCTCAGTCCACTTTGAGTTCAGACATCAGTGATAGATTTGTGACCAATCCATATGTGGTCTTACTATGAGTACTGTACAAATGAGTAAAAAAATACAGGTTGTTTGCTGCATGTTGCTGTTTTTGTCTTTCACTTATATATATATTTATATATATTTATGTTATTTGTCCATCTTGCATCCCATGCTAGCAAAGCAGCCTCCTCATAGTGCCTCACAGTGGTAGATGCCTGGTAAGACAGGACAGGCTAAAGATGGAGAAAGAAAAAAGTATATAACTGTCTTGAAAGAAAACAAATCAATAAGTAAAAAAAAAAATATATATATATACTTAAAAATGTGAACACAACATAGTCACTCTGCACAACTGAAATCTATATTGTTGGGAATCTTAAAGGAACAGGTCATTATTTTGAGGACAACGTAGTTGCTTTCTTGCAGAGAATGAAGAATGATAACACACAAATAACCATGGATAAATGTTATTATGCTGATATTAGCATGTGAATTACACTTCTGTTTTTATTGTAATCCATCCATCCAAAAGAAAAAAAAAAGAAACCTATTATGTTAAAAATATAACACATTTTTGAATAAAAACACATTTTCTGACAAACTCGCATATTTTTTTGATTATTATGTGATTACTAACAAATGCAAAAGTTTGGAATTTTTTTTTTACTAGTACCATAAACATTTTTTTTTAAAGTTTTTTTTTTTAAAAAAAAATCCAATGTCTAATTAGAGCTAATGTATTCAGTAATGGAAAAAAAGATCCACATGAAATAATTGTCATTCAGATAATACCTAAATAAATTATTGTAAATAAAGCACATTTGTCCATTGACTTTAATTTGTAGATAGATGTTTACAAAAGAAATTATTATGAAAACTTAAAAACTAAATTTTTATTTACCAAGTTCATCTTTAAATTGTATTTTAATAATGTTTGATTATCTAAATAAGACATGTACTATAGAAAATCTAAATAAATGTTAAGAAAAGCATGAAAAATCTGTTTTTACTACCCCAAGTACAATTTTCTAATTTTCTCCTGGATTTTAATATTTGTAGGCCTCCAGTTCTACTGTAGTGTGTAGGAATTACTGTTGATGCCATTTTCAATAAAATTCACTATTTTTCTCCAGGTCTGACAAATAACAGTAGGACCCATGTTGAATGCAATAGCATGACCTCTGTAACAAAGAATAATTACAAACTTAGGTTTTGACCCCTGCAGAGACATGCTTTGCACAAATTGAATATTAAATAAATATTAAAATATTATGCATGTCTAAATGCATAATATGTAGCACAAAACTGAGCCTCTATTACAAAAATATGTCTACCACTATTCTCAAACCTCTGCAAGAAAATAATCAACATTTTCTCCCAAAATGTCAAACTGTTCATTTAAGAGTTAAGCTTATAGACCAATTTAGCCTTACACAAATCATTCCAACATATCTAAAAATACTTGAACTTGCTGTGAAGTCAAGCTTGAACAAATCAAAAATGAACATACTTGTTTTGCCTGTGGAGAAAATAAAAAAAAATGTCTTGAAAGAAGAAGAATAAAGATGCAACCTCTGGGAGCTATTGGGGATTTGTAGGCAGATGCAAGTTGTCAGGAAGAGGAGGATGAGGAGGAAGAGGCAGTTTGGTTGAGAGAGCAGGGCCACTGTAAAATGAGATCAGTCCAGGATCATCTGTTCCAGGGCTCCACCATTAGCTGCAGCAGCAACAGGCGAAGGGGAATCGCGGGGGGGCTGCCAGGGATGTTGTGGGAGCTTGGGGAGAGCCGCAGGAGTGTTTGTCATGGCATGTAGGAGGTCGGCGTGGGTCGCTGGGCGGAGCAAAGGAAGGTGCAGGAGGAGGCAGCCCTGAGGGATGCTATACCATCACAGTGAGAAGGCACGGGGCTCACATGTATATATCTCTGTGAGTGTGTGTGTGTTTGTGTGTTTCTCCGTGAAAGAAAGAGATGAGCGGAGAACCGGATGCAAGGGCAGAGGAAAAAAGTACGAGGGAGGTGCAGTGAGAAGCGGGGGGCGGCCGTGGGGGGTGGCAGGGAGCGGGGCGGGGAGAGAGTCCGGCCTCAGAATATGGTGGTCTCGTACTTGGTGCTGACAGGACGCCTGTTGGAGTCCCGCTGGTCGCAGAGCCAGGTGGTGCTGCCCAGCGACTGCATGTCGCCATCCATCTCCAGGGGGTCGATCTGCCGGAGGGGGTGGGGAGGGAGGAGGGACGAGAGGAGGAGGTGTGAGACGTGTGGCAGTGGAGGCCATTTGTGCCACACTGACAAGTCCTCAGCTCACACACGTGCATGTGGATTAGAGGTACAGTCAGTCCAGTGATCAGGTTATAATCACAGACACTGAGGACTCAATCCACAGAGAATGGATGACATCTGACAGAAAATACTCTCAGCTTCTGTAAGCAGCAGCAGCAAACCCAGACATATGACTCTCTGGAAGCTAAAGAGTATTCTGACTAGTAGTTAAGAAGCAGCTCATTCAAGATGCACATTCCTTCATACTTTATTCTGACAAAACAATGTCAAAATTGCATAAAGAATAACTTAAGGTAAGCATTTTGCAACTATCCATCTGACACCACCAAAGGCAATCTTGTTGCAATGAATTTAACCCTCAATAGCCACTAGAGTCACGTGACCTTTTCACCTTTTCCCACAAAGCCTCCACTAATTTCATTTTCAAACTGTAACATGTAAGATGGAGATGAGAGATGGGGAAAGGGATGAGGAGGTTGTATGAGCTCCAAAATATTAAGAACCACAAAACAAAGAGTCAAAGTGCACTGCAGCATCGCCAAAATAATAATGATAATAATGATAATAATAAAAATAGATATAAAGGAGGTTCAGGTGTGTAAGCAGATGTATGGTGACTGAGGGCTGAATAAAGGAAAGGAAAGAGAAGGACCTGGATTCCAGGGCTAACAGAGTGCAACGGGAGGAAGGAAGGACGGTGGGTAGTACACGTGTGACAGTGACAGCAGCGGCATTCGAGCAGAGGGGCACCCTGGGAAGCAGGAGGACCGAGAAGACAAGAACAAAGACATGTTATAAAAAAGAAGGCAGGAGAGGAGGGACAGAGCATTAAATGGACAGTGAAGAAATCCAGCAGCAGCACAGGAATATCATTAGAAAAATCTGTTTTCATGTCGGGGATTTTTGGCTCTGAATAACAACCGTCCCAATCCCATTTAGCAGCAGCAGCAGCCGAGGACGGCAGAGCTTTGGATTTCTACACATGCTGACGTGGTGTGCATGCGTTGCAGTCGTGAGGATGGAGCAGAGTGTAATTAATTAAACATCAGGTTCATTTGTTTCATCATAAGCAGCAGCTCTTTTTGCACGCCTGACACACACGGACGGATTATGAAACAGTCGCCAAGCCGTTTGAAAAATCCTTTACGCACCCCACGGAGGTGTGTGACGACCATAAACCAAAAAAATAACCCCACATTTACAGTAAAGATATGATTTGTGGTTGTTTGATACCTACTGCATTAGGCTGTCTGGCAAAATTGTTGCTAAGCTCATTTTGTTTATTCTTTGGCATTAGTCCATCCTCATCTTTCCATTTTTATTTTCGCATTTCGTGAATTTTAGCCACTGATTTTTTTTTCCTTTTGCATCTTTTCTGCATTTACGCATCTGTCAGAGTAACTTCAACAAGCATTGAGGCTGGCAGACACTCACTAATTACCCATTACCATAAAAGCCTTTCCTAATTACTTTAAACAAAAAGCAAGAGTGGGGTGTCAGATTCGTCCATATCATTTTTGAAATGCTGGAATTAGATGTGGGTTCGCCATGTGGATCAGCTGCTTCTGCGGGGGCTGACTGTTTGCTTTAGGCTTAGTCTTTTTTTATAAAGCCACGCATGTAGCTGTCAAGAATATACTTAGGACATCTTTTACATTTTAAAACAATTCCGGGCAATTAAACAAGACATTTCCACAGCACTGAGGGTGGGAGTGTTAAGCAACTTCATACATTACCTTTACTGACTGACATAAAGGTAATTTATGTCAGTAGTTCCGTTTAAAGGTCATATAATTTAAATATTAATTCATTAAATAAATATTGTTTATTTCTGTTGATTTTGAGTTCCAGCTTATGAAAACTCAAAATCAGTTTCCCAGACAGAAAGTTTATGTTAACTTATCATGGCAGCCCACATAACTATGGGCAGAACCTGCTTATCAACATTTGCATGATGCACAAGGAGGAGGCACAAAAAGTCATTTTTGAATAAGTTTGCTGTTCCAGTCATGTTAGTGGAGAGTTTGGAGGAAGGAAAAAGCATTGCAGACAAAGGTGCACCACTAACAAGAGAAATTACAACCTCAAAAGTATTGTGAAACATAATACTGAGTCAGTTTTCTTGATCACAGATATGTCCAGGGCATAGGTACAATATTCCTTGCGGTAAGCCACTATTAAACTGGAGACAAGAACAGTCTTACCTAAACTAAGAAACTAAGAACTTGAGAAAATGACTAAATTGTTGCTCAGTAGTAAAAAGTCTTATTTTTTAGATGAAACTACATGTTGTATTTCATTTTGAAATCAAGTTCCTATCGTCTGAGGACAAAAAATCTAAGAAGCTCTGGATGCAGTTTAATATTTCAGTGATGATTAAAGTGATGATTTGGTGAGCCATTTCATTTGGTGTTGATCCGCTGTGTTTTGTCAGTTTCAAAATCAGCACAGCCACCTACCAGCAACCTTAAGAGCTGGTAGTTCCTGGATCCCTTTACCAACAAGCTTAATGAGATACTGATTTTACTTTCCAGCAGTTCTTGGTGCCTCCCCACACCACCAAAACACCAACATGATTGAAAAATCCATGGGGAAAGAAATTATCTGCACAGTCTGGATGCTCATAAGAGAGAAGATGAGAGACAACAGGCCCATCAATGTAAAACAGCTGAAGGCCACTATTAACCCAACCTGGGCTTCCTTAACTCCTCAATAAGTAGTAAAATGAGCTGCAACAAGTATTTATTCTGTTCACTGGACACTACACAGTTCTCAAATAGGTGGGCATCCTATGTTAGCCCCCTTTTTTAAGATTGCCTAATTTTTAAAGGAAATAATAACATTTTCCTAGAAGTTGAATTTTAAGTTTTCATTAACTACAAGACAAAAAATATCAAAATGAAAATAAATAAAGATTTGACATTTATCACTTAATTTTTTAATTGGTCCATAAAGTATGCAAGTTTATTTTTTTGTATTGAATTCCTGAAATAAATGATTTCTTCGTTGATTTTCTAGTTTACAGAGATTAGGGCTGAAACAATTAATCGGATGATTCATAATTAATCAGTTATTGAAATAATCCCCAACTAAATTAGTAATTGATTGATTGTTAACTGGAGTACACAGACAATGTACGGAGAGCAGCAATTAGTCAAAGCTGTACCATAAATATATACATACATCTTCATTTAAGTTTAGAAACTGTATTAAAACAGTTTCTGTAAAAAGAACATTTTAATTAAGAACTTTTTGCTATCCAATTTTTAATCAGTTAATACAATAATTAATCAATTAATCTACAACTGATCAAGCATACACTACAGGAATGCTATATTATTGCATTTTTTTAAGTATATTTCTTATCTTAAAAATATTTAAAAAAGTATACATTAATATTTTTTATCTGATTAATTGCTTAATCAATTAATAAAATAATCATTAGTTGCAGCCCTATCAGAGACGCACAGGTCCTTGTTAAGCTGCTAAACTCTGCTGGTTTCCTGACACTCAAAGCCATTAATGTTGTAACAACTGTAACATTGTGGGATGGGGCTTAGGAGACAGTTAACAACACTTTGGGGATGATATATAAAATTTGTTTAAACCAACAACATTTTGGAGCAGCATGAAGCATTAAAACTAATCACAGATGACAAAAATCAGTCCCCGTCTCATCTAAAACCTGAACACTGAGCCAGGCTCATTATGCAGATGTGTGCATACTCCATATTTTATGGCAAGAGGCAGATGGTAAAACAAAATGATTTGTGTTTCTGCATAAGCAGTTGGTCCTGCAGCATACACACACTCTGAGGTGACAGTGATTGCTGAACGCCTATTATATGCTGCCAGAAAGGTCAATATGTCAATGCGTTCCCCTGGGAGAAAATACGCAGCCTACTCAATCATAGGTGAGAACATGCAGGCGTGTCCTCCCACCGGGGGGGCTGAGCTTTTAGGATTGACCCGCAGTGTATCATTCATCTGCCTGTGAGCAACAAATAAAGCTTTCATTCATCACTTCTTTTTTTTTTCGCATATGCACCAATAGAAAATCACCACTGATCGGGATGGACTCTCAGTGCTGTGGGGTATGTGAGTGGAAGCTGGTGGAAAAGTAATGACTCATCACTTTTTTTCCCCCACACACAGCAAATTTTCCTTTGTAGGTGGCGTATTGGGAATTGAGCAGCGGAGGGAGAGAACTCAGCCATGAGGTCTGTGTATATTTTCTGAATTATGACTCCATAACTGCATATTTCTACCAGTTCCTTCACCTTATAAACATTGAATGACTTCAAATAACAAGAAAAGCCTAATAAAAACCATTTTTTCCTCCTTTCTTGATACTCACCGCTGATCTTCTCGTGCTGTTCCACGACTGAGACACTGGGCGGCTGGTTTTGGTTTCTATGAACTCTGAGCCCAGAGATGTTGGAGGCACATAGTGTCTCGCCCTGGCCTGAACTGCCATCTGATAAGCCACCTCAAAGGCCTGTCCCAGTGTTAAGATGATCTCATACGTTTGAATCTAAATCAGAAAAAAAAGTTAAAACATTAACTGACACGTATAATCTCAAAAATGCTTTATTCATTTTTATTCAGCCTCCATAACTCAAAGTTTTGCAGAACCACATTTTACTAAAATTAAAATATTATTTGGTATTTCGCACGCCATCCATATTCCCATCAACTGCATGAGGTGAAGCCACCTGCATGTTCTCCCTGTAATTTCCCCAAAGTCTGTTGGCAGTTGGTTAAATTGAACTTTATTTAAGGCTATCAGAGGAATGGAATCTTATCACAAAAGCACATCATAATGTTTTTGATTTTTATTTGTAAAAGAATTTAGATTTTTATTCTCCCACTTCCCACTTTATGCTGAACTGTGATTACATATTTCAACAAATATGTTGAAATTTGTGGCATTCCAAAATGTGTAGAATTTCAAGTGGAAATAAAACTTATTATTACTTAGTATTATTTCAAGTGGAACTGTGTACTGCTTAATGTGTAAATTATGTACTTTATGTACAACGAAAGCTTTGTTATGCATAAAATCAGTATGGACCTTCTTTTTCGATATATCTGTGACCAATTCTGTTTTACAAATCTTAATTACTACAAAATGATGAGCACATGCAATATTCATAGATGAATCGTTAGCCCTGAACGGCTCCATGTAGCATAATGTATCATTACATATTAAAATGTTTTGAACAACAACTAAAAGGAAACCGATTCAGGAGAATTTCTTCCTGCTTAAAAAACACAGACAATTCACAGACTGCTGACACTGATGACTGATAATTACCCCTTTTCACACAAAAAGAAAATGCAATGATTGTTGTTGACCTTTTCACAGTTACTGAGACATTGAGCAAAACTTCAGATGAAAAGTGATTCAGTCTAACAGTAGAGACCAAATCAAGCTATTTGATGAGATGATAGAGACGAATAAAATGCCAACAGGATGTTTGCATACAAGTTTAACTGCAGGTAGCTGATGACATGCAAAGAGCAGTGATTATTATAACTCTTGACAAAATGACAAACAGGTTCACATTTGCATTTCCCACAGTTTAAAACTGGTTTGAATACTTACGACTTCCACAGTACTGAAGACGTGACAGAAGTGGTGGCCGCTCTTCGAGTCCTTGGTGATGTAAGCAAAGGTACAGAGGTCATCTGGGTCCTGGGCGGCACACGAGATGTTTCTGATTTCATGCTCTGCAACTATCATCTGTTGGAGACAGACATGAGGTAAAATGTGAAAAGTAATCAATCTCCATCAATTTGACAGCAATTTTTGTGTTGAAATCTTTATATCTGTTAGCACAGATGCTAACATCACTTCACCTTAGTGGCAGCATCGATGAACTTGACACCTCTATAGGTAATGGACAGTATGACAACTGGGCCCTTTTTGGAATCCTTTGATTTCTGAAATGAAAAAGATTCACATCATTGCCATGTTTAAAAAAAAGAGAAACTGATTATTCTTCATTTCCTCAGATTTAATGATTCATAGTTTTGGTCAGAAGTATACATACACTCTTTATAGGAATGAATGTCATGTCAATCTGGAGCTTTTCAAGACGTTGCAGGTTATGCAATTCAAACATATATATACACCACCACTAATATTTGTGAAATCTGTCTGTAAGTTGCACTTTAAACACCCAGTTTTTGTAACATTATTCTGGGTTGTTGGTGTTAGAATCAGTTAAATTGATTTAAATGGGTTGGTTTTCTGACACAAACTTTCAAGCTCATAGTCTGCAGATTTTTAATAGTCTAGCATTGACCTCAAGGACCTTCTACGAGGCAACTGCTACCAACTGTATCACCATGCCACCAAGTCATGTGGTTTGATAAGAAGGGCTTTGTGCCTTTGAAAATCCCAAGTACCTCTGTCCTTCAAAGGACACATCTACTCAGGTTACTGAGTATAAATATTCGGGAACCTGGCCAGACAACATTCTGCCCTTTCCAAACTGCACTGACAAATTAATCTAAGGTTAAATTAAAAGTCAGCTTTTCTCTTTCACATTCTCTTCTAAACTAATATTTTAAAAAAACAATACCATCATTTCCTTGTTTAATTATGATGTAACTTACAGAAGGGTATGTAAGAGCTCACTCTAAAAACCTTGGTGTCCTCTCCAGCTCTGCCAACCAATTTGCAACAAATGATCCGTCCAAAATTCACCACTGCACTCCAAAGTCCTCTCTGAACTGGTAATCATTACACACCAGCCACACATTCATTGGTTCATGTTAAAATACAAAACACTCTTTGGTCTTTCACTCCACCTAGTCCTATTGCAGCTAAGTCTTTCTAAACTTTATCATTAATGTTTTATCAAAATAGCGTTCATGCTGTCTTTCTTTTTTTTTGTTCCTTTTTTTGGAACACTTTTTTCATTTTTGTTCAAAAGAGCCTGTCTTTTATGAGACCACATTTGTATTGAAGAAATTGTTGTAACACCAGTTTTACACTGCGATAAACTTAAGAGGGTGTCAACTAAGAAACAAGCATCTGGTCCAAAATTGAAACCGTCAGGCCTTACCAGAGGCACAAAAAACAGACAAATTTCTACATATTGTTTTTTGATAAGTTACATCAACAACCAATGAAATTACACTTTGCTTGTCCTGGTTGATTCTCTTGAAACTAGAAGATGAATACATGTTTTTTGAATAAATAAAATTGCTCACAATTTGCATCACAATTGAGTGGAAAAGCAAGGTTTGGATCAGGGTGAAATTTTTAACACTTGACAGCTTGACACTGTGCCAGCTGTCAAGCATCACACTGAGTTTCACTAACTTGGTACTTGTACAATGCAAGGTGAGTACTACTACATATATATTGTATAAACCTAAGCTCATGCCAATATCAAAAGTGTGTTTTGAAGGGATAAAGGAAGCTAACATGATGTTTCAGAAATGTTTTTCCAAAGGTCTCTATGTGATGGAAGAAATTCTGGAATAAGTTTTAATTTATTTTTTGTCCCAGGAAACCAACTGATTTGAAGATATTCTGTCAGTTTGGCCAAAGAATGTTGAATATTCAACTAGAATTATTCCAGAATGTATGGACAAACCTTCTGAGGGACACATATAAATCTTTGAGCCTGTATATGGAAGGTTGACACAATTGTGTAACAACAAAAATATTAAATTATTCACTATAAGACTCAAATTCTCATGATAAATGAACTTCAGAACAAAAACATGTATTTGTTCTTTTTAGGTTGGAGTGGGAAGAAAAGCAAAATTCTTTAACTCACCCTAATTTTAGCACAGGCATCTTGTGTGGACTCAATTCCTCGTAAATCCCTGATTATCAATGATCCTAAATACTGAGGGGAGAGATAAATCAAAACAGTTCAGAATTCAGTGTCCTCATTGCTCATGACGATCAAAACCAAATAAAGAGAAGAAAAAATATATCTATTTAATGAAACAAAAACAGATGAAACGTGTGCTGAAGATAGAAAAGGATACTTACTGTTGCCTCGTACCTGCAGGAGTCCAGGATGAGCTTCTCAGGCTGGTGATGCCAGGCGGACACGGTGGCGTACGTGGCAGATTGGCTCGGTGGCCGGAGGTTCAATCGAGACTCTTTATGTCGTTCACTGTGTCTGTCCTGCAGAGATGCAGAGTCACAGCCCTGCATCCCACTTTCTACAGGTAAGACTGGGATTTTTGCACTACTTTGGGTAAATACATTCAAAGAACACTCAAAGACCTTTTGACTCCCGATACTAATTTGTGTCTCTGTTGAACTGCTGAGTTACAAGACCTCTAACTGCTGCATATTAAAGCAAAAGCATCTGAAGTCTGTCTGGTCAGCACTTTTTGGTAAGTCGTTTTTTGATATCCGAGCAGGCTCATAAATATTCATGCATGTTCAGCCTTCAGGTCAGTGCAGCATGTGCTGAGCTCCTTCCTAAATCACTTGTCAGAATAAAATATACTTGTGATAATAACACACCAAAGTTCTATCAGAAAGGTATTGATTTAAGATGTCATTTAAAGCAGACAGTAGAACATATTTCTTCATTTCCAGAATGATGTTGTTTCTTTTTCTCTCATTGCCTGACTGAGTCAGAGACCAGGCGTGCAAGCTTGACTGTTTGTGTCGCAGTTTGACCTTTCGCAAATGCTAAAATTTGATCACAGAGATATTTTTAGCTCATTCTCACGCAAAATAATCCAAGACACCCAGGGAGGCTAAGCTTCATGATATGAAAAACAGCTGCAGGGCTGGGTTATTATTTAATGCAGCCAATTTTTTAACCATCCACTGATGTTATTTTCATATAAATGTATGATGCTGCGCAAAATGCAAGAGAACAGAGTGAAAATTAATGTGTTTTTTTCCTTTTTTATGTATTTTTAATAATAAATTTAGCAAGGGGTTGGACCAAAATCTTGCCAACCTTTGTGTCAGCCTTTTTATCTGTGCTTGAATAAATTCATCCAATTATTTAAGCCTTGAGGGACAATTGACTGAGTTTAGTCTGCTGAACATGAAAAATATTAATAAATGCAATGAGTTGCAGTTTTTATAACCATAGGACACAGCAGTAGGATTTGAAAGGTTACCATTTAATTTATTTTGAACTTACCACGTTAAGATGTTTTGTAGAAAATTCATTTGATAATTGCACATAAATGGACAGAGATGCATTATTTAGAGCAAGGCTCTATGGAATTAAAATCTGCCCACTAATTATACTGCTATATTAAACTGTGGATGAACATAGCAGTTCTGCCTCTGGGAAGAAAGCAAATATGCTGAATCCTCCTCCATTTTTTAAACCATTAATTCTCTCATAATAAGCTGCAGTGGGTGGCTTCTTTAACTGAGATCCAAGTGAAAGAAGTTGAAACTCACTACAGAACGCGGCCTCTCATTGTAGGATCGCAGCGAAATACTGCAGTCTTGATCCACTGCTCTTCGCCTCCGGTCCGACTCGGTCAGGGGGAGGAGCATGTCCATGGAGCGACTGGTGTAGGGGTCCAACTGACTGAGGGGCGAAGTGGTCTGGGATAGGAGGTCATGGAACTGTCACAGAAAAACACACAGAGGCACACCAAGTAGATTAATGTTTTGACAGCACTGGTTTTCCTGGTCTCCATCCAATCTTTTGACAATAGATTGCTCTCTTGGTTTATTTTAGCACAGTTTAATCTGCCTGATAAATCAGCCTTTGTATTTAAGTGGTACTGAATCACTGCCACATTTCAAACATCTTTCTCTGTAATGAATTAAAAATAAAACTGTTGACCACACGATACTGGTTAATTTTATATTGGGTTTGTGGGGTTGTTATTGTTGTGACACATTAGAAGTCAGACAGTTACTTTTAAAAAGCAGTTCTTATCATCACTTTAATGTTATCAGAACAAAATAAAACTTTTAGTCCATATCGCTCTGCTCTATTGGGGTTTAATCTCCACTTATCCAAAATATATAAACATAAATGCTATCTAAAGAAAATATAAAGTTACAGTTTACACAGAGCACATAAATTGAACAACCTTTCTAATTATGCACATTAGATATCTACTGTACCAACTAAATTACAGAAAGGCAATTTCTGTACCTTATTAAAGAATCCACTAAAAGCATTGCAGTCTAAATAATCAAAAAGTCACAGCTTTTTCAGTGAGGGTTGGTATAGCTGTTATGGGGTGTCAATATCTTACTGGCAGCTGAAAAACCTTAGTTTAATCATGTTTTGGAGAATCAGGAATTCATTCTGGTGGAGTTAATCTAATAGCTTCTTGGGAAATACTCATTGAAGAGCAGATTTTCACCATGCGATGCTAGTTCACAAACCTTTCTCGCAGTTTAAGAAAATGCTAGGACATAAAATGTTTTACCCCGTCACTCATGCAGACAATAGATGTCGACACAGTCACTATTTTCTCAGCTACACAATGCCAGAAGATGAATGTGAATCAGTCAGGTCTCAATTCTTCCTGCCTGATCCCAAAAGCAACTGAAAATCACGATCAAAGGTGCTTTTCAATAATTCAATCAAAAGGTTAATATATTTCAGCAATTCTGTTTGAGAAAGCTTTGTTGGACACATTGTGGTAATTGTCAAATATTTTGTTATGCTAATTTTTATTATTAAAATTAAAACCAAAATATCAGAATATTAGAAAATTGGCCTCAATGCTAAAAAAAATTGGATTCTTTATATATATATATATATATATATATATATATATATATATATATATATATATATATATATATATATATATTATATATATATATATTCTTGCCTAAAATTATGAGTCTGTTTTGATTTAAAAGCCTCTCAAGACCGATATTATCAATTTTGCTTGTGAATCTTTTTCTGACACGGTTTTTCCTTCCACTCAACATTCTGATAATCTGCTTGTCTGAGCACAACTATCTTATATATATATAAGATAGTTGTGCTCAGAAAACAGACTCATAATTTTAGGCAAGAATCAAAGTGAAAACAGCATTCCTTATGTTGTTTATTTTTCAACAAGCCTTGCAGCACTGCATGATGTAACTGCTAATGCTCACCAACATCGTCAGTAGAAGACTACTTCTACAAGCTTTTTCATCTCTGATCAGCACTTGTTTTTTTATAATCTGGCTCATACAGTTATTGCCTTTTCTCTCCTGCCCTTTGTCTTGGGACTTGGTAATAATGACTCAGTTTTACAGCCTATAGTTGTCAAGGAAACAACAGAAAATAGCATCAACATAACTAAGACTTTCATTGAGAGTTTCAAAAGATGAAAAACATTTTTTGAACTTTGTTGTTTTTCATGCAAAGGATTCCATATTTAGACTAGCTTGCCACCAGTAATAACAAAGTTGAGCTTTGAGCTCCCAAGTGAAACAGTGGCTTAAACAGAGACAAAGCTGTGAACACTGCTGCTCGCACAGCCGATACTGAGCAGCAATTTTCTTCTCTCTCTATTATTCTCTGCTGTTATTGTTTTGTGCCAATTTTATGCTTATGCACTTTTCTCTTATGTTTTGTTTTCTTGCTTTTTTAAATAGTTTTGTTTCTATTTGTAGTTTTAATGACTTGTGATTTTTAAAATGCCAGACCAGAGAATAAGCCTGGAAATTCACCTTCAGCTTAGAAAGTCAAATAGTTAAAATGTAACAATATTTAAAAAGCAATTATTCTCTATACCAGTTGCAGTCAATAGCAGCTGGCCTAGTCCAGGACAGTCTGGACAAAACTCTGAATAAGAAACCAGAGTGTATTTTTAACTTGGGGAATCCAGTCAATTAAACAGTCAATTAGCTCTAAGGTAGTTTTAAAGAAGGCAAATAAATCTGTATAGATAGCTCCATAATCTGAATTAAAACAAACTGAAAATTTATGGGAAAAAACCTGAATGTCTGAGACGATGTCCACAGAACCTTCAAGATTTTTCAAGACAGACTGAGTGGAAAAAAAGGTCAAAATTGTACCAGGCAAATACTTGATCCAATTAGAATGTGTCATTGCAAAAAAAAAAAAATGCATCTTTACTAGTATGTAACGTATTTCAGTTGGATATTCAGGGTACTTACAACACATCATTTGTGGACTTATCTATGTTGATTTCTTTTTATTTTTGTTGCTACCAACATCTGATATAATTACCATGTCAACAACTTCATCAGATTTATATTTACTGAGAAAACATTGATGTATTTACAATTCTCCCTGCCAAACATCGCTTTTTGTTGGAAGTTAATTCCCACAAGGCAGCACCAAAATAACAAAGAGGGCAGATTAAGTGTTAAGTATGTAAACTTCATAATCAGTCTTACCATAATTGGGGACAGCCGACGGGATTTAGAGGGAGCTTCTTCATAGGGTCTCTCTGCTAGAGATGCAATGATCCTCTTCCTGTGGCCTAAGGGCCCGACCTTAATGACCTGGATGGAACAGTATCACTCTGAATTTCCATTTCACAGTCATATGAATATCTCATACAGAACAATTTATCCAGACAAAGCTAAGTGAGATAAATATAAAAACACACTGGCGGACTTGATGCTATGTACTCTTCACTGGCTGGCAAACAGAAGCGACTCTCGTCAATAATTCAGCTTCAATCTGTTTTGCCATGAGCCTAAAGTACAACACTGCGTCCTTCTTGGGATGCTCTAAAATTCACAAGCCATATTTGGATGATGAGCTACGAAAACAGAGAGGACCTTTCAGACCTACAGAACATTATCCAGAAAAATATAGACAGTGCAGCTGTATTTTCCGACTGCCATACGGAAAATTGCACAACAGAATAACATCTTTATGAGTACAATCTCTGCTTAACCATTTACAAGAACCACATCTGCTCATAAGTCTAAAAGTCTTGCAGAATGAAGCAAATATTCATTTCATGTAGTAAAATCTCATCACCTTAATACTATATATTTGCATAATTGGCTATTAACATTCATGCTCATCCTCAAAGGGTGGATGTTGAGTGATTAATGTTACATTTGCAATTATGTTCCTGGTACAAAACCTTCCAGAACAAGCTCATGTAATACTTTGTCTGATCGGTTCTATTATTCAGAAGCAGAAAAAGCAAATAGTCTGTGCATTTATTTCTGGTTATGTTTTTATTCTCCACAAAAACTCCAGCAAAACCAGTGAACACAACTATAGTGAAAAGAACCTTGGAATGATTTTGGAAACGTGACCTGGATCGTAGATCAAGAAGCTCCATGCTATTCGCTCTAAAATGCTGAAGAGGATGTAGAAAATGTAATGGGCAAAGAGCGTTCTGCCAAGATGCACACAGGCAGTTCTTGCTGCTCTGCACACGGAGAGTAATGTGCCATGCACTCAGACCCCCATCTTTCTTCATCGCAGTCTGCTGGACACCGTCCCTCTCCCACTGCATTGGCAGCAAGCTTGGCTGCTGCTACTGCAGCTCTTTCTGCAATTTTACCAGCGCTGCCGTTTTGTTTACTGCCACCAGACGCTGCAAACATAATATAATATCTTCAAGCACATTCATTCCCAGCTTCTGTGCTATTATCCACTTACATAGCAGACAACGATGGCTCATCTACTTTGTTTGCCTGGATGTCCTCAATAAACATGGCACTAGCTAACATTCAAAATGCTAAAATAAATAACATTTCACATAATGGCGAGCTAAATGTTAGAAGCCGCACTGGTGATTACCAAAGGGTTGAAACCTAATACATTTCCAGCAGAGAAAAAGCCATTCCATCAAGAATAGTGAACATCCATGAAATTCAAAAATGTGAAAATATTACAAATAAACCATAAGACTGGGATCTGTAACACCTAATCTTTTGCACACTGTCTTTTTCACCTTATAAAACAATATGCAAAGTTTGAACACATAGAGAACTGATCAATAAATCATCCAAATACAGAATGAGTGCTTTACACCTTAGTCATCAACCTAAGCTGACTGGCTGAGCAAGGAGAGTGTTAATCAGAGAAGCAGCCAAGAGACATTTTGTTTGGCAGGTAACTGACACCCTGAACACATCAGGTCCACCATGCAAAATGGTGTAGGCAGGATTATGCTGTGGTAGTTAATTTTCTTTCAACAAGCACAATAGTCCAGTCGAAAGACCTGAGACTGAGTTGGAGGATTAGATTCAGCACTGAACATGAAGTCAGAGTTACATCAGAGAGGTTTTGATCAAAGTACAACTATGTGTTAGAATGTCCAAGACCAAACAAAATTAAATGAGGAATTTAAGCAATGGTTATTATACTGTGCTAATTTGAAATAAACTTCCAAAAAACTGCAAAACTGCTGAAACAAGGCTAAAAGCTATTTGCTTAGACTTTCCTTTGATTAATAATAAATAGAACATTGATTAATTCTGGACTGAAATACAACTTTTCATTACTTCTCTCTATTCTGTCACTGGAATAGTATCTTTCAGCTTTTGTTTGTCAATTGTGTTATGCTTTTGTCATATAAAGCACCTTAAGATGCTTGGTTGCTGAAATGTGCTATTCAAATAAACTTGACTCAAGTCAAGCAATAAACAAGGATCAAATTAATAAAAGGTCACAGATGATGTATGACATTTACAAAAACAAATTCAAACTGCTTTTGAGAATTAATTAAAAGAAAGCTCCACTCACAAAATGTGTGCAATTTTAAGAACTGCTTGATTGAAAATGCAACATGCATCTCTCAGTTGGATCATCCGTTTTAAGACCATAACAAATTAGTCCTCCTTTATAATCACTGATTACCATAAAATGTCACAATATTTCCCTAAGGACCAAACCAAATTAGACTTTTTCTGTCATCCCTCACCCACTTTTCAACTTAATTTATATTATCTGTTATTTATCTACTAATTACTCTATGATTTCTAAAGCATCTGAGCTGTAGTTTTATGGACATTTTTTCTATCTTTGAAACACTTTTTTTGATTCTTCTGCACTCGAGTATTAAATGCCTCTTAACCTCAAACAGAATCCATGACATTTATCTTTCAGTGAGAAAGTTTTCATTGCCACAAAAGTGAAATTTTATATCAGCTCATTATAACATGTTAAACATTTAAAGTTAAATACTTAAACAACTCTTACATTGACAATTTCCAGCTCCCACAAGTTCTTCACACACTCCAGGGTTCGGTAGCCATTAGAGAGAAAGTTGGGAAGATACTCATGCAGGCCAAGGCCGTCCAACCAAGAGGCTAAAGATGTGCTGCCATCACAACCCAGTGGTTTCACCTACAGACAGAAAGACAGGTGCAGGAGAGCAAGTGCTGTGGTGTTAATGTCAAATTAGGAGTAAAAGAGGAAGCAGTGCTAAATCCAATTTTCCATTGTGAGTTCCACTTGCAATGCGGAGTTCTGCCATGTTATCCTAACATAGAGTCTCAAGCTATAGACAATTTCAACTAGTCCAGGGATCTGCAACCTGGGCTTCCAGAGGCACACGTGGCTGTTTGGCCAGTCCAATGTGGCTCTTACGAAACCAAAAGAGAAACATTTTGATTATGGATGCAGCAAGAAATTGTCATTTAATGAGTTTTTCCATTAGTTATTATGCAAAAACTGCTTTTAATATCTAAAACTAAATGCCTCTTAAATCTTTTAAAACATAGCAAACTTCAAACTGTCCTACCTATATTTCTTAATTTTCCATATTTACAGAAAATCTCATCTCATTCTACAAAATAGTTTTTTCTTCTTCTGTAAAATCAGATTGGCTTTTTTTGTTGTTGTTTTTTGCAGCTCCAAGTGAATTTTATTTTGTAGTACTGGGGGAAAAAGTGGTTCTTTGAATGGAAAAAGTTGCAGACCTCTGAATTTGTCACAACAATTTGCAAACCAATTGAATTTTTATGTCTTGTTCAGAAAAAAAAATACAAATCTGACCAATAACAAATAGCTCATAATTTTATGTTGTAAAAAAATGGTATTCATTCCCTCGTCATCTCCGCATCCACTTGTGAACTCATTCATCTCTCCATCCAATAAACAGAATCTCCTAAAGTAGATTATAAGGAAATTTAATTATTTTGTGAGTTTAAGATTATAAGTAATGAATAAAAAATGAGAGCAGTGGAAATCCGAATTCTGCACAAAAATCTATATTTATGTATTAATATTGCAATTCTCTTTTGAATTATGTTGTAATAAAGCAAAACAAATCCATTCCATTCAGCTTCATTTGTGGCTTAGTTGTTGGCCTAAAACTGATTACTGTTATGTACAGATTATAACTTCCAACCAATCCTGAAGGGAACAATATCACATTCACATCCATTTACAATAAAAACCTTTATCTCATTTCATTTTGGCTAATTGTCATCTGCTGTTTAAGTACTGGAGTCTATTTTTCTGGATATGGTGTTAAGTACCTTGGGAAAGCCACGTGCTGCATGGAGGATTTTCTTTCTGTGCCCCGGGTCAGTGATCCCCATGTCTCTTAAATCTTGGTCCTCCATCACGTTACTTCCCTGCATGTGCACAAACATGAGAAACATGCAAATAAACTCATCAACATACATGCACAACCACATGGATGAAATCATCAGGAACATCCATGCAAAAAACTTCTTTCAGCTACAGCTTTGAGCTAAAATGGCCTACATATCACATAGTATGTCTGCTTCTCACTCATATGAACATAAAATATTTGCTCTGAAAATATCCAATCAATAAAACTGTTACGACTTGTTCTACACGCTTCCTGAGAACAGCTAATTGCAGCTGTACATGTACACAAACACAGAATATGCACATCTCTGACACAAGCACTAACAACAGAATGGGAGGACAATGAAGTCAAATAAAATGTGCATGCCAGAAGTAATCAATCTAATCTGGTGCGACTCAGAGAGAACAAAGCCTCCGAAGCAGCAGCATCTACAGGACGCCTTGGTTGCTGTTCTGGTGTGTGTCCCAAAATTACATCCATTATTTCACTATATCTTTCACAATTACTGTTTGATTAAAACCATGGAAACAATCTACAATTATAACACTATTCTAATCTCTGAAATCATGTCTAAAAAGCAGATTCTTGTTTAATTCGTGGAGATGTTCACGCTCAGCTCCAGAGGTTTTGTCTTCTTTTCCTTTTTTAAGCAGGAAGAAAGTCACAAAGATAACCAGGAAAATGAGAAAGAATGTTAAAATGCCCTGTTGTCTTTACTCAAACAGCTTTCACTGGATTGATTTCTGAACACACGATGCAGCAACATCAGGGTGCAGTCAGGAGATTACTCACTGATCGCTGTAATAAAAGGTCAAAATGAAGTTGTGTCGGACGTGAGGGAGGCCCAAAATAGATTCTCCACTTTTATTAACACAGTTTGAAGTTTGATGATGCCTCCAGGACTCTGCAAACTTATTATTTCATGCTGCATTTGAAACATGTGACGGGAATGTATGCTTCAGTTCTTACGTAGCTTATGAGCTATGGTGGCTTGATTTAATCGGATACGACTTGCAGATGTAGCCATGGAAGAAGTCCTTCATCTCACTAAATGCATTCGGTTAAAGCAGCAGTGAATTAGAATTGCTCTATTGGTCTGCCCCAATTGTTAAAAAAAAAGTTCCTATTTCAAGATGCAGTGGGCGTTAATGGTGAACTGATGAGGAAAAATAGGTTTATGTGTTATAATATGTAAGTTCAGCTCCACATTATGCCAACCGAAACAGAAAGGGCTGCAGAGACTGATGCAATATTAATATGGTAAAGATGCAATGTGTATGCATGATGGGCAACTTCTAGATGCTCCACACAAGACAATATGCCTCACTGCCACATTTGTTTGGAAATTAGAGCAGCAAAGCATATGAGAAAAAAAGGAAAGAAATTATGTGGATTTTTAGTCTGAAAGGAAACGTGCAGGCATAAAGGCAGAGAGAAGGAAAACCACTACCACCCTATTTCTGGTGGCATGAAAAGAGCACAAAATGATAATCGTCGTGTAAAAATTATGAGAATGGGCGCACAGCTGTTCATAATTTATGATCCCTCAAAAGCCGCATCTCACAGCAGTCATCACGTGCAGAGCGCCTCGCTGAACCATGCCAGCGCCAGCCCCTTTGCTCTAAAAGGAGAGTAAGGGGAACTTTGCAGTACAGTATCTTCAGCTGTGACGTAAGTGGTTTGTAGGTGCAGTGAAGCATATATGCGGCGCTTCCTGTCGCACCAGAACCAGAAAATTCACTGGTTTCTGGTGTAATTAAGACAAAAATAGCAACATTAAAGTGATGAACTTCAGTTTAAAAAATGGAGATGAGGACCAAGGAGCGAAGGTGGTCTTACTGGCTTTTAAAAGAATTATTAGTTTTATTAACCAGATGTTTCCAGTAAGGTTATACAATATTAAGCAAGCGCATGAGGTGTGACAATGATGATAAATGTTGGAATAAGTAAGCAAATAATTTACCATACATGTTCATTCCTTACTGTTTTTGAGTTCATTGCAAACATAAACCCAATGATGATGAGACACCTAACTAGCTTCTGTAAAAATTTTTTTTTTTTAAAACAATATGGTTTGAATAAAAAAATTTAAAATATTGTTACAAACGCTCTTTGGCAAAGAAATTACTGTAAAAGTATATTAATGACTTTTCTAGAGAGACAGACTCAAAGATTTTCATTTGTAAAAACAGTACGCAAAAAAAAACTATGGACTGTTTAGATTTTATAAATTTAAATAAAATATTGCCACACGGACATCACCATGTCTTTTATGCTGCAAGTCATCCTGGGAGATTACACATGTGAGGACTGTCATCTCGGCAGAACAGTAATTTCTGTACATTGAGTAGCATTCAATGCTTTCAATTTGACCCAGAGCACATTGAAATACAAGGCAATGCAGATATGACAAGGGTAAATGAACTTGAGAAGGACAAAACAGATGAGAGTTTGCTGAAAAAGCTGGTGTTTGTTCTACTGTTGCTTGGAAGTGACAACCAAAAAGGAGAATGAATGCTGCAAACATCTCCAGTTTCTATCTCAAGCTGTTTAAGATAAGAAAGAGAACAAAACACTTCATTTTCACTATCTTCCAATTTAAATTTTTTGTTAGCTCATTTGTTTCAACTGATTTCTTGTGTCCAGCACATTGAGGCGGTTTGAGTCATTCCAGACGTTTTGTGTACCACCCTCATCAACTTTCACAGCTTTGATTTCTTATGTTGCTGTTAACATAAGAAATCAAAGATTCACAATATGTCAAAAAAGGACATCCATAAGTGAAAAATGTAATAAGGACATACAAATAACTTTTGGGACAATATTAAAATGGTTTAACATTTATAACATTGTTTGTGTGATTAAAGCCAACAAACACTTTGTTTTTAATGTCTGAAATTAAACCAGGCTAAATGTTTTTGTTTCAGGTGAATAAGAATTATCATACTTATTTCATTTGCTAGTTTCCAAAATAATTAGAGCAATAAGGTAGTGTGAGGATGGTAGCAACATGTTGTGTGGGTGTTTCACTGCATATAAAAAAACAAACTGTGAATTTCCTAAAATAGTTGAAATAATAAGCAAAGAAGATTACACATCTTAAGACATCAGCCAAGTTGTTCAAGCTTTTGGATATCTAAATGTAGATATTCCAAATGGATAATAACCCTAAGAACACCACCGAGGTACTTACAAAGTAGCTTATGGAAAAATAAGACAATAATTTGAAGTGGTGCAACCACAAAATCACACTTCCACAGAAAATTTGTGCACAGAGCTTGAAAGGTGTGTGAGGCCTAACAATATGATTGTGTTACACCAGTTCTGCCAAGAGGAATGGGGTGCAGTTTCAGCAAACTATTTTGAGAAATATGTGGAAGGACACTCAAAATGTATATTAATACCTTAATATTGTAATATATTATGATAATGTATGTAAATATATTTCCATCTGCTAATGGAAAATGTAGCTTGATTTGATGTAAATATCTAGCTTTGAGTGTTTTCCCAGTTTTATATCTCATAAGATGTCTGGTTGTTAACAATTTCTACTTTATCTACTTATTTTAGGACTTTGGAGTACATTTAAGTGGATAAACATTGTTAGGTGAATTAAATCTGATTGACTGATTGATATAAAAGGAAGATTTAAATAATTTATGCTATCCTAAACCACTTTCTTTAAAACACCAGAACAGCAAAGTGGCCTTGGCAATGGATTACTTTATGGTTGTCCTCTAGGAAAAGGAATCCAATCACAGCTGAATAGAAAATGAGCCATAGTGCTGCCATCTGCTGATCAGCCTAACCACCTTTACAAAGAGTCCCACAAATGAGTTCTGATCGATCACATCTGAAACAAGTCTGGCACCACCTTAAAGGGCACAATATTAAACATTCACAACACTAGCCTGACTACTCTGACCTTTCTCTTGTTTGCAACCTCCACGTCTTTCTGGGGGTTGCATGTGTAATTTGCCTGGTGAGCCTAATGATTTATCTCTTTGATGCATCAAGATCAGCAGACACATTAGTTGTGACATGAACAAGAACATCTGAATGCCTGATGACCTACAGTCCCCATCACATTATTGCCTTGGGAGTTTCCACAAACACTGACTCTAAAACCCTATCAAAAAGGAAGATTTGTCGGGGTTCTTCACAACAACTGTGGATAATGGTACAGGTTTAAGACAAACTTATTGTGAAAATAAAAAAAAATATTTTTTAAGGGTATAAATATTTCTGCATAGCTCATGTAGGACAACCATTCTTTATGCATAATTGAGAGCCAGTGCAACATTTTGTCACCTTCCTTAAATAATGGTCATTTTTTTACCAAAAGTTATGTTCAACTTTTGGTTGTTGACTCGTGGTTATTTATCTAAATAAATTCAGATAAACAGACTATCTTAGTCTGACCATTCTCGTGTATTGGTTGTGATGTGACAGGTAGTTTTGTTATAGTTCCTTTGTCAGTAATATTAGATTTTTTTTGTGCAGCTATTGCAACTTCACCTGCAGCCTAAGAGACTGAGGGTTTATTTATTTTGAAACAGAATGACATGTGCCCAACAGTTACTTTCAG
Source organism: Poeciliopsis prolifica (assembly GCF_027474105.1). NCBI lineage: Eukaryota > Metazoa > Chordata > Actinopteri > Cyprinodontiformes > Poeciliidae > Poeciliopsis > Poeciliopsis prolifica. The sequence continues at coordinate 2,665,615 of NW_026562405.1, forward strand.
CAGGCATCTTGAGTACAGCAGTATAATTTAATTCTGAATTTATTGCAGAACATCAAAAAGGACTTCTAACACTGCCATAAGTAGTGACCCATTATATTCCAATGTACATTGAGGAACTTGAATTGAGAATGGCTTAAAATGGCAGCAATAAACAACATTTTATTCAAGAATGAATGGCTGTCACCAGAGACGGTGAGGATAAACCTTTGTTACTTACTGCAGCAGCAAGTCACAATAATTCCCCTGGAGAGCAGGTTGTTGTCAGACTGTTTCTCACACACGTATCTAAAAGTTTCAAGTAGCCTTTTCCACACTTAAAACTTAACTACAAACTCAATGACCACATCTTTTGTGACTTTCAGAGCAAAAATAAGACCAATGCCACAGCACTCTGAACTGAAACTCAGATCTTTTCCATGTATTGCATAGCAAAAATTTTGAAGTGTATCTTGCAAAATGCATGGACATCCCTGGCCCTAGGCATTGCACTGCAGTCAATGTTGAGTTTGATTAAACTGTGACTGTGGTGTTCTGGGCAATACAGTGCACAGTTCATTTCTACAAGATATCCATCAAACTCCTGACTACGCTGAAAATATCTGGTCAATAAGGAAACAGAGCTCCCACTCCCCACGTCATCACAACTTTCTCTTTGTCTCATTCACCAACAGTCCTAGTGTAGGTTGTAGCACCAGCCCTATGCACCATGATGGCTGACAGCAATGCTGCTTCTGGCTTGTCAACTATAACCTTAATATCAGCTCATTATTTTTGAAAACTCAGCGCTACACTCTATGAAACATCGTGGTTTCCAGATGAAGACAGTGACAACCACAACCCAAGCTGTTTTTGTTTAAGTGCTGTTTAAGTTAGCCATTAAAACCCCATAGGCCTTGCATCCTGTGAGACAATGTTCCAAAATCCATTAAGATTCTGTATTCATAAAGTAGAGAAGAGAATGAATAGAGCTGTAATTTATGCAAAAACTTTGAGACCTTCTGTCACTTATGACTTTACTTTCTTCCACAGTGCCTGCAGGTATAGCCTGGAAAATATCTAGGACATGTACATCATCTATGTTAGTGGATGTTTTGTCAGCTGACATTGGTTTTGAAGCCACCTCAGCTGGCAAGTGAGGGAGGAACTGTACCATGAGTCTGCGTTGCCTCTCCTGGGTGTGATGATGTATGGTTTGTGTGCATAAATACTACAAAGAGGATCAACTGTAATTCATTTCACAAACATGGAAAGAACTCAGCTAACAAGAGGATCTCTACTCTGCATTCATCCATCAAAATGGTAAGAAAAAAAGGTCAGGGGGAGATGTCAGCAAGATTTTGCATAGCATTCCACTGCTGTGTTCCACTCAATGCGGCTCATTCTGGCTTCATGATCTTCTCAGAACTGACTTGATTGGTGATTTACAAATGGAGTTGTTGGAAAACTGTTTGTGAAAGTTGCTGGAGTTACAGGAACAACAGTGCAGTAAATGAGAAAACAGCAAACTTGGTCAAATTAAAGAAGTTTAGCAGCAGCCTGGCAGAGAACAGTGTACAGAGTCAGGGCAATGATGTCATGCAAGCTGACACATTATGAAATTTAAAAAGATTTCACTGTTTAAATATTTTTGCAAGCCTTTATTTTATGTATTCTGAATGTGTGACCATAAACCAATACAATTGTTTTCATATTTCAGTTTTATCCAGCTTGTCCTTTATCAAACAAGAAACAATTATTTTTTTCAAGCAACATTGTTATCACAATAGTATAACGTTTTTAATATTATGCTGCAAAAAGTCTACATATAGCGTTAGCACATGGTAAATTTTCTAGAATCGTGCAGGCCTAACCCTAACAAAATATCAACATAGATCCATTCTGATGCATGAATTCAGACAGGTTTCATCAGAAAAGTTAAAAGGACAAAAAATGAAATTACCTTAAATGTATTTTTGACATGATGTACTGTATGCAGCAATATCAGTGTAAGAGGATTAAGCAGATTAATAGATGAGTTATTCATTGAGTCAGCTTTATGCCACACAGCTCATTCCTGATGTAATCCTTTAATTCAACATATCTAGACCTGTAAGACTCATGCAGCCTTATTGTCACATGAACCTTTGTGGATCTTATGATCAGGTCAGCACCACATTTCAAAGTTGGAGTGATCACATTTTCTTAAACACCTCCATTGTACTTTGATCAGATCTTCTCCAGAAAGCAAGAGTACTCGAGCAGAACATTTTTTTTTTTCTTTTTGAGCTTTCTGATCTCAGTTAACAGAGCTCAGCTGTGACAAACAAATGAAACATATAACCTCTGGTCCTAACACAGCTCTGTGGTCTGAGAAATGTCCACATTTATCCCTCTGGGCCGACTTTTTTACAACACATAGCCATGTTTTCTGAGAAACATGACCGTTGGAAGGAGAGTCTAATTTGGTTTTCTGCAGTCCCTGATGACAGAGCTATCAGCTTTCAACGCTATGTTCTTTACAGGAAACATGATAAGGCTTTTAGTCAGATTGTGGATGTCCTTTGAGTTACAGTTGAGTGAAATTATTTAAATGTAATCTGACATAGTTCTGATGGGGGAAAAAAAGTAAGTCATGTGTGGAAAATGTGTCAACGTTTAAAAAATTATATGATTTACTTTTTGAACCATCACGCTAAAAAAATTGTGGTATAATCTTTTATTTACACACTGTATGAATGGGATCAAAAATCAGCTTTTGAACATGTGTATTTAAGTTATATTATAAATAGGCACCTATAAATGCACAAATAAAGTATGCCGCTGCAATATTTCAATATATTTTTGCAGTTATTGCAAGTGAATTGGAGAAAATTAAAAGAGGATGTATTGGTAAGAGTAGGTGTGCAACCATACAAAACTGTTTGCTCTGATCATTTGCAAATGAGATAAAGGGCTGTCCAATTAATTGAATTAGAGTTGTGGTCCAAACAATTTACTAAGTCATCATGAACAACAACAAAAACATGCTTTGCCACATTCTGCATCCCTTACAACTTTTGCAATGTAAAAGCATATTTCAAGAAATTCACTAACACACTAAAACTTAAATATTGTGTGGAGACTTTTTTTTTAAGTGGATTTAATCTTAAATATATGGGTTTTTCCATACGCTCTACCCAGAAGCTTTTCCAGCCTTTATATGAGGTCCTCAGTATTAGAATAGTGACAGAGAGATTATGTTGGCCGCTGCAGCTTCCTGTCTGTCAGAGAGATGAGACTCTTTCTGCTGATTCAGTTTTTTAAACAGGTGACATTTTGTTATTTAAATGTGGACACAGCATACATTAGGAGACACATTTGACATACATTATCTAGAAATTCCTGTAACCACATCTTTCACTGTCTGACATCATATTGTAGTCTGCTTTTATTTTTGGGATTCGTGAAGATAATTATTTTCATTTGCTAAATGCGAATGACTAAGAAAATATTTTGATGAAAACAGTTTTTAACTTTCTTGAGATTCATTAGTGAACATATATTTTAAAAAATTTTGTAAAATTGCTTTTTCAGATTTTGTGGTGTCCTTTCTCAAAGCCTCTCAAAATATCTAAAATCTTGAACAAATTCTCCTGACAGAGCTGAAGAAAGGCTATGTGGCCCTCAGTGCATTTCTAAACCTTTTTCTAATTTTGGAGGGATGACTTCTTCACAAGGTTTTACTTCTGTTCTGGAGTTAATGAGCACATTTCTTACCGAAACACATTAATCTCTTAGACACAAACCCTATATCCATCCTCATAATGACTGGCCATTCCCAAGCTGTTTAGTTTGGCATATAATTATTTGAACAGATGAACATAGTAACTTCAGGCATCTGGAAATTTTATCCAATGACAAACAACAATCTTTTCCTGATTCTTTTGCTGATATTTCTTGATTTTGTTATTTAAGGTAGCTATATAGTAATGTGCTGCTTTAAAGTAAACTCACAGGTGTTACTCAATTTAATTCAAATGGTGTGACTGAAACTCATGAAGCCATACCGACACAATTTGTGACCTCTCAAATTTATTAAAACATTGTGTTCCCAGTTTAAATAATCTTTTGAATTTAAAAAAGTAAACAATTTCCCAACAAATTGTCTGTCTCAGTTTAAAGGGTTACATTTAATGACAGACAGTAACTAAAGAGGTTGTGTGTCTTTTATTTTATTAGTAAATACTTGAACCAGCTGTATGCCAACCAAATAATTAGAATATCTGGCTACATCCTGGCATGGAAAAATTCAGCTTCATTAAAAACATGAAATTCTGAAAAAAAATAATTGTAAGATAGTAAGATTTTAATTTTGATAAATGTTGTGTGTTTTTCAAACTAAGCCACCAATGACCAATATAATAGTCAATATAATTTTTAATAATATGGTTCAACACCAGTAAGTTTCTTCAGGCAAATGTTGCTTGATTGGAAGTTTGGGAGAAAAATTACTAATAGTTTCTTGTTATTTGTCGTTTTGACTGGTGGCAATCCACACTCTTTGAAAGGATTCACCGGGGAGACATAAGTCTCTCCTGGGTCATGCATTGCAGAGTTGAAGATGAGGTAATAAGGAGAGGGCCAAAAGTGTTATAAGGCTGTGTGAAAGAGGTGGGAAAGAAAGAGCAATGGAGGGGATGGCGCTTATGGGAGACGAGTGGAGAGAAGTGGTGACATGAAAAGATAGATGAAGCCGGACCGACACAGGCGGAGACGGGGGTGAAATAAAGTGGAACTGATTCTTGAGATGACATGCTGCAGGTGACTCACCATGAATCGTAGGTCATCAAAGCCATTGAGCAGAAACTTGCTCTCGTACTGCGGCAGCCCCACGTGCTCCAGCCACTCTCCGACCGGCTGGTCCAGGGCTTTACCACAGGCCCCATCTGCCGAGAGAGGGAAGCGCTTCAGCAGGGAGAAGCCGTTCAGCCGGTAGCAGCGGCACTCAGAGGACGACACATGGCATTGCCACATCATCCTCGGCCAGCAGAGGCAGAGCCGAGTGCAGCAGCACCAGGCAGGGTAGGGGGGAGACAGGGTCCAGGCTGGGGATGAGGGGCTCCCACGGTACAGGCGGGGGCCCGGCTAAACTCAAACACAGGAGGAGGACAGGAAGTGTTGCAGGCAATGCTCCGGCCCCTGCAGGGGACTGACTAGACTAATATTACACCTACTGGTGCTAGTGTGACTGACTGGAGATGTCAGGCGAGGGTGGAGGTAGTGCGGGGAAGGAAGCCCATCTGAAGCTTGGTTTTCCTAATTATGTTGGACTGAGCCACTGTGGCATCTTCCAACAAACAAGGTTCACTAAACATTCCTTTAGTGAGCAGATGAGCAAGTGTGAAAAAAACAAGTCCCTAGCTACAACAACACTAAACACTACAAACAAAAAGGCTGGATATTTTTAGGCTGAGGGAAACCAGGGAGCAGACATTCTCGCATATATAAGACATTACTATCCTAAAAGTCTCCCTGTCATTTTAGATATGCTAAACTCATTAGGGTGTAACACAGATATATTCAGCTCCCCCAAAATAAAGTGGACAGGGTTTTCACCACATACTTGTAAAGCTCTGGCTGAGTCCCATGGCTTCATTGGTCAACCTCTTTGAGAGCTAGGACAAGGCTCATACAATGAAGGTAGCAGCATTCTAAAGTACTGTTGAGGTACTCATGTTTTTTTTTTAAATCAAGGAATACACATTTCAAGTTCAAATCATGTTTTGTCCTTACTCCAGAGCCACACAGAGTATGATCAGGTAGACATATTGTAAATCCCACATCAAAGAAAGGCTGGATTTCCAGTGTGCCAATTCCAAACTCCTCAATTCATATTCAAATCCAAGAATATATTCCTTGCTCCAGGTGAACTGTGAGGCAAAAGGCTCAGTGTCCTTGGTGGTTCCAGTGCTCCCAGTGCAGCCCAGCATTCACACTCCTTCAGAGGGCAGCTGTCAGTGCGGCTCCGCCGGAGAACGTGCCTCTCATCTCTCAGAGCAGTAAATCCAGGTTCAGATCCGACGCGCGGCAGGTGAGCTCTCTTTCCTCTGAAGTGAGGACCACCGTGGGACCACAGTGCATGTTAAGCTAGCTCCTTCCTGAGGCAAGCAACCCCCAACTCTTGCTCTGAGCCCACCTGGTTCTTCTTCTCCTCGCTGGGTGCAGCTAGCAGCCTCTGCGCTCAGGGCAGAGGTTTGCTGCATCCCTCGCCTGTCTGAGACATGCAGGCAGCGCTGATGCAGGAACACAGACACGCACACACACATACACACACACACGCTTACCCCTCACTGCTCACAGGGCATAACGTCCTGACGCTTCCTACTTCAACACAGAAGACCACAGACCTGCCTGAACCTAAGCCACTGCTGCCACGTCCTTCCAACATCCACGATGGGGAAAGGAGCCGGAGATCTTCCCCCCACCACCACCTTTTTTTATCCAAGCAAATCCCTCAAGCGCTTCTTTTCAACTTCCCTCCTCCTTCTTGCTCTCTTCTCTCTTTGCTCTCTGTCTCCCTTCAGTCTCATAGCCCCATTGCCATGCTCTGTGATCGCACTGCAGGTCTGCCGTATGCTGCCTGATGAAGTGGGGTGCTGTTCCACGTAACCACCTCTCTCCTTCTCTCTCTCTTCCTCTCTCTCACTATATCAATTCCCCTCCCTTTGCCTTCCTCTCCCTTTCTGCCTTGCACTCTCCTTCACTCCGTCTCGCTCTTTGCTTCTCAAACACACAGACAGATGCAAACACACACTTCTTGGTTGTCATCTGTCTTCCACCTCTTTCTTTGCCTTTCCCCACTCCTTACACCTTCTTTCCCTTCAGTGTACTGATTGCAATTACACACAGCCACTCTGATCTCGTCAGCTGAGAAAGGACACCACTTGCAGAGGCAAGGTACAAGTCCAAAATCATAGGGCTTGAATGTTGTGCTGCAACTGAGCAGCCTTGATTTTTCACACCATTTTTTTTTTGGTAGGAGATAGAAAAACAAAGAACGCACCCAATCCCCCTCCTTATTACCAGTTGGCTTTAATTCATTTACGTCTTAATTTGATGATAGGGCAAGGGAGGGCAGCATTGATTCAAGTCAGCAGAGACTCTAATGCATTTTTACTAGAGCAAAGAAGAGAGGCGAAAAAAATAAAAGACGTGTCTCTCCTGATCTTGCTCAGTCATGGCGAATGACAGTAAAGAGGCAAATTCCATTATGTACATCCAGATGTTCATGTCACATCAAGCATTTTTGAAGCACAACAGAAGCTACTTACAGCAAAAAGCCCGAATGAACAAGCAAGATAATATAAAATTCTGATATATCTGGCATAACAGAAAAAAAAGACCACTTTGACAGACTCCACAGACTGCCAGTTGAGGGGCTGCTCAACTGGCAGTGTCTAATACCAGTGTTATCAGAATACAACTGCCAGGCAGAGCGTAATTATTCAGGCTCCCAAGCTGCTCGCAATCACCTCACACATTCCCTGTCGGGTCATGAGCCAGTCAGTTAGTCATACCAATAAGAGGCAGCCCGAAAAAAGGAGCTATTGATTGAACCTCTTCTGTAATTGGGCCCCTATACCAATGGCACTCCGGCCACGCAACGCTCAGGTAAAGTCCAGGGCAGTTGTGTGTGACCTGTCAGTCATCCAGGCTTTACTTGAGGCCAGAGGGAGAGAAACTGCAATCAGAAGAGGAATGAAGGGAAGAAAGGAGAAGAAAGATGGAGGAGAAAATCAGTCAAGGACAGATAAGACACCAAAAAAGACTAATAGAGCAGCAGGCGATGAAACATTTGGTTGAGATAAGGATGGTAATAGTATGTGAGAAGAACTGAAGCAGACTAATTACAATTCACTAGAACTCCTCTTCCTGCTTTAGGCTTTTCTTCCGAGCTTCACGCTACTGCAGCTTTTAACATCCGGACAAAGCCTGGTAAAAATATCAGCCGTTACACCCATTTATTTCCGCTCATCCCCTTCTATATTAGACGGACCTAATTACTGACTGACAGAGTATCCAGTGCTCAACGGTGGAGGGAAATGCGTCACTATTTTGTCCCCTGTTTTATTAGGCCAAATTGTCAAATCTACCAAAGAGGATTTCCTTTCTGTTTGTGCACAAGGTCTAGACTTGCCTTGAAGGAGTGCCAAGACCTGTGCACAAAAAAAAAAAAAAAAAAAATGGAACCACAGGTTGTGCCTAGATAAAGCTTTTCCGCTTTATCAGAGCAGGAGAAAAGCAGTAGCTCCTTGTCAACACACCCAAGCAGTGGAGAAAATGAGCCGCAAAGCTGAATTAATTCAGGGAAACTGAAGGCGGACGTTTTTCCTTTGAACATCAGCATGTGCCTGTACACAAACCCAGTCGATGCCTCCTGTTAGCTGCGCTTTCTCTCTTCTTCCTCCCTGTGTGTTAAGCTCATTTACTCCACAGTCGAGGTACTCATAATGGGCACAAAACACAAACAGTTTCTGGCTTGAGACTGCAACATTTTTTTTTTCTTAAAAAAAGAAAAAAAAATCTCATCTGGTTTTCAAAAATCCATTCCAAGGAAATGACCGAGTCCTACATGATTTCTAACCTTAGAGAGTTACTATACAAATCAAAGCAGTCTTAATATTCCTTCATTTCAGTCACAAAAATAAAAGCGAAATGACAAGAAAATGCTTTCTTTCTGTCTCACTCCCATTTGTGAATACTCTGAGGGCTACCTGTTTATTTGCTTTCATCCTACTTAAGAAAAAACCTCTAAGCTCCCCATGAAAAAGGCTCTTAGAAAAACAGCAACAAAGCATCTTCATAACCTCTGAAAGTACTTGCTCACAATCTACAATTACAATCGGAGCAGTGACTGGATGACTCAGCTGAATCTGGGACACTTTCAGAATATTCTTCTTCTAAATGCTCCTCTGATTACTATATACCTATAAGAGTGGAAAGAACAGACACACTATATATCCCCTTTATGTAATGTCTTACTTCACAGCTCAATTCTTATCGTTTTGTGGTGGTTAATCTAAAAATGCTTAGTAAGCTGAAACTTATAATTAAAATCATAAATTAGGGGTTCGCTGGACACAAGCTTTGCTTAAAATGTATCTCAGCATCAGCTATTATAAATCCTTTTATAAACTAGGCATGTAATTATTGGTAAATGTAAAGATTATTTATACATTCATCTATGACCTCTTACCGTGTAAATTAGAGAATATAAATGCATGCTTTCCATGGCAACTGATGGCTGAAAATACTCTTAAAAAATGTTCTTGGTTAATTAAGAATATTAAAAGTGATCAAACCATGTCAAGTCACACTTGTCACAGGGTTCAAAATGAGGTGACAAAAGATATGAGAAGTAACTCCACATTAAAAAATACATTTCCATGCCTGTCGTTACAGTTTAGGTCACATGGACACCTAGATCTAACTTTTCTCCTCCTTCTCTGCTTGCCTCCAGGTCACTTCTACATGCCTTTGCTGCATTTTAAATTTCACCAATATCACTTATTATTCTGCTCATGTGTCCCAGGATCTGTGAAATATTCATGTTTTTATGATCTTGACACTCATTATACCCAAAAAAAGAGTTGTCTGACTGCTTGTCAATGTTACAAAGTATGTTTCATGTAAATATTATTTTGAAAATTTAGAACGCTGCCATTTTTTTCAGGTTTGTACATTTCTTTCAAAGAAACAAAGCAGTATGTTAAGGTGTACCATTAATGTGGTACACCTTGAACGTGAACCTGTCCTTCATATAGCACAGTAAGTTTGAAACTCATAATGTCAAAACAGTCACAGTTGTGAGAAAGGATTTTGGCTACAGTGACAGACTGTTTTTGATTTTGATGTTTTCAGTCTCTCTGTATTATAGTGAATGGGGTTTTGAAAAATTTTGATTTCCTCAGTTTGCTTTTGATTGGTTAAGCAGATCCTTGCGATGTCTCCAGGGCATTCGGTTGCAATACATATTTTTGTTTGCCTTGTACATTACACTACTATGCTAAAGTATTGGGGGGGTGGGTTCTGCACTCTGGACTTGAGCCCAACGTAACTTTGTTTAAGTGCTATCCAGACTGGATAGCAAAACCACCCTCAGAAGACAATTTACCTTCAAACACCTTCAGACACCTGAGAGACAAATGGTATTACTGAATAAATGTCAGGTCATTGATCCTTTTTAATAAATGATGTAAACAATACTTTCCTGGTCATAAATCTATAGCAGTAGTTGTAGAGCAGGTTTAGCATTGTTTGTTTTTCTTGTTAGTTCTCATAACTGTTTTTTTTTCACTCATTTAATCTTAGGATCATTAAAGAAATCCTAGTTTTATTGTTAATAAATTCAACTCATGCTTAGTCTTGCTGGTTTTTCTATAATCTTAGATATAGTGTGATAGTTTCACAGATAATTATAAAGACAATTTTAATTGTAAGAAATATACAGTTTTTACTACATTAAGACGTTGTTCATAATCTTAAGATATCTACTCTAACTTGATTACAACAAAAATGTTCAAAGTTCAAGTGCAAGTTGTTTCTTAATTTTTCCACATTGATTAGGAGGAAAAGGAGCACCCATAACTTCTAGTCAAATGTACTCCATTAAACACTCAGCAAGTGCAGCCAATTTATAAAAGAAAAGTCTTGGCAGTTTGTTGATCTAGAGCATACAGGTGGTTGTTAACACAATCTCAAAAAATAAATGCATTTGTTACAACAGAGGAGCAAATGCTGCTGCCCATGAATATGGAATGCATAGAAAAGCCATTTCTGAAACCCATTATTCTCCAGTGTGAATGTTTTTTCATGGATGGAAGCAATTTAAGGCAGTTGCAAATGTTCCCAAGAGTAGTTGTCGCAATAAATTCAACCTTAAGGTCAGAACGTGCAGTGCTTTGTAAAACTGTAAAAAAAACCAACAGGACATTTCAGCTAGAATTTTAAAAAGACTGGACAAATATGGATAGTTTGGAGGGCTTGTCAAGAAAGAGATGATATTGCCCTCATGAGAACATTGGCAGCATGACTTGAGGCTCTCTTATTCTTCACCTAAAGTCAAGCAATCGACTTCTCCTATTCTCACAAACCTTTCACACATGGTGCAGACTACCTGAGGTCACTCCTCTCACGTCAGTATTTGTAATACCCCTAAACAAGTAATGAAACATCATGGAGATAGCGCCAAACCTTCCTGCAGATACTCTCCTTTGTGGACAATCACTGTGCAATTTCCATCCAGGAAGTCTGTGCAGGCATTTTGCAACCGATTGTACTTAATTCCTCATCATGTCTGATAAATGCCCCTCAAAAGTATTCACACCACCTACAGTTGCTAAAACCAGATAGTGAAAGTTTACCAGTAGAAAAGAAATATCAACATTACTATCCAAGCTCATTTCTTGATGGAAAATGCTCACAAACTTATTCAGCTCTGTGTGAAAAAGTTTGGTCCAGGCATGGTGTCAAGCACAACAAGATGATGCAATTTCCTCTTGTGATGCAACTATGTCAGTGAATGCTGAGTTTGATGAATAGTTGTGTTGGGATGAGCTAAAAGACCAATGAAACCACATTTACTGGTTATAAAAGAATATTTGTTATAACAGCATGTTTGTTGAAAACCCAAAGAAAAATTTTTAACAGAAAACCCAAAGAAAACTTCCAACAGCGATGGGATAGTGTTAGAAAGTCTTGAAAAGAATGAAGATTTTGTGAAGACCCAGTCCTCTTATTTCAATATTTGGATATCTATGCGGTCAACAAAATTTCCTGCCATCTTTTGTCGTCTCTTGCTCCCTTAAAACTTTCCATATTTTGCTGTGGCCCATAAAGAACACCGCGCATAACTGATGGAAATTTTATCCAAGCCAATCTGTGTAAAAAGCAGTCCTGTGCAGAGAAAAGCTGTTATGTAATAAGATGAAACCTCCTTATAGGAACTTATTTAATGGAGAAAGCTGACAGTGTAACCTAAACACACTGAGCTGGTGCCAGCTGGCCTCTCCCTCTGCACCTCCTGAAGGACACTCACTGAAGCCCACTATCAAACTATTAAAATATAAATCAAAATGACAGTGGGAATTTAAAATAATGCATTTTTCATAAAGAGGAAACTTCCCTGTTACAATTGGCAACAATGAGCTGTCAGATGAATCTCAGTTTAATTCCCTGTGAGTCAGAAAAACAACACATCCATTCTATAAATCTGCTTTAATACTGGAAAAGAAGCCCCGATTTGTCACAAGTTAGATTATGTTTAAGTGTACATGCACATAAATATGCACACATCTTGAAATGACCTTCTAACTATAAGAAATATTTTTCTTTCACTTTGATAAACTTTATTGTAAAGCACTACGACTAGAGCACTATAATGGTTTACTGCAGCTTACCCATAAAAGCCAAAGATTACTTCATCTATTCTATCATGTTTTAACATTTTCTTTGCTGAATTGTTGCCACTTTATGTTTCTTTCTTTTGTAAGATTACATTTTATGCGTTTGTTCTATTATGTGATATTTCTTTTGACTGTTTAGTGTATAAAATTATTATTTTTTTTCTGTTACTTTCATTTTTCTTGCACATTAAATTGTATCTATATACAAATAAACTTGTCTTGCCTTTTCTACAGTGGTGTTTCTATTGCCAAAACCCTTCAGGGTTTATTCTAAATCTTTGTTTCATCTCCTTTTTTTATTCCTTCCACTCATGTGAAAGAAAAAACTTAGAATTTGACTCTAATTTTGCTTTGGGTCTCTGAAAGACTGACAAGCTCATAACAATACTTCTAATTGGTTAATTATTGTCGTTTGGGTGTTAGTGGTATTTGCTTTTTTATTTTTTCAGATTTGAATCAGATTAGTCTTTTGTTCTTAGAAAGTTCATTCCATAGTTTCAATTTCAGATTGCTCTGAACTGTTCCTCTTTGCTGCAAAAAGTTTGCCTTTGTCCTTGGCTTAGAAAATAGATATTGGTTGAAGAATGGAAAATGTAATTCTGAATTTATATGTGATTAGTTTTTGCAAACGTGAACTGCACAACTACAAAGCTTACAAAGTACTTTTCACTCCAACCCTCCAAAGAATTGTAAAGGACATAATGGAGAAATGTTGTGATGATGTGCTGAAGGCAGAGTGCCTGAAAGAGCAGGAACTTAAAGAGACAGGCCAATTTGTTTTCAATTGAGTTTCATAGTTATATGATTTTTATAACAACTCAACACATAACATAGTTATGTTTTTGTGCTATAAAATGTCACTATTGGATTGGAAAATGCATATTACTTCCCCTTTAAATAAACATCTGAAAATAGGGATTAAATCAATGATTCGGATTCCACAACATGACACATCTTTTACACATAATTTTACATCTTTCAAACATAGGAGTGTCAGTTTGCAACCCTGGCTTAGCCTCTTTGGAGAAAATCAGGTGAGATTATTTAACATTTAAACTTATCGCAATCATCTTCAGTACTGTGCTATTGTACATAAAATAAGGAAACATTACTTGTGTCTTTTTAGGGGATTCCATAAAGAAATCTAAATCTATTATGTTTAAACTTTCTTTGACAGGTTATGAATAAGACTGTCATGACAGTGATGATCTGATATAAATTAGTTGTAAAAGCATTACTGATTAAACTTTAAAAATTATGACTTTATTTTATTAAAGCCAAAGTTATGTGAGATCATGCTTTCTTGGTTAATGTCAAGTTGTCATAACAAAGACATCATGACAATCTTATTAACAACCCATCAAATAAAGTGTTACAGAAACTTGAAGTGTTTGATCTTCTTGAGCTACTTTTCAAAAATAAATATAAATTGAAATTATGCATTATTAAAAAAAAGAATTACCTGGGCTTGGCTTGTGATGCTGGTTCTTTGTTGTTTCAATGCCAGCCCCAATCAATGTCATGATCTTCTCAATCTGTTAAAAACAAGCATGAAACACTGGTTAAAAAAAAAAGAAGAAAAAATAATTTAAAAATACATCATAGAATCCAATTCTTGCTCACAAACTAGAAGCCTTGGTGCTAATTATCAACCCTTTTTCTGAATGAATGAATGAAACTTGCTATGGAGTTTGAATTGTGTGCTTCTGTTAGAATCACTGAGTGGGTGGACTGCTTTGCAGTGATGGATTGTGAGCACCAGGTTAACGTAGACAGCAGTTCGATGAGTAATCCACTGCTTAGCAAAAACATAGACAGATACTAGGCTGAATTACAACTATGAATCTCCAGTAACCCAAACTCCATTAGGAGTCTATAACCCAAACAGAACCTCCGGAGGCCCTGATCTGATTGAGTTTGCAGTATCAGACATATAAAATCTTGTATTTAGATTCCACAAATACAAAAGCAATAGCTTGATGCAGCATCATGTATGCTCAGTGTGGCAGGCAAAAGCTCATGAAAAGGATGCTTTGGGCTTTAGAGCCAGGAATGTTTATTTAAGAAGACTGTGAGCTTTCAGAGCCAACAAAAAAACTATTAGTTGCTTGTATTTTTCCTGCATTGCCAACTTCAAGTTTTACTGATGTGCTTTTGGGGCTAGTAAACATGTTGCATGAAGTGAAAACAAGAAACATGTCAATATTAGTTTTCACAAAGGAGGGATTTAAATGTTGACTTTAATTCAACAGTACTGAGAGAGCAGTTATAACTGTGTTTCCATTGACCATATAATTAGAATTCTGAAGATATATGTGATTAATGGAAACACAGCAATTACAAAAAAACAACAACAACAACAACAACAAAAAGAATGCTATTCAGTTGTATACATATTAGTGTATTTAGCAAAACCGCAATGGAAATGCCATTACTACTGAACGCTAATGACAGAAAGTGGTAGAAGGATAATGGCACAGCATGTTTTTTAATCGCTTATTGTATGAACAAACATATTAACATGATTTTAGTTGCACTTGGTTATTTAATTATGATGAGCAGACAGCATCCGTGATATCTATTGATCACAATAGAATTGATCATATCTTAATAAATAATTGAACTAACAAAGAAGATGGAAGCACAGACCTGGTGTTTTCAATATAGATATATAAAGTACTTCTGTCACTGTATACTAAGTCTACCCAACAGTCTGGGACGCATCACATTTATTGCATACACTGCATGTTAGAAGAACAATCTCTCTCATCTGGTTAAGCAGCTGTCTACAGGGTGCTGAAGTGTTTGCTGACGCTCAACGCTTCAAGGACAATAAGACCTCACGCACATTGCAATACATTATTCTGTACTCAGGCAAACTAAACTCACATTTTTATACCATTCAATATTCTTTAGGTGTCTGAAGAAAATATAACCTGCATATAAATGTTTGTCAGCTGCAAGCAAGCCAACTTTCATGCACAGATGACCTCAAAATTTATGTGCAAAATATTGCAAACCAGACGGGTGTCTAAATATAGAAACCCTGGAGTTGACTTTTCACAATCAGCAATATAGGTTTTTTCAAGGCTGAAAAAAAGGTTTTTACTTTCACTACTGACACCAGGCAGAGACACAGCCAGGCTTATTTGATGTAATATTTAGTGTTTGAAAAAGCACTATGCTCTTCGCTAGTGGCATCAACACTGTGGAAAAGCCTTGATTCATTTGGAAGTCAGGCACGTGGGATGCATGGCATATGCCTCCAGCAATACAGACCCCACATTACTCTTTGAATTAACCCAGATACATTCTATATCAAACACAGACACTTAGAAACACACACACACACACACACACACACACACACACACACAACCAGGTGCACCTTTATCAAAACTTGTCTCCGGACATGACGCTTCTGAAAAAATCCAGTGACAAGAAAATTAACAGAGGTAAAATATTTCACAGCTACATATTATTACCGAGCTCTCTGGCACATAAACATTGAATACAATTTTGTAACAGATATGTCTGTTACACTTTTAACCACTGGAAAAATCAAACATCATCTGATAGAAAAACCATCCAACCTTTGGTGCCGGACATGGCGATCTATTTTGATGGAATGTTTTTGTTCATGAAATTATATTTCAGAAATTGTACAGAGAAGAAGACAACACTCAATACATTTTTTTTTAGCATTTCCAGATATTCTCAATTAGCTCAAAGTCTAGGCAGCCCAGGTTGTATGTCTGGAGTCTGTCTCAAGTGTTTTCCAGTCTCTTAAATGTTTTTTTTTTTTTTCATTGGTGGCCCTGTATTTAATTCACTTCCCCAGGCTTGCTGGAACAAGTGCATGGAATATCAGTCTGAAGAATTTGAGATGGATACCCCTAATTTGTTTCTTTTCAAATGTTGTATTTCGCAGTATTTTATGAGATTTTTAACAGTTGGGTTATTGATACCTGATCTTACTCGACTTCCGTCTCCACAACTTTATCTCTAACCCATCTTTGCTGTGTTCCTCGATCTTCATAATCCTTTTTTGTTCAAATGTTTTCCAAGAAACCTTTGAGGCCAATGCAGAATAATTGCATTTAGACAGAATGATGGCCCTAATTTACTAATTTGGTAAATTTGGACAGTGAGTAGTTGTACTGAATTTCATTTTTGGGCACATGAGTAAAGGGAGAGGAACACATGAGCCGGACATGTCAAGTTTAAATTTGAGAAAACCAGTAACCAGTATTTGGGAGTCTCTAGCTGGTGGAACAAGCTCCCCCAACTATAATTAGTGTTCTTTGGAGAAAGCCTATCTCTTCAAAGACCTCACATGACACTCTTGTACATCTACACTGTTATGATTTTTACTCGTTATTTAAGTAGTATTATTATCAAATATTCATGCCAGTGTCTATTCCTAAAGCTTAGACTTTATTCAATTATCTTTTGAGAAAATATTTTGTTTAATGTACAGCCTTAAACCTTATACTGTTAGTCAAATTGATGCTGTACAAGGGACTAAAGATCACAACCACATTCTTATCGTTCTTATTGCTCCTTAGCTGGATTATCTGAATCTTTTAATGTTACTAAAGTGCCCAAATATTGCAGAGAGGGGCCATTATTCATAATTAGAATCACTATTTGTCCATGTAGTCTGTACGCTTTCATCCAATTAAGTTGGTGACCTGCTGTGAGATGTTACAACAGTTTTTTTCGTTCCCTCATATTAACTATGTACATATGCGTTAGGCCTTCTACACACAGTAAGCACAGTGGTTCAGTCAGGCTGAATTATTTCCTTCATTTTGTGCATCATCATCCTTAGTAAAAATAGATTATGTGCTCACTGTATAGGTACTATTATAAATAATCAACTTGACTGAACTGGAAGTTTACAAATATGAATAATAGGCTTAAACCAATGGTAAAGAAATGGGAAATCCCCTACCCTTCCCCTCCCCCAAGTTATTTTTCATCATAGCATAGACCATGCTTTCTTAAAAAGACAAAAAAAAATAAAATAATAATAAAATGTCTGAGGTCAGACGTTTTATCTTATTTGACAGGTGAATATGTCAAAATAAAAAAATATGATTCCAGGCCAGATCATTCTAAGTCCAGAGTGGGAAATGATGAAAGACTAGCAAACAAATCAAGAATGAACAGTAAGCTGTCAACATCTGGACGAGGACCATGAACATTGGCACCGATGTTTAACACAAGGAGAACGGAAACGGAAAACGGTGATAGTGTGGAAACGTCACCTGTTTTAATATAAGTTTAAATTTAGAAAATGTGTTTTCTCACAAGAGCCAGAAAAAAAACTCATTCAATCATCACACAAATATTGAACATTTCATTACATGGGAGTGTTTAGGCTTTAATTACTTTTAACACCTGGAGCCTTTTTAGTGACATGCAGCTGGAGATTTCTTTCGTGTAAATGACATAAGTTGTAGGGCACGTCCAATGTTTCAGCCTTGCATTGATACTTTCACTGAAGCCAAGATTTGCATAAAATCTTTCTTGTATTCCTGTAATAAGAACTTTTTCAAACAAAGAAAACTATTTTTTTGAATAAGTTGAAGGCTTTGCGGTCTACACAATGCATCTTAAAGTATTGCTATTGATGATGTTATCAATGTTATATTAGAATGTTCTGTTGTTTTGTTGAAACCAAAATAAATATGTTTCTGTAGTTCTGACCAAAACAATTTCTAATTTCACTTTGTGTAATTTACCAGAGTCTGACTGAACCCTGATAAGCCCTCAGTTCATCAGAAAAGTGAGTTTTAAAAGATAAAAGTGAGTTTTATATTGTAAGCGAGTACAATATAGATTGGTTGTTTTTTGGTCACTAAAAGCTTTAGAGGTTTTCTAATGAATAATCAATTTGGCTCACTGGTTTATCTGATATAGAGACACTGGAACAGGGTTTAATGTCAGTATTTCATTTTGTTTCTATTTCTTTTTATTTGCACTATTGTTTCTCATCTCCTTTGTCTGCATGCTATCTAACAGGCTGGAGATAATGCGAAATAATCTTAAACAATGTCCTTTAGGGATATAGAGTACATTATTGTTTACTGAGCCTGTCTCTCTCGGGTAGAAAAGATGGCTGGAAGCCTAAAACGAAGGAGATACTGAAAATGATGACTCAGTATATTAAACCAAGAAAAAAAAAAGCTGCTTGCTTCATTGGCATTGGTCTGAAAGCAGGATTACTGCTACAGTATCACTGTCAATAAAGACAGATGGGCCAGGAGCTCTGGAGTGAACATAGAACAGATCACATAATTATATCCAACAGTTCTGAAGTGATTTTTATTTATTTGACAGCTCTGAAATCACACAGCATAAATAAAGTCAGCATGAATGACAACATCCAGATGGTGAAGAAAGTCTAAATGTAGGCTGGTAAGATTTGTAAATACTTTTATTCTACTTTTATTCCATCACAGTTTTTGTTTAGTATCTTATACATTTAGTGATAGCATAAACCTTTGTGAAAAGCTTGTCATACCACATCCATTGTTGATGACAAAACGTTTTTGCTGTGCGATACTACTGTTGATATTGCGTGAATTTACTATAACTGGCTGATCAACTGATAAAGACATTTAATTTCTATTGTATGTATTTTAATCCTTCTGTATAAAGGACATCCTGAAGCTCTATACAAAACTAATGGAAAAAGCAGAGCTGGAATATTTATGAAGCCTTTCAGGGATGGCTTTGGTGCAGCTATATATATGAGTGCATCCAACTATGTGTAAATCATTTAAACCATCTGTCTATTTTTATACTGAAAAATGTTGGAGCTATGTTTCTAACAAGTGTTTAACAAACAAATATAAAACTGGCAGGTTCAAACCTAGACCAGAGGTTTAGATCAGTCAGTTAAAAATAACAATGAATAGGGCTTGTCTATGATTTTTATTCTAAACCACAACCAATATGAAGAACCACCTTGAACCTTTAAGGGTTATTTACTATTTTGCTTTATTGTCTACTTTTTTCTTTATTGCCTCACAACATCGTTATGTGTGAAGAAAATCGCAGATATTTTAGATTTTATTTTATTCCTATAGTTGTTTTTTGAAAAGAGAACATAAAAGTTATTATAAGAATGTTAAGGATATTTTACAACCAATATGAAGCCAAATTGTAATTCATCACAATTTGGCTTCATTGTGATGATTTTTTGGCATCAAATTGATGCTTTTGGCTGTCTTGTAAGAAAAGCTTACTTTTATTGGACAAACAAATGTTTTTTGTTTAGGTTTTTTTTTTTGCACAAGACATCACACAAAAAAAAAAAATGCTGTTGTCATAAATAAAATATTCTCTATCAGTCAAAAACTGGATCATGCCAATGAGATATAAAAAAAGTTACGTTTTATCTTATCTTATACCTCTTTCATTGAAGGGGGACAAAATTCATTAGAGAATCTGGTACAAAACATAAATTTGATAATAAAATGAACTGGTTATTTTAAATATGTATTAAGACTTTTTATTCTGATATGTGGACAATGTCATATTTCAGAACACAGATGTACTAAAACAACAGAAGCTAACAGATATTGGACATCAAAACAAACATCATGAAGGCGAACCAAAAAACAGGCAGCAGCACTGAGACATCTGCTGCTGCAGGGACCAGGGTGGATGTGGTTACATCTTTGAGGTTTTCCACTGAGCATTTTCCGTAATTAAAGTTTTATTTACATCAAAGACAATCCCACACAGATTCAAATCAGTTCGAGCATACTGGTGTCCCACATTCATCTACAATGTCTTTGAACGTGGACAAAAATTTGGCCGTTTTTGCATCAGAAGCAGTGTCGTTACATCAGCCGACTCGTTTTCATATAAGTGAAATTGTTAACAGAATACCAAGTGATTTTGCTGCAATAGGAAACAAAGAATGGCTTGCTGTAAAATCAGCTGCCACAAGATATAGCATTTAATACACATATGCTCCCACTGAAAATGTCAAATGGATATAAAGGTTATGCTTGAAACAGTTATTTTGCTTTCACTTTAATGTCAGAGTGCCATATACTGTGATAACTTACAGCAGTGAATGCTTCTGTGTGAGACTTCACAATCAAATTATTTGAGCTTTTTCTGTTGCTTAAATGTATTGATCATTAAAATAAAAAAGTCAATCTGAAAGAGGTGCATGCGGGTATTCTAATAAAATAGCTTGTTACTAGAAGTAGACTCTTCCTTTCTGCTTCTGCTAAAACAATTGTTTGAACTAGTTAGTTGAAAGCAACTGCAAAAAGGGCAAATACAAGTGAAGTGAGCTCAGAGAAAAGGTCAAGAATTGTTTCTCTGCAGATAGAAGGCCACGCTGTTCATTAGATGGGCAAAGACTCGAACTTCCACTCTCCGCAGTGGGGTGCCAGGAGAAATGGTTTCAAATTGAGGGAATCAACAAAAGATTGGAAGACACAATGATGAGTGGAAAAAAAGAGGTGAAAAACAGCAACCAGTTTCTGCTGGGGTCCGAGATTACCTGTGAGTCCAAATAAGATCAGCCAGTAGGAGGCAGAGGGATGAAAAATGATGAGAATCATCAGGCCTCAACAATGGGACATTAAGAACTAAATTAGAAATGAACAAGCAGGGAATGACAGAAGCTTTGGAAATAATGACTATTTCAATAAGAGCTTAAATGACTTCGATAATGGAAAGTTTTGAGAAGCACAATTTAACCTGACAAAGCAATGGCATCAGCCATCAGGATTTTTTTCTTTTTTTAAAGCTGATGGATTTTTTTTTTTAAGTTGATGGAATAGATTTTTTTTTTAAAGCTGATGGAATATATACATTTTTTAGAGCTGATGGAAACTTGTAGAAATTTATGTTACGTGAAGCTTAGTGAGCATAAACAACATTTAATTTTATTCCATTGACAAAATGTCAATATTACTTTTAAGAAATCACGAAGGGCTCTGATGCAGCTGCTGCTCCAAAACTCCTCAACTTTTTTCAGTCAACTTTTTTTTTTTAAACTTGAAACTTAATCAAATTACAAGTAAGAAAAAGATGCTGAGTAAAATAAGCATCAGAAATTGTTATGGTGAAGGCTGAAGGCTTTTAACATAAGCCTTCATGCACATTTGAAACAAACTTAGAGGAAAGCATGAAAGCTGTATTTGTCACTCCCTCCAAGCACTGAGGGGAAAGAAAGAAAATCCCTTGAAGCACTGAGGGGAAAACAAGACATCTGAAACAGCTAGAAAACAGGATGCCCTCAAGAACAGGACACCCCACCCAGAACGGCCTGAACAAACAGTGTGTGTCAGAGAGTAAAGGGTTGGAGCAGAGAGCAGGAAAAGGGCATGAGAGATGACAGAGAGGGAGATACACAAATTCAAGCGGAAGCTCAACATTTTCTCGGCCTTGTGTGGTGACACATTTCTGTTTTAAGAGTGTAATTGCACAAGTCAGTGGTACAGGGTCATAGTCTCTGTGCACTAAGCAAGGCTTAAATCAAGATGACATGAGTTTCGGCCATGAGAATCCAAGATTATAACAGATAATCTTGCGCAAATAGTCTTAAACAGGGAGAAATTAATCAGGACTGAGAATTTGATGTTTTCTTTTTTAAGATCAGCTGAATGTCTGTAATGTTTAATGCTTGTATTGAATGGTACTCTATAAAATTGACAGTTGGATTTTATTGGAATGAACTAAACTGCATATAAATGAGTTTCATAAATTTGCTTTGAGATCACATGAGTCTGATGTGAAGAAAGAAGTTTTCTGATCAGATGAGACGAAGAAATATATTCATGTACATGCAAAATTTGACAGGTTAGAGAAAGCTCAGTGCACATCTCCATGCTGAAACATGGTGGTGGTAGCATCATCCTGTTAGGATTCTTTTTTTCAGTGGAGATAAGTGAGCTGGTCAGAATCCATGAAGAAAAGCTATTAAATGATGCAAAAAACAGCAGTACCCCAAGTCTTAATACACAGCCAGAGATGCAATAGAAGAGTTTTGATCAAAGCATTTTTGTGGATTAGAATGGCTCAGTTAAAGTAAACTCAGGCTTTGAAATGTATGTTTATAGATAGTTTCTAATCGGACTTCCTCTTTTGCAGAGGAAAGGAAATGAGTCTCTTGATGCACAAATCAGCCTCCTGAAAATTTATTTGCGTAGAGTAGTTCTACAAAGTTATGATTTGAGTGTCTGACTGCAGTTACACACCACACTATTCAGATTTTCATTGTAAGAAAATATATCAAATAAGATACAATTGAAGTGTGTAGTTGTGATGTGACAAAATTTCAAAAGTTTCTCGCATAAGAATTAACCATTGTGCATAAAGTAAAGAACCTTGATTCTGAAGTGGAAAACGGTCACGGCTGTGGTTTAGCAAAAACATTTTCTTCACTGACTTTTTTTTGTCATATTTAAATGTTTATGTTTTGGAAAGAGACATTTTAAATAATTTCACAGTGTTTACAGAGCTGAACGGAGGGGTTGGCACTCCAAATGCTCAGAAATCACAAGTCAAATCTTTTTCAGGATATGAATGGGACCTGAAGGAGGTGGGACAGGTGGGTTGTGGGTATGGAGGGGATAGTGAAGGATTGCTCATTGTGGGCTCAAAAGTAGATGGCGCAAGTCGGAGCAAAGGAGCCACAAAAGAGCAGGAGGAGACACTGGAAGCGTGGGTCGGCCCCTGAGACATGTACTGAATGGATGTGGTATGACAGCACAAGCCCAATTAGTCTTGGATGCCAGGGCTGCTACAGGGAGGTCGGTGCAAGTGATCAAACCATTCATGCATTCAAGCACTCGCCCGCAGGCGTTTTCTGCTGACAGCCTGGGTAAAGTTACTCCATCACTGCTTCAGCCGGACTCCTGATCACACTGCTGCCTCCGCTCTCCTCCTCTTCCTTCCTTTCCCTTTCCTGAAATGTGCCGCTAAATTTGTCTATTTTTTTCCCCACTAATCTGTCCTCTCTTCTCTTATCACTCCACTTTTTTTCTCATTCACACACAGCGACACACTCCACAGTGCCATTCCTCCTGCCATTTACACCCTCGTGCTTGTCCCGACAGCTTGTGTATTACCTCATCCCACTCAGATGCAAAGGAAGGCATGCGCTCGATGGACGGCTGCCCAGAACTGCAGTTAGCCACAGAGCCGCTGCGGTTTGCCAGACCTCCGTCCTCCTCTCCGACCGGAGACGCCAACAGGTCAGAGTCTGACTTTGACAGGCTTCGAATCAGTCCCAGGTCTGCAGGTCTCACTTTGATCACAGCTGCTGATGCGGACTCAGGTGAAACTTTGGTACCATCCTGTAGGTCAGCCTTAGGATTCTGGATAACGCTGGTGGAGTTATCTGGAATGCAGTCAGCCATTGTTGCAGGGCTGCAAATTGCAACTCAGTTTCATCCACTGTGACGATGCAAAAATTAATCCAAAGTTTTATGGAGCCAAATGATGGACTGAAAAGATAAGAAGGACATAAATACTGTGGGCTCAAAAAAACATCTTTCCTAACAAAAAAAGACACAAAGACTTGTGCTACAAAGTTCCCCTATATAGAACCAAAGACCGAATATAAAGGAGACACTTGTGGTTCACAGAAACAATAACTAAAACCCACCCACAAGTTGTATCCTGTTTCCCTCCCCTTGGTAAATGGTTGCCTTCTTCTGAGACTCCTACACTCTCATATCAACTTTAAACTGCTTCAGTAAGGCAAGTTATTTTGAGAGGTTATAATAAGCCTTAAAAATAATCATAACAGAATTCTTATTGAGTAAACCAGCATTAAAAGACAATGAATGCTCTGACACAAATGAGCAAAAGCATGCTATATAATACACACAGTGGCGCACAGCTTCAATTAAGAAAAACACAAAGAGACAGAAAAGTACTCCCCAAACCACTGCCTAATACTTGATGACTGAGAGACAAACTCATCACTGTTCACATAAAAAGAAAAGCTTTTATGTATCTGTTTTCTTACCTGACTTTATAAAATCCCGGTGATTTCTTTTCCTACGTTTTCGTGTCTGTCCTGCTCTGATGTCGCTTCCCATCTCCAGGAGGACCGGTTTTATCTTGAAGTGAGAATCAGAGGACACCCAGATCCCAAAGCGCGGCCTTATCCAAACTGACAACTGGGATAATCAGGTTACTGATGCACGGGGTGGCTGCTCCATTTTTAAGGAGTGAGACTTGGGAATTGTCTCTCACTGACTCTGAATCTAAGGTCACAAACAGAAACTTGACTGCTATATTGGGGTGATAACAAAAAATAAGTAGATTTTAGGCATGTAGATTGTGGAATTCCAATAAAATATTTATATCAAGTCTAACTTTTCAACATCTGCTCATTCCACTCATATGAGTCAAATCAAAAATCTTAAAGTAAGATATATTTAAATTCTGAAATCATCCACTTAAAAATTGTCGTGACCAAGCAGTCATGTTCTTGGAAACAGCAAAAGCTGGAACCCTTTTAATAGGTAAGTGCATTAAAAACTACTCAGTAATGGATTCAGACCCAGAATACAAGACTTTTAGAAATTATTAAAAACCATTTTTAATCAGTCACTGACTTTGTTTTTGTAAGTGATATAAAATCTTCCCATAGGTGCCAGTAAAAGATGCTCAACGATTAGGTTTCGTTTTATCATATAATCTTATTTTCTTTCATTGCTTCATTTTAAATCCTAAATATTTGAATTTCACAATTACATATTCATGCAAAGCAAAATAAACATCACAGAGTATTTTATCTCTATTCGGTTGGATCTGGTGGAATAAGTCACATGACATCTACAGATGTAGACAGAAAAAGTAAAGATAAAAATGTCTATGGCATGCCAACACCGGGGGAAAGAGTGCTCACACTGTGTGCTATTTATGACTCTTCTAAAAGGGAGCTGAAGCTGACAAAAGAGTCTCTTGCGAGACATCCTTAGTATTCACAGCAACTAAAGTTGTGCACAGAGTGTCTTGTGCCCTGTGCCCTCAATCAGCCAAGTTCCTTGCAAACTCACCTCTCCCCTGTGGGCAGCGCTGGTGTGTGCATGACATAAAAGATAACATCCCTCTCCCACCAAGGACGGGGCGCTGTGCCACAGACTGCTGAGGTTGGCAATAACAAAAAGCCACATCTAATGATGCACGCTAAATTGCACATCTAATGATCTCTGTGACGGTGATGAGGGTGAAGCTGTTTGTGTCATCCACATCTTCTGTGGCATTTAAACAATCGAGGCTCTAGAAAACAACATGTTCAAGATAATGATGTCTTCATGGCATATTAGAGGGACTAAAATAAAACATGAATCCCCTCCTTCAGCTGGCTGGATGCTGAGCCTCGGGCTGAAGACAGTGGTGACTCATGAACGAAACGCTCACTATGCAAGTTGCAGAGAGGCTGCGCGTACTGTAAACACTCCCAGTGAATCGCAGCAGCGTCATGTGTACAAGATTTTTGCAGGAAATTGTTTCCCTGATGTATACATGCCTTTTCAGGACTCTTGGGGATGTCTGTGATGTTCTTTCCGCCAGCTGTAATAGTTTCCACTCTCACAATTGGCATTTTTAATTACACAGTACACATTTTAATACCTTCGCTGCAATGTGTGTCCTGTGGAGCCAAACTAATCAGCTGGCATCACGAAGATGGAGCACAGGCCCACTGGAGAAACATCTAATAAAGTGAACCAGCCACAGAAGCAATTACCTTCAGACAGGCTTCAGAACAAAGTAGCCAAAATCAGCCTGTTATAAACATCATAATTTCTGTTTTACATTTCCCTTTCTGCCAGGAAATGTGGACCCCAAAACACTCAAGTGGTTTATTGTACTGTGCTTGGCTTGTTCAAGTTTCAAACATGCAGACGAAAAACAACATAAAAAAAATAAATACCCCCAAAAATATTGAAGCAGTACAGGTACCATTCATCCAGGCCATCATTTTCAAATCTTCAAAATGTTTATTCCAGGAGTCACTGCACGTTCAGAGAATTATACTATCTTACTTGCAAAGACAAAAAAAATTAGGACGGTATTTACAAACAATTTGGTTTATGAATTTTCAAATATCTGCCTAACAGTTTGAAATGCAGGCAGTAAAAGTTACAAACAACTTAACATTTATTTTGTGTTTTAAGATCCTAAGTAGTATCTTTTACTTTCAGGCATTATTTCTTAAACATTTTCCCATTATAAAATTCACTCTAAAGTGATGGGCTGGAATGATGTACTTTAAACAGAGGAAACAGCAAATCTACCTGCTGTTGGCTCAAAATGGCTAAATATGAGACCATTGTGAAAGCTT
Source organism: Poeciliopsis prolifica (assembly GCF_027474105.1). Taxonomy (NCBI): domain Eukaryota; kingdom Metazoa; phylum Chordata; class Actinopteri; order Cyprinodontiformes; family Poeciliidae; genus Poeciliopsis; species Poeciliopsis prolifica. The sequence goes on from NW_026562405.1 coordinate 2,692,381, forward strand.
CCCAGCAGACGCGGAACAGAGCTGACCTCCCAGCAGGGAAATAGGAGCGCAATCGTGCATGGCTGAGTGAAAACGTAGTGCTAGATATCCGTCAGCTTCTGAGAAGGACAGAGAGGAAAAAGGAAAAACAAAGAGAGGCTGAAGGGATGAGAATCTTTTCTCGGTTTCTATGAGCTCAGTTGCTAGTCAACCAGGCTAACTCTGTGGATTTTCTCAAGCACTCACCAATAAATAGCGTCTGAATCATTTACTGTTTGTGGGGAAAATGATAAGAAATTCACCTGCAGAGTGAATCAGACAATTCTCAACAGGAGTAGGATGATTTTCGGTCATTTCAACCAAGATAACTGGATGACTCAATGATTATTGGATCTATTTTGATCAAATAAAGAGATGGATTTCTTCCAAATGCTGATTCGACATACTGTTTTCTAATGTTTATCTTTAGAATAAGGTTCAGTCAAACTGTGCAAAGACAAGAAAATTGCTTCTGGTGCAAAACTAAAATTGTTGAAGCTGGTTCTTAACTGAGTTTGTGAAATAAAGTGAAAAATTGACTTGGTTTGAAGAGCTGTGTCCGTCACATCAGCGCATCACAAAAAATGTATTTTCCTCCAAATGTTTGATATCTTTTAAATGCATTCTGATCACCAACTTAATCTGGATATGTTTTATTCAACAGTTAGGATTTTTGACAACTCTTAATCCCTAATTTTAAAAAAAGCTAAATGCTTATATTAACACAACAGCGTTTATGAACAAAGCTGCAAATAATGTTCAGGTGAAAATGGTGATTAAAAAAGCAGCTTACTGCACTGCACTGTTTAACATCAAATAAGGAGTTATACTAACACAGTCAGAATGACGAGACAAGTTCATGTCACTTCACTGCTAATAAAAGAGATTTTAAATGTTAAAGTGTGATTAATCAAATGTATGCTATGAAAAGATAAGAAAAACATTTTCATAAATTAGCTAATTTAGTTTGAAGGAAGAATTCTTCACCTTTCTACTCCACAAGCTTTATTACAAATATAAGAAGCACAGATAATTGTGTATTTTTAAGGATTATATGTTTTTTATTTAGGATCAAGAAATAATTTGTCTTCAAATCAATATGAAACAGTGACTTCCGTAAACAATTAACTTCATTATTTATCAAAGGACATCAAAGGAAACTGACACCAATCAGACATAAAGATCAAATGTCCTTCTATACTCGTGGACACTCCAAACATCTTCTAAAGGAGTTCATGAATGATTTGGAAATGGTACATTTATTATCCAAGAAAAGGCTCCATTTTTGGGTCCTGCTGCGCTTCTGTTAACAAGATCAATCAAAGCACATGCTATACAATAACCGATATAGGCATATTGCATATCCATGTAACAGGCAAAAACTCATCTAAATGATAACAACAATATTTATTACCTCAACAACACCCAGCTCCAACACTAATCAGTTTTATGGTGGGGAGATAACTAGAGGCTAATTAGACACTAACGACTCACACCTGGTAAACATGCAGCAGACAGCACATGGTCACCCAATCAGAGTAAAACCCAAGCTCTGCTGTTTCCAACATTAGAATCAACATGTTATTTGCAAAACTCACTGAACCATCAACTATGAGAAACATAGCTAATTTCATGAAGCTAAAATGTTCATTTCAGTCCTACCTTTGCTGTGTCATCGTCATAAACCATACCAAAACCTTTCGTTGTATGTTCTTTTACAACTTTCAGAGAAGTGCAGCATGATTTAAGAATATTATCAATGTGCAAAGTGAGACTGAAATTTATCTGTGCAAATAGAATAGAAATGTAAAATTGTACAAGTGTATTTGTGAAACTTTACAAATACACTTGTAAAATTGTGTTTGCAAAATTACAATTTTAAAATTGAGAGAATGTGCAGCTTTGACATTTTCTTCACTGTCAAAGCTGCACAGCAGCTACATTATGCAACATTTTTTAAAATATTCTGAGATTTTGCCCACGTTTCAATGTCCATCCAGATGGGGAAACAGAAAGTAATGTCCCAGGACACAGACCAGTAAAATGTGTTTAGTGTACATTCACAAAATACTGAGACTTTAATGCACTGAGATGAGGCTTTGTGCTTTTCATGATGCTGCTTGATACCTGAGGCTAAATACATGAACAATGTGGCACTGAAAAGCTTTGCACACATCTTTTCTCCACAGAAACATATGAATATGCGGTGAAAATATGTGCATGACATGCATTTTTGTAGAACCACGAGGGAAGATGTCTTTAAAGCTATATACTTTGGATATGGTGAAAAGGGGAACAAAATAGAGTAGCAGTTAACATAAAATGCACTTCCAGCTGATTTGCATGAGGATTTTTTTTCTCTGGTTTTATCATACTCATTTATGATGCCTGCTGTGACAGGGTGCAGACACATCTATAAATATGTCTTATGTATGAAACACTTTTCCTTTTGATCTCTTAGTGAAAGTTTGGTCAGACTTTAAAAACCTGTTTTATAAAAAATAGCAATTAAATTAAATCCATAACATTTCAAATTTGGTAAAACTGGTGTCAATTTACATGCGTATATATTTTGTGTACAAGCAGCTGTAATAATGAAACTGAACAAAGTTTTGTGCTTTCCAGGTAAAAAGCATGATGGTGAAGACAGACACAATTTCAAAAGATAATTCAAAACCAGTATCATTTTCCTGTCAACAAAATCAAATCTAAACTAGACAACTACAGAACAGAAAAATATCCAGTCTTAAAGCTACTGGCATAAAAACATGGAAATCATATTTTCCATTTATTTCTACTTACAAAACAAACGTTTCATTTTTTGTGCTGTAACAGTTTGCAACTATACAAAAAAATCCTATTTGATTTTGGTGAACACTTTATCATTGCTTGTACTTTCTTAAGTATTCATAAAACTCCAAACATGGATGTATAATTTATAATAATATATTATATATAAATATAAATATAATATATAATAATTTATTTTAGAGCAACATTTTCTTTAATCACGGTTTTCTTATGGTCAATTTTCTCCCTCATTTTTTAGATGTCTTTCTCTCACTTACAATATGCCGTCCAATTTCTGCTTGTGTTTTCACCATGAAGCAATAAGACTCAGAAATGAGAAATCTGACAAACATTGCGATAAGTGTCAGGTGTCTTTAAACGAGCAGTGTTGCTGTGCCAGTTCAGAAGAGATAGCAATCATTCCTAAGCAACCAATTGTCACACTCAAAAGAGTCACGCTATTGCAGCACTTTTCCAGCACACGATGCGTAGGGAAAATGTATCATTGGTTCGGAGTGATAAGAAAACGTTAATTTGGTTCCTAAGCTGCAAGGCGTTGCATGATGCTGCTGGAACCCAAAAAAAGAAGAAAAAAACAAAGATAAAAATCAACCTTCAAATATAACATGTTAAGATTAAGATCAAAGCAAGCAGTATATAAACACAGGTATTTGTGTGTTATGCAGCCATCTGTGTTTTTGTGTTTCTGCATACACATGACACTGTACGTGAGCAAGAAGCATACAAATGTCCATGTGTCAGATTGGTTCTCACAAAAAAAATGAGTGAAGCTCTTTGAATCTGAAATTGCCAGTAATGGTGGCTTTTTTCATATAGTACATGAAATCATCATTTCAACAGGTTATTTTTATCTGATGTTAACTTTACTTTGATTTGTGGAAACATTTAAAGGGAAAGGAAGGAAAGGCAGAAGTAATTTGTATGTGGGCAAACGCTTCCTCACAGGACTTTAAAAGTGCTATTTTCAGAGAACCTCACTTCAGAAGCTCTGGGCTTTAAATTAAAATGACAGAAAGACCATTCAGAAAGAAGCAGGTAGCACAGAAAAGAGACAGTTGGATAATTAATCCACGGTTAACACTGATAGTTCACAGCTAGGTCATTTCCAGTGTAACGCCACCATAATAGCTGTCCTTGACAAGCTCCATATCCAGCTGGTACTGAAGATGTACGTTTAGATGATACTGATGGTATTGGCAGTCATGAATCAATCAGATATGTTCAATATATTCAGCTCTGAATCAGGAAATTCATTCTCAGGGAAGTGGAGGACAATGCATTACCATTATGTGCCAGCTCTTCAACGTAGATTCAGAATGGAGAATGAGAAAGAAGACATTTATCACAGCTGACAGCTGCAAGAAAATATATTTTTGAGATCTTTGACATAATCAAGCCTTAAAATGTTCTCTTTATTGTCACACTGAGCTGCTTGTAGAACGAAACGGGTTCTCTACCTGGCCTCAAAAGGGTTTATTGCCAAGCCTAATCTGTCTTCATCTTCAGATATCCATTGCCTACCCAAAGGCTTTTAGCCTTTTTAACTTCTAAACATCAAAGAGTTGGAGAGTAAGAAACCTCTTCTTCTTTAAATAGATTCTGCCTTTCTCTCTATATCGAAACCATTTTTAGAAGCAATTTTACTTGTTGCAGGAATAAAAGGCAACATGAGCACTGTGGTACTCATGCTCTCTCTTCTGTCTGATATAAATGATGAGATCACAGAGAGTTTTGTATTTCACAGCATTCCTTTTGTTTGGTGTGAATGAAATTTTACTACTTTGTTTGAAAACCCCAGTCAGTAAAAGCTGCAAGTATAGAAACTGAGAAAAATGGATTGTAAGAAATAGTGGTTTGACAAAACATGAGCTCTAATGGAAATAAAATCTCAAAATAGAGCTTTGCTTTAAAGGGCTGAATAATTCATTCAGCAGGGAGCTTACTTTCTAACTTTAATCATGACCAAAATATAGAAGAAACAATCCGCATCTCTCATGGCTAAAACTGCATGTTCTGCACTTCTTTGGTCGGTCTTTTAACTTCACATAGAAGAATGGAACCAAAGGGAAGGAAAGCACTCAAGTTGGCAAAATCTGCATATTTTCCTTTTGGAAATTTACACCCCCTGGAACTTAGACAGAAAGTTTCTTCCAAATGCATCCCCATGTTTTCTTAAAATGTGGCCCTCAAAGGGTTTGACAGATTTTGTGGATGTCTCAGTTCCTCATGATAATATAAGAACAACGGCGGATTCAAAGTTTACATATATTAGTTGTCCAAGTTTTTGTGATCTAGCAAGTTTTTGTGATCTAGCAAGTTTCTGTGGTCTATCTTTTATTATGCCCGGAAAGTTTAGGGACATCTGAATAAATCCTATAAAGCTCTGTCTACCCAGAGGGCAGTTTAGAGGTATTGCTGCTCTAGTTAAAATGATAAATTGTGATGTGAAAATGTATTTGTGTCCTCACAAATTTATTCTATTCTTGCTATTTTTGGAACAGCAAAATGCTTGAGATTATCAAACTATTTTTACAATTAGGATAAAACACTCTCCTTGACCCTCTAAAAAGCCACCACTAAATAAAAATCACCCTTTCTGATATTTCTATTTTTTGTCCAGACTTACATTTAAAAATGAACCAGAAATTATGCTCTGATCTGAGAAGAGACGAGAGCTTTGGAGTCCAATATGTTTTCTCTTTAGTCCAACTAAGACTCTTCTTACATAGTTTCTGGTTAATAAGTGGCTTAACAGAAGGATTGTGACAGTTGTAGCCAATGTCCTGGAAATGTCTGTGCGGCTATCTCTGACTCCAGCTGCAGTCCATGCCTTCTGAATCACCTCTAAACTGTTAAATGGGCTTTACTCCAGAATCGTTTCAATTCTCCTTCTGTTATTGGCACACCTTTTACCTCCAAACTTTTCCCTTCTCTGAACTTTCCATTAATATTCTTGGGTAAAGCACTCTGTGAACAGCCAACCTCTTTAACAATTACCTTTTCTTGTCTATCATCTTTGTGGAGGGTGCCTGTGACTGTCTGCTAGACAAGGGAACATTTCACCATAATTGTCCAGATGAAAACTTTTTGGTTTTTAAAAACTTTATTATTATATTTCCTGAAAAAAGAATATTAGGTTGAGACATGTAACTTTGTGTGCAATAAACCACAAGGTATTATGTGCATGCATCCTCTGAGTGATGCAAAAGAACAAGCATGCATGTTAAATGCAGAAATAGATTAATAACACTGGACAGTTGCATACTTACAAGAGCAAAAAAAAATCAAAACCATTCATGTGACAAACTCCAACTAACGAAAGCAGACTGATCCACACATTTGCACACTCAACCTCCAGCTTACAGGCAACTGATAGAACACATTTTTTTGTCAGAGGTGGCCAGAGGAAAGCCACACAGGCACTAGGGAATATGACTTCACAGATAGAGGCCTCTACTAACCAGACTTGTAAACCGACCACCTTCAACCTGTGCAGGAATAGACATTTCCACTGCTCTCATCGAAGCTCAGAGGAAAAGTGACATGTTTCATTCTAAAGGGAAAAAAGGGCAAAAAGACCATAAAATAAAGCACAGGGAAGACAAATACAGTAAGGTTCAAGCAAAATGAGACAAAAATATAGAGCAAAAATAAATTACAGGGCAAAGAAAACCTACAGAGATGGCAGCAATAAGGAAAAATAACCATTTACACCCAAACCAAACCAAAAAGGTCACTACTACTTTTATATGCATGCATGGATGAGAACCATATGTTGGAAATGATGAGGACTGATTAAAAATGTAAGTCCTTAAATTGGAGGTGAAGTTATATATCAAATATTGAGCAGCCGAAAGTTTTTCCAGATTTACACTTTTGGAGATCTAAAACACACAAGATGGCTTCCTGTGAATTTCAGTGTCTTACATTCACAACATGGTATTAGGCTCTATTTCATGGCTGTCCAAAAATACTTTAAATTGCATTAAATGGTATCGATGGCAACATGAATATGACGATAATGAGCAAACATAACTGTAAATTCCTTCATAGCTTCTGCTATCCAGCTATTGTCAACTACATTTAAAATGAACTAGTCAAAAGGCAGAGTGTTTGATTTGTTTTCTAACCAGTAAAACTGGTTGAATTATGAACGCTAATGTGATTTAAAGTTGCTCATTATCTGAGATGCTGTTGACCCATCATGTAAATTGTGCCTGTCCTTTTGACTTTAGAGAATTCATCTGTTAATGCATTATGGTTTGCAAGCAAATAATGATAGCTGAATGTTTAATGTGGAAATTTATAAAACATGGCAGAGTGGAGCAGGTGAAGGACAAAGTTGTGTGGTCGGCTGGCCACAGGCGGGCCACTGCACAGCGGGTTGCAGAATATTTATTCTTAAGTGGAACAGCAGGAAATATTATGGGATCTACACTCAAGCATTCACTGAATGGCAGCAACTTCTTCTACTCACATTGTGACATCTTGCTGATGGTCTCAAGAACAACCTTGTCAGTAAAAATATGCTGCACAGTTGTACAGTTAAAGTAGCTGCACTTGTGTTGCGTTGACAGTAAATCAATCCTGCAGGGAGCTGAAATAACAGTAATTCCATCTCACTTCCTGGTCACTGACAAGACCCCCCTAATCGAATCAGACTTAACTGAATCTGATGTCATTCACTGGCAAACAAGGTAAGCTGTGCAGTGCAACATCTAACATCTGCAGCTAGTGTTTTTAACTCTGCTTTGTTTCCCCAGATGGCAGGACATCCGCATCGGCCCTCGGGCCCATCAGAGCCCCCGCTGGCCAACACCACCGCTGCTTGGAACAAGCATATTCAAGCGGCTCTCCCTGAGGCCAGGGAAAATGGATATTGATCTGGAGCCATGACTAAATGGATTAAATTACAGAGTAGTGTTGGTAGTGCGGCAGCAGAGAGAATGAGACAAGAGGGAGGAGGAGGAACAAGAGATGGCGAGGGAGACAAAACTAAACAAGAAAGGTGGTAGTTGAAGTCTGAAAAAATGTTTGCCTTGCAACCTGATTTCTTTCTTGAGCATTCCTTTAATCCACAGCCCAACTAGCAGCCCTGTGCCATCATCCTTGCTCACCGTACTCCCCAGCATCATCCTAGTCTTCATGCAGTCATGGGCCAATTGGCTACAGAGGAGTAGCTAGACAGGGGATTATTGTCCTCCATTCAGCCAAGGCTGTTGAGTGGTAAGACTTCTAAATGTGTGCTGGGAGCAAAAGAAGACGCACAATCATGAATTCAGAACCTGAATAATCCCCCCGAGAGCGTAAATCTGGACGAATCTGGCTGACAGTCAGTCACAGTTAAAGTTGTTTGCAACAAACAGTTAATCAAGAAGCAAACCTTCTTAAGCCTTTCTCCTGCACAGCCTTGCTGATGGGCCCAGGGGCTGCGGAGAATCGTTTTCTGACTGTGTCTCCTGTGAGCTCTGATATTTGGGACATTAATGCATTCACTTGTGACAGGAATATCAAAGAGGTGAGCATGAACTGCTCTGGAAAACTGTAAAAAACTGAGGAGAAATTTCAGCCAACCTCAAAGGACTTTTACTTTGTGCTACTGAGCCTTTAGACCTTAAGCATTGCTATCGGTTTAATGATTCGACGTGATCATAGACACAAAACATCATAACCTGACTCTGAAGCCTTCTGTCTGTTGCAGCTTATTTTAGCAATCTTTTAATCCTTAATGCAAACATTTAAAATCTGAACCAAGAGTTTCTGTTCAGCAAAAGATCTCAGCTTGTTGTTATGAAGCTTAGCAGGGACTTTACAACCAGAAGATGCAAAATTTGTATGCAGGAGGAACAAATAGAGAGTGAAACCGTGATTTTATTTGAGTAGACTGCCAGTGGCATTCCTTCAGAACTCTGTAAAGCAAAACTATCTGAGCTAAGACTGCGTAGAGGATTCAGGTCCCACAGGAGGAGTTTTATCTCCTCAGCTGCCCTGGGAGCGGCTAACGCTAAATATCCCCCAGGAGAAACAGGAGAATATGATTCAGTTCCTCTTACTGATTTACCCAAAGGAAAACACAGTGCAATGTAGAGGAAATGCATCTGTACCACATTATACCTGGTTATGTCTAACCAAGAGTAGTTTTTATCACTTTGGAAGATAATTGCTGTATGATTAAAGATTTGACTTTGAAATTGAACGTTTTTTCATTTGGCTTTTCAGCTCCCAAGCAAGTAAGTGGTTAACATTGTAATAAAATTATTGCCATTTTGTATGTACAGTTTAACCGGATACTGCACAACTTTACTTACTTTAGTTACTATTGTTGTGTTTTTTGTCTAAATATGATTACATAATTAAATGGGAGCAAAATATAAGTGTTTATGTAGTCACTAACAAAAAATGTTTTGTAGGATTCAATTCATAAAAACAGAGCCTTTCTTTTTTTTTTTTTTTACCATATCAAGCTAAATTCTAATCTAAATGTTGTTCCTCAGGCTTAACTTTAAACTTTTAATATCAAACCACTATGGTTAATTGTTATAGTATAGACCCAAATGCTGGAAATCATCATAGGTCCATCCAACTGCAGCTTTTGTCACTGTGGTATCCATTCCCACTTCAAATTTCTGACCAGTCACACAATATTTGTCAGATATGACTACATCGCCTGGTCAGGCGATGCATCTAGAACCAACCAAGAATTGTAAAATCAAGGCAGTGAGACAGAACGATTTGATTTTTGCTCTTGCGGCCATTCGAGAGAGAAATTTTGCTGCTATTTTCTCACACTCTGAGGTGTATACTGTATGGGAAGTACTGGATTAATATTTCCAGAGCTGTTTAGGTACATTTTTAAAAGTCACTGAATTTATTGCAGTTAATCTCGTAGTAGTTACGTTGTAAATATGAAACCTGGAAAAACCACAGACGGAGGGAAAGACGTAAGGTTTAATATGTAGTTTTCTGTAAAACTAACACAGTGAACTTCCTTACAAAAACACACCTAAGGAGATCAGCTTTATACTAAATGCTTAAAAGCGTTTTTCTTCCAGTAAGACTTAATATAATCCAGATTTTCTATGATTTTCTTAACTCCAGTCATAAACACTCTCCGCCACTCCATTTCATTCCCTTCGGGGCAACACACCCCATCATTGCTGGACTGAATATTTATAAAGGCACCACGGATTTAAGATGACACATAAGCATCCGCCTATGCCCGACATACACATGAAATTAGCATTAACACAGCTTCATTTTGGTCTTGCTGTTGTGGAAACTGCATGTTTACAAGTCCTGCATGTTTGCAAGCTGCATGTTTGCAAGCCATGTTTGCAAGCTGCATGTTTGCAAGCCCTTTAAGAAGGGCTTGCATGTAATCTATGTGGTTCTCTGAAGATCAAAATGTACAAAAGGCTTTAATAGCGTCTCTCAAAAGTTAGGTGATGTTGTGCACAGCCATGTAACTGCATTGTCTTTGTCTTAATTTCCCTCCATTCTGAAATTGGCAAACATGGTGTAAAGCATATGGATATCTCTCCTCAACAAATTAGTTCCTCTTTTATACGTGGCCTAGAAATTTCTTAACCCACAGAGCCATGAAAATGTCCTCTGGGTGTGTGAGATACAAAGAAATTTGACAGTCCATGGAAGCACAGAAATCAGTCACTGCACATCATTCCAGTGTCTTGGCTGCAGTTGCAGAGCATCATGACTCTCTGGCTCCATCTGTTGAAACCATTTTATAGTTAAAGGCGAATGTTTGTGAGCACACTCAACCAAGCATAGAGGAGGGCACTGAAGTCTTGGAAGGCATTGTGCATACAAATGTCATCTGGGATAGCGATTCATTGGCTGCAGATGATTCTTACATAACACTTGTAATTCTTCAAACATGCCTGGCTGAGTAGATTAATGAGGGGTTGGGCAAACATTCTCATTTATCTGAGGCAGAAATATTAGAAATATCCATCTGTTTGCTCTATTTGCCAGCAATGTTCACTGTGATGCACATTTTGGATGTGGGCACACTCTGTTCAGGTCAGAAAACTATCACAGGAACTGTTTTAAACCCTTTAATAAGGTACTTACATTCAGTAAAACTTAATTATGTGATTATGTTGGGTTCAAACTAATCACATTTATGACTGAAAAGCCTGAAAAAAAGCTAATCTTTCAGCTTCACATTTACCAGCAAAAAAAAAAGGAGCATAATTTTTTTGTTGTGACAAATAGGTGTAATGAGCCCAAAACTTTCAGAATGGTGTGGCTTTTTTTAAACAACTTGCATGACGTAACACAGTCAATCCTCTGTATCTAAAGGCAGAGATGAGCTCTGGATGCATCAGTTAAACAGCATCACTTTGATCAAGCTTCACCTTTCTTCCTTTTTTTTAACCCTCCCTCTCTTCTTTGAGAAAAAGCAAACATTGTTTTTCCTTCTGAGTGATGTAGTCAAGTTCAGTTTTGAACACACCTTTTAATTCTGTCAGCAGCTCCAGAGTGCCTCCAACTGCCAAGTAAGAACTCAAATTTCTGGGACGCAGCATTTTAATGCTACCTGCATCATAAATCAATGTCTCTACAGATACACAGTAATGCCAACATTTGCCTTCAACATAAGGAAGTAAAAAAATGAAAGCAACAGTAGCAAATAATTTGGAACCCTATAATAAAACCCACAAAAAAATCAAGAATTTCTCCAAAATAATTGCCAAATGTGAAAGTCTTTGTTTCAGCTGGGATATTTCAAACAGATTTTATACTCTCAAATGTTAATAGCTTCAAGTTTCTTCTTGAAATTCCTTTAATGAAAGAACAGAGAATGATCGAGAAAGGTATGAAATTGAGAAGAGAGAAGCATAAACCCAGAGGTTTTCTGATGGTAAGTTAGTGTGAGTCCTTCAACAGATGAAATTTGAACAGTAATTTTAGTGAGGAACAATTTTCTACTTCTTAAATGGCAAAGTCCTGTTCAACACTCAAAACAAGAACAGAAATCTAAAGTGAGTTTACACATATTCTATACTAAACCTACAGATCTACAGGTACATCTTAATAAATTAGAATGTCATATTTAAAGTTCATTTTATCATTTGAATTCAAAAGTAAAACTTCCATATAACAGTGATACATTTCAAGTATTTCAATTTTTTATCATTTAATCTAAAGAAAAATGTAAATTCCTTTTCTCAACATTTGATGAGAAAACAGTTTTTTTTTGTTGAGGGTGTCAACAGTTATTCAGTCTATGACTGAATAACTGTTTGGTTAATTCGATTATGACACCATTCAACACATCTGGATTTCTTTAACTAAATAGCTGAATTAATGACATTTTTGATGATAATCTGCATTTATGAATTCTAAGGTTTCTGGCAAGACAAGCCAAAAATAAATAAATAAAAAGAAAAATTTTCAAGCATTGTTTTATTTCTAAACCAATGGAAGTGATGTACAAAATCATTTAAAACCACAACAAAGGGGGAAAAAAAAGAAGCAACTAACATGAAGTCAAACACTCACATGGGTGATGAACAGTTTGTTTGTGTAGGGAGAGATTATTCTAGGTTCTTAGATTGACTCAAACCCAGTAAATAAATATAAGACAATAAGAATTCTAATAGAAATGACAATTATAAAGTAAAGATTATTTTCCACCTGGAACAAATGTGAAAGTTGCACTGAAATCTTTTGTTTTTTTTTTAAACATCTTCCCTGGACAGTATCTGTTCATGGCAACAATGAGAGCGCAAAGTCTTCTTGGCTTTATCTGTCTGGTCGCACCATGCCTGGCCTGACGGGCATCATCATGGGACGAGGGTGGCGCATCATGTGTGGAGGTCCTGGCATCATTTGCATGGGTCCTCCCATCGGTGGCCTCATGCCTCCTACAATAGAAAATGGGACACAGAGCTGAGAGGAGGCTTTACAACAACTCAGCTATATAAAGAGTGATAATTTTACAAACACTTAAAGGGGCAATTTTATGTATTTTGCAGGCACACTGTCCTGTGAAATGGCACCATCAAGTAACTTAAGTTGCAATAAAAATGCTGGACATATCAAACATAACTAAAAAGACATTTGACTTCCTAATTTAACACCTTGACTTTCGGCCTCCATCATTTTAAGAAGCTCCTGCTCTTTCCTACACTATGCCTTCAGGGCAAAATCACAACATTGTTCCTTCACTAAGGCTTAACAATGTTTTTGCTAACTGAGAAGTAGCTCACATGAGTAGCTCAGACACTCATACGAGTAGTTTCACCAGGTGTTTAACTGATGCTAGTCTGGTGGAGTTGAGTGGGGAAGTTAAGGCCGAAGATTGGAGACGGCAGCTCAGTGGAAAAAGCAGCTCTTGGTGAGACTAAGCGTTTTGCACACCTAAATAGTTACCATGGAAGATTGAAAGATTCTTAAAACATTCATGAAAGAATCAAAGCAACACAGTTTTTGATTAGGAAATAACAATTTAACATGATGTAAAGCCCCAAAATGTGGATTTTACATAATACTTTCCCTCTAAGAAATTGCCATCATTTCACTGTAAACGCATGAATAAACATTGACTTATTGTACACTGCAGATCTGTGCTCCTATAAGCTTTAGGCAACAGTCACATCATGCTGTACTTTATTAATCAAACTGCAGAGAAGCATTAACTGCATCCTGAACAATGGGCTTTCTTATTATGACCTTTTCCAATGTCTTACTCAGTAAACACAGTCTTGGCTATTATGAGGAGATGAGAAAGATTTGCAATCCAAAATTTCACATAAACAAACAAACAAAAAACCTGTGGTTTTTCAGGGTGAATTTAAAACCCTGGAAAGGCCAAAGGCACTTCAAAGGAAGGTGCTCCTTACCAGGTCCACCGGGCATCATTCCATGAGGCGGAGGCCCCATCATAGGCATCATTGGAGGGCCTCCCATTGGCGGTGTTGGTAGCATGCCTGGCCGTGGAGGTCCTGCTATGCCACAAACACAAAATATTACAGAGACACGGCAACATATGTGAACAGCACGTTGCAAGATTTGCTAATATGCTGCTGTTTGATTAAAATGACACTGCCTACATTTTCAAAATTTTAAAGAGAAAGCAACACTATGTATTCATTTGAAATATTTTTTTACTTTAATTCGAAGGGATCTGAAATGACAGACTGACCTGGAGGAGGACCACCAGGAAACGGTGTGGGGGGAATCTTTCCCTGCTGAAAAGCAGCCGCTGTTGAGTAAGAAAAGCAAAATATATTAAAACACAGAAAAGCATCAAACAAATGATTATACGTAAAGAACACAATGTCACTGGCTTGTGTCAAGATTTAATGTCATCCATAAACTACACACAGAATGCAAACAACAATACAGCCAAATGCATGAGGCCTTTAACATTTTACCATTGCAAATTCGTCATGTAATGCTATTGTCTGCAGCTGCTCTAAGTGTGGGTGCAGAATGAATGACATTACCAATAAACCAAAACATTGAGGAGCAAAGAATGATCTTTTTGTTGCAAAGAAGCATTTCATCTGCCAAATGTCACATCCTCACTTATGGCCCAAACTGTGCATCAGCTTTGCATTACATGTGCGGATTAGAGGTTTATAATCTCAGAGGGGGAGAAAAATAAGCTGTGATGGAGAGAGAGGCCAGTGTTTGAGAAAAAGAACTTTGAAATCCCACATGTGGAATATGTAACAGGCTTTTACTGTCTACGGTTGACCACATGACTTATACCAAAAAAAAGCATGCAGCGCTCACATTGTAAGAGGGAACATGCAAGCAAGATAAAAATCACTAGTACATTTCTGCCCCTAGAGGTCAGTTTCACATACAAAAAAAAGCATACAAAAAAATAAGCATACTATGATCTACTTTTAACATTTCTGAATCTTCTATAGTTAATATTTAGAAAATCCTACTCATTATTCAGTAAAACATTTTTACTCCTTATGTAAAACAAAGAAATTACTAAGGCTGCTTTTTTAAAAATCTCTACTGAATACAATTTAAAAAAAAAAAAAACTTTCATCTTTCTTAAAGAATAAACACATGGAAGAGGGTTCTATAAAAACCTTTTTCAAATACAGACGCAGGTTAAAACATTGATCCTTCAGTGAAACCACAGATAGACAATTCTGCAGACATAATTGTTAATCCATGCTAAACATTTGTGAATGATGCTGTTGAGTAGGCCTAAAAGCTAAATCACCTCCAACAAGCTGCACACCAAAGTTATTTTTCTGCAGTTCAAGTCAAATTATAAAAAAAAAAAAAAAAAAAAAAAAAAATCAACTCAAGTTGTATAGACTGATCATAGACAAAGTGTTATATTCTCAATCTTTATTTCAGTCAAATTAATATTGTCAAACAATATTAAACTGGAAATATTAATCTGAAATTCTGTTTCTACATAATAACATTCAAATTACATAAGACAACATATCAGCATTCATACATATAGCGCTCAATCCTGCTATGTTATCCTTTTTTCAAGAGCAATTATACCTAGCACACATTTTTCTTCCACTCAATTTTCCAATACCGTGCCTGGATACAGCACTCTGAACAACCATCTCTTAAGAGGTGATCTTTAGTGCCTTATCCTCCTTGTGGAACGCATCAGTAACCGTCTCCTGGACCAATACAGTCAGAAGTCTTACCCATAATACTATAGGTTATGACAAAAAAAATGTCTGTGCGATAAATTTCATTGGTCAATGTACTTCTCCAATTTTATGAACTGATTTTTAAATTTATTAGCTGGAATAAATAAATCACAATAAGCACAATAAGTGTTTCACATTGTATTCAACAAGTTTCTATAACATACAAGGTTTTATTTTTAAAATGAATCACAGATGTTTTACGGTATTCTAAATTACACACATGCAACCAAAGTGTATGTCTTAAATGTTCTATAAATAATGTGCTTTCCTCTGTGGAAATGTTATTAGGGGGTGATAAATGCATAAGACAGCCAATCTGTGTGAAAAATGTTACAACAGTTAAGAACACTGATTCAATTTTAAGGCAAAATTGTATCAATTTTATCTGTTTCCTTCTGTCAGGAAACAGACAGAAGGCAGGCACACATAACTCACTATGGCTAAATTAAAAAAACAAAACAATAAAACCTAAATATTGACAAGATGTGTGTGTTTTATGAGATGGAGTAAGAAATTAATTGTGATTCAATTTAACTTGGATCACAATTCTAAGAAAGACATATCAGATCTTGGCACCCTATTCAAGAGTGCATACTAAATAAAGTGGATTATTATCATTAGAAAATGATGTGCAAATAGGGACATCTTGATTATATAATTGGAAGGCTTAGCTTTTCCATATTTATGCAAAGCATTTTAGAACAGAGTAATCCAGAAATATTATACAATAAATAATTAGCTACTTCAGAAACTAACGTTAGCTAAAGTCCAGAGACATTTACTTACTTGTTTTATCAATCAAGCTCTGCGCCTGCTCCTCCATCCATTTCTGGTAGTAATCTTTCACATTTTCTTTGTGTTTTCGGCCACTGCAGTGAGTCTTCCTCACTGAAGGCTAAGACAGAAACAGAAAAAAGAGCTGGTTACGTTTGAGCAGAATGTTGTGAAATATCCTAAATACTCAATGTGCTACATAAAGAAGGCAAAGGCCAGAGTACATTTAGCTTGTGCGAATGTTTGTTACAAGCAACTATAATCTGTTTTCCAGAAGCCATTTTTGGATCGTTTTGCAACTTCAGCTTAGGTTTCTACTTGAGATGTGAGGAGGAAAAAAAAATCTATCATATGTTCACTTTCAGAGGACAGTTTTGCATGACTCAGATCAGCTTCATTTATCAAATTTTGTGACAAAATAAGGAACTTGGCTTGTTTGCAAACTCTTAACATAATATGTATAAATATATTAAATTCAGAAGGAACAAAATAAGAATGAACTTTAAGACCACTCATATGTTCTTCACATGATCAACTTTATTGACAAAACAAATATCCCAATTAGACATACATGGAGAATAATTTTTCCATCAATTCATGACTTTTTATAGATTGATAAACTGGTACACAGATTTGTAAAAATCTAGTCAACAAATTAGGTAGAAACAATTGTCACTTACCGAATCATGTGTAAGGTATGTGTCACAATAGTCACAATAAAACCTGTGGAATAAACAAACCAAAAAAAATGTCTTGTGAATAGAAACAAAGGCACTGATGTCTAAATCAAAATTGCATGCCAACATCCAGATGCATCGGAAGAAATAGAGGACATAATTCACATCTGCATTTAAAAAATTTGACTATATACATATTTATACATATTTGTATGTCTTGCTTGAACTTTACTCTTTATAAATATTTCTTTTTCACTTTATACTCTTCAAATGATCTTTTTGAAACTATGGCTTGTTTCTAGGGTATGCTGGCTTGAATGTACAATTCTATTGTGTTTCTATTGTGGAAATTACTTGTTGGGCTCTGAATTATTTAGAAAAAACAATCTTTTCTTGCTGCTCTAAATCGTTCGATGAAAAAATGAAATGACTATTAAATACTACAAGATTAACTTAATACTGGCTCTAACCTAAAAGGCAAATTTAAAAGTCCGAAAAGAGCAGCATATTTTGTACAAATAAGTCATGGAAATGAGATGAGTTGAGATCGAAAAATAGCACAGTTACAGAATGGCTTGTGTGAAGAAATATAAAACAGTTGCTAAAATATTACGAAATAATTATCTTTAGCGTCCAAAACTACTTATGTTTTGTTGTGTTTCATAGATTTCCTATAAAGATAACCGTTTCCATTGAGTGTCGTTCCAGCAAATAGACACATCCCAAACAAAGAAAGATCAGCAAGAGTTAAAAGATTTCAAATGTTATGTTTGCACAGCTCGTGACTCAGTAAGAGTAAAACATAAGCATTATTCCGTCTGAACTAGGAGAGATTTAATACCAAATAAATAAAACCACACATTTTTTAACTTACTTCGGCATGTTCTCCGCAAGCTACGTTGAGAGCGCGCGGTTCCTGTGTTCCCAAAAACCCTCTCGACCCGCTATGAAAGGCGGAACACAGACAGTTCCGCTGAAACATCGCGAGAATTCGGTATATTTTACCATTATACACACACACACACACACACACACACACACACACACACATACGTATGTATATATATATATATATATATATATATATATATATATATATATATATATATATATATATATATATTATATAATATATATATATATATATATATATATATATATATATATATATATATATATATATATATATAAGGGCTGTTGGGCCCAGTCATGTTAACTAATAGGTCAGTGAGAGGATGCCACAGAATTTTAATAGACATTATCAAAGCAGACTCTATTTTATTATGATTTTAATGTGAAAGATTCTATAACAAATCTATCTACATAGAATAATTCAAAAACCATAGCTGAATGACTGTGACATTTAAATCATCGAACAGTAGTGAACATAAATAAATAACATAATATAAAAACGGATAAGGTTCTGATGGAAATTACTTGTTGGGTTCTGAATTATTTAGAAAAACTATAATCAGGGACGCTTGATTTAGTTATTATTATGCAGTTCAAAAAATTTAAACACATTTTAACTTCAGACGGTGCAGCAGTTGTGTCTTAATATACTTTATCTATTTTTTAACATGCTGAGAAGAATTCTATTTCTAAAATATATACTAGGTGCACTATTGGCATCCACACCCATAACTGCGACGTCACTAAAGCACACGATGTCCAATTTTTCACTTTGCATTAGCATTTAAATTAATTTCATAAATTGTACCTAACTAAAATGTTCCAAACTTATGTCCACTGAAGGGCCTATGAAAAATTGTCAGAATTCCAGAAGCATAATCTCAATTGGCTTTTTCTTATCAGTGTGCGCTGAAATATGTTTTACATGAATTTCATTGATAAACCAATGAGAAGGTGGCCACAAATAGCAACAGATGACGTTGAAAGTGACGCACGCACTGTTGCAACGTCAAACGTCGTCCCCCCTTGCTCGTGCCATGCGCACTGACGCTTGTTGTTGTTGTTATTGAGCTGGTCGTTATGGCTGAACGAGGCCTCGGACTTAACTGAAAGAGGACCCCCGCCTCGGGACGACCCGCCATCTATGGAGGGCACAGACATGGACGTGGACGCAGAGCTCATGCAGAAGTTCAGCTGCATGGGCACCACGGACAAGGACGTCCTCATCTCGGAGTTCCAGAGGCTGCTGGGCTTCCAGCTCAACCCGGCCGGCTGCGCCTTCTTCCTGGACATGACCAACTGGTGAGCGCGGGGATTGGTGGGCCTGTTGTTGAACAGCACCATGGCGCTAACTTAGCTCTTGGGTTAGCTAGTTATCTTATGTTAAAATTATAAAAAATAAAGTGGCCATTGTGGACCAGGAATGAGTGCAGATGGTCAGTGCGGCACGGGTCATTTTATCCTTCGGTTACGGGAAATGGCTGTTAACTCTTAGTGGGCCATTTGAGGTAAACGGAAGTGAAACAGTAAAGTTTGCCCTGACCACGAGTTCTAATGCCGCGACAAAGTTCCAAAAACAATACCGACCTGGTTGAGAAATTTAACGTAAACAATTAAGCACTTTATATCCCTGGGTTAGGTTATGTTTGTTGTATTATGTAATAGCGTGGAGAACTGCTCAAAGTGAGCTGTTTGGGAAACCACCACTCAGATCAGAATCAGTCGTGATCTCTCAGGAGGCAAAAGCAAGAGCAGCAGTGATCCAAACGCCTCTGTTTTCCTGATCAAATGATCTAATTAACGGACGTGATTCTTTGTGATTTTAGTCACTGAAACGTTTTAGGATGGTGTCCCACAGCCTCCACACAAAAATAACTGATAATTATTATTGCAATTATTAAATATGCAAAGTGTATTACCTTTAGGACCTCCGGGCAGTTCAGTTCTTTGGTAATTAGTACATCCATTTCATACATGTACAATATCGTTTCCTATTGAAAGACACAATTTAGACATACAGTTTTCATTTGGTAAATTCTGTAAATTGGCAGTTGAAATGCTATTAAATATCAGATTTGATTTATGTTTCTGTTTGTTCAATGCATTGAATTGAAGAACTTCCAAACACATAGGTCAACAGCATGTACTTTTTTCAGCAAATCTGTAGCTACAAATATATCAGGATTTCTATCTCCATGTTCGGAAATCACTCTGGCTCTGTGATCTCTGTAGGTTCACTTGTATGGTGTTTAAGGAAAAAGGTGATCCGTTAAGGGGTTTACATTCAGTTCTGATCTAAAAGGGAGTTGTGACTAAACTAAACTGGCTTGAAAGTTACAAAACCTTCTTTTAAAAAACTTCAGCATTTTACATCCAGGTTGATCTTTTATTCAA
Organism: Poeciliopsis prolifica; assembly: GCF_027474105.1. Classification (NCBI taxonomy): domain Eukaryota; kingdom Metazoa; phylum Chordata; class Actinopteri; order Cyprinodontiformes; family Poeciliidae; genus Poeciliopsis; species Poeciliopsis prolifica. The sequence goes on from NW_026562405.1 coordinate 2,712,641, forward strand.
GTGAACACCTTGATCTCTGCAGTCTCTCACCCCCACCCATTCTTCCTGGATGTTCTCTAGTGTTCTTTCAATTTCTAAAGCTGTGTCCCTGCCTATTCATATTCAAGTTTGTAACTGGTTTAACAACACAACAGATATACAAAATGCATTAAGCTTTCGCAGTTAAAGTGCAAAACTCTTAGTTTGCTGTAGTCCATGACTTAAATATGCTTCACTTAAAGAAAAGTGCTTGTTTTTTGTCAGAAACCTCTATCAAGTAAAGTATTTTAACAACGTTCTCCAAAACGCAGCTGTAACTTGACTTGTGAACATGAGTTGTAGCAATTTGACTTGTTTAAAAACTCTAAGGGAAGCAATATAACACAATCTTCTTCCCAAAGATTCTGATAGAATGTTTGGTGGATGTTAATGCATGCTAAAAATGTGATGATCCCCTGCTTTCTTTTTGTTATGCTGAAACAGGAACCTTCAAGCTGCTATTGGTGCATATTATGACTTTGAAAGCCCCAGTGTCAACACACCATCCATGTCCTTTGTTGAAGATGTGACAATTGGTGAAGGAGAGTCTGTTCCTCCGGACACACTGTTCACAAAGACCTGGAGAATACAAAACACAGGTACATGCCTTTTTACTACATCTTAACTCTGTCAGGAAGCATCTTTGAACCTTTAAACAACACTAAACGTCACACAATGTTTTTCTTAACTTTATTTTTTGCTTTTATATTTTTCTCATTTGTAGGCGGAGAGTCATGGCCGCCAGGTGTTTGTCTCAAATACATTGGAGGGGATCAGTTTGGACATGTAAACTCAGTTATGGTGAAGTCTCTAGACCCCCAGGAAATTTCAGATGTGAGTGTACAGATGAGAAGTCCTACAAACCCAGGCATGTACCAGGGCCAGTGGAGGATGTGCACAGCAGCCGGGTTGTTCTACGGAGGTAGGGAAAACTGCAGAATTTAATTTCTAAGTCTTAGTAGATATATTTTTTTTATTTTCTCATAGCCCAGCAATGACAGTACATAAGACACATACACAATTTTTTCCCCTAACTGTTTGAAATTAAAGCCAACCAAACTTTTAGATTTAGATCAGTTAGGATTACCAAAATGATTTGTATTTACTAAATGCTACAATAATGAGATAGGGAATTTATTGATATTGACATATACAAAATTAGATATCAATAAGTATCTAATTTAATGAATATTTAGTATTGAAAAATCTAAAAATACTGAGTTGATAATTTGATTCTTTGCCAAAACTGACTTTTTTGTCCTTAAACGTCTTTGTAACCTTTTTGTCTTATGGCCATTATCCATTATGAAGACCAATCTGTGCCTAAGCTTAAACTTGGCTAATGTCGTTAGTTGTTACTTCAATATTTCCACATAAATATTTTTTTCCTCATGATTCCATCTATTTTGTAAAGCACACCAGTTCCTCTTGCAGCAGGGTGTCCAGGCATCCTTAAAAAATCTTCATTTGTTTAAAATAAAGGCCTTAAAATGTCTTTAAATTAATTAAAAAAAATAATTTGCCCTTATTGATATATTTATTGATAGATTTCTTATTAGAAGGTTCATCATCTGGGTTTTCCCTCATTAAAGAGATGGTACTTATTCTGCATGTAAACTTTCAATTTTGAAGAAATGAAAAAAAAAAACACATCTCTGGCATATTATTTCTCTCGTTATATGGATTACAACTGTATGTCCTTGTTTCTGCAGATGTGATCTGGGTGATTCTTAGCGTAGAAGTCGGAGGTCTCCTTGGCGTCACTCAGCAGCTTTCTTCCTTTGAGACGGAATTCAACACGCAACCGCAACGTAATGTTCAGGGGGATTTCAACCCGTTTGCTTCGCCACAGAAGAACAAGCATGATGCCTCTGACAGCAGCTTCAGAGACCCCGGTGGAGCCTGGGAGCGCACACAAGAGCCAATCCAGCAAGATCAGAACGGACTGTCTCATAATGCTGTAAATAGGGCGTCAAACGGTCTCCAAACAAATCTTTCTGTGGTGACTTATGGCCAGGTATGTAAGTTATATAAATATAAATACTTTTGATATCTTTGGGTGGGGTATGTAAAGAGTTCATTTTTACATGCCCCACTGCTGAACTAGCATTATGAAATGCTAGTTCAACATATCACAATGCAGATATGCTGAACTAGAACAGTGATTATTTGACTAAAACCCAGTTCTGCCTGAAGTTTTGGCATATTTTCATTAATAATTAATATTTTTATTGTAAAACATTTTGCCAGCAGAGGAAAACACAAAGATCATGTCGGTTGAAGGTAAAAAGGTCTGTTTATTTGCACGACTCATCATTTTGAAACGTTTTGAAAAGACTCTGCAAAATCTGCAGGACAACTTTCACAGTGCACCCACCATTAAGATAAGTTTTAATGATTATTTTTAATTATCTTAATGCTGGGTGCTTTAACAATCAGAATTTAATACTGTTAAGTTGATTACATCTAGTCCTTTTTGCACTGTGGGGTCCGGCCTGGCCCAGTTCTGCTCCGTTCGACCCGGTCCCATTGGTCCTATAGCCTGGGTTATTTAAAGCATTTTAAACTTTTTAAGAGTGAAGAAGTCTGCAAATATTTTATTAACTAATGTTAACAAATATTTTATCTTTGAAACTGACTATGGATATTGGCCTGGGATACCAATATGCATTTCAAGTTGAAAAGTTTCGATGGAGAAAACGGCAGAGCCAGCTATTATTGTGGTAACTTAAGATTATGACTAAAATATTCTGTCTGCTGATTCGAAATGTCATACAATTCTTAGGCAGCTCATACAAGAAGTAAGATCAAATTAAACTCTCACTACCATACACTGATTTGTCGCAAACACATGACAGAAAGTTAGTTGGATGTTGCTAAGCAATAATTCCACCAAAATACTGTTTGTGCTGCTCGTGGTTTAAGGAAAAACTGTATTAAGTCATGCAGGTTGGAAAAACATGCCCAGCTTTTGCAAATACACAAGATCACTGAGTCACAGGCCAGTCAAAATCACTCCTTAGTTGCTCATTAAACCTTTTGCATTTGTCACTTCACTCATCTGTTTTATTCAGGGTTTTGGGACTCATTTTGTAATAGTGCAGTACTATTGTATTGTGATTTGCATACTGGTTCAAACAACAACTAATGATTACACTACGTAATCGTTAGTTTCATAACGATGTCATTAATGCTTCACAGTAAAGCATTTAAAACGTAGTGTAATCACCAGATTTTCTGTCAGCAACTCCAAATCTGCTGAAGCTAATAACTTAGAACTACAGAAAAGAAAATGTTATTGTCATCCAATTCTGCTTTGCTTAAAGAATAGACACATCTGTAAAACTTTGTGTGACCTCTTCCCTGAACAATTTGGTCAGGGCTTTTATCTCTTTTTATTTCAAGGATGCTGAAGGTTGTGTCTGATGATTTCTTGTAAATTTGTGTGTTGGACAGGACAGCATGTTGATTTGAACTGATAACTTTTTGTACAAGTTCCTCTGGAGATTATCCTAAAGAAGATCAAGTTCCTTGTTACAGTCACAGACATGGATAGGCTCTTTTCATGTGATACTTTTGATTTGTACTCATTTATGTCAGTAAAGCAGTTCCTGATTTCTTCACAAAGAGCGTGTGAAGGATGGTATTAAAATGAACCACTGATATTACTGTGATTTTTGCAGTTGTAGCGACCCGTTCCAGACCAAAAGTGATGTTTAATCTCAGTGTTGAGAGTTCATATGTCAGTCAGCCTTTCTCTGCTAATTTTAATTATCCACACACTTGTCAGGTGTTTAATTATCTAGCAGGTCTAACTCTATGCAAAAACAGCGTTTGATATATCAGTTCCCACCAGTTTTTATTATCCACTATGACTGCAGTATGTTTGTTTATGGTTTTATATTTTAAATTAAGCTTCCTGTGTATCAAAACTTCTTGCTTTCTCGTAAAGCATTGCACTGGCTGTTTATGAAGTTATGAGTGTGTGCTTATGTTATCAATATTACTACTGTTCTCTAATTATCAAACCTACCAATTACCTCTTGCAGATTTTAAAAATGTTGTCACAGCTGTGTGTTTTGTTAAGGTGTGATATTATTGAAAAATTCATTTATTTCATAATTTGAACTGATAAATTCCTAACACACACAGTGATATGTTTCCAGGATTGATTTCTGATCATTTTGATGATTATTGCTTACAAGTAAAGAAAAATCTATATAAAATATATATACATTTGAGGAGTTGAAATAAAATGCAGAATATGTAAATTTAGTTTCATCCAATTAATCGACAACTAGAGTAATCGTTAGTTAGTGTTCTAACCAGGATATATTTACTGTTCAGTATATGGACTTAAATTTAAAAATATATATTTTGATTAGCTGTGTATAATATTACTTTACCTAAGAAATTATTTAGTTAAAATGAAGAGTTATTGAAAAATAATATCTAAAATTAATGTCTAAATATTTGTATTTAATAAATCAATAGTTTTCCATTCAGAATTAAATTATTTTAATCAGCTACCATTTTGGATATATTGATTTTCTTGAAGTGATGTCAAATTATGTATTGGGAAAATTAAATGAAGCAACTTACCTAATTGAATCACCAGTCTTAGTATTTTATCAACATCTACAGCTCACATTTTATTCCCAGTTTCAGCTCTGAAGTTTCGTTAGGCTGGTTGAACCTAATTAATCAAAACCTTTTTTGTCTTTGTATTAAAATAAGCTTGACAGGTTATTCTACTCTAAGCTAGAGGAACACTAAAGTTCATATTAGGCATAGGGTTGGTACATAAATGTCAAATAAAAGCATAAAGTGATATGGATTCTCCATCTTCTTTTTTCCAGGGTATTCATGGTCCCTATCCATTTGGAAATAGCTAGAAAGACAAAGTCCCCTCACCCCCATGATGAAAGATGAGCTCTAACATCATGGGAGTCCTTAAGTGCAGAGGAGTTGGATGGGGGAGGAACTGATATTTTCTTTTTTTCTTTTTTTTTTATGGACTCATGACAACTCTCCCTGAAACCTTTACGGACCTTTCAACAGACAAACAACGGTGACCTGATGGATCTTAAGTACTGCAGTGAAACATCCAACCTGACATGGATTCACAATTGTGAATGCTTCATTTAAGAGTGCTTTAAACCTCTAAAGATGGATACACAAGAATATTTTTATTTTAACTTGTAAGACATGCCTAAATAAGGAGAAAACCCCCCTAAAAAACCGACATACATCTGCTACTCCCATGGGCAGCTGAATAGTTTCTCTCCTTTAAATTCTCAAAAAACTGTTTAATATTATGCTCAAAAAGTGGCAACAATCATGTATCATTTTAAGTGTTTTCACATTGGTTAAAGCAACAAAGTATCTCTTTATAAGCAGCAGCACTCATCATGAAAATACTGATCTATCGAACTATAAGCAGACTTTAAGTAGAAGTTCTCAATCATGACTTTTGTTGTCGTCTAAAAGCTAGAGCATTTTGATTTGGTGACCAATGAAGGGTTCGTTCATTAGTGAAGCTCAAGATGGCCTACAGTCAGCTTTCATCATTTTACGTCAGTGCCCATTTGATCTTTTCAAATGTAGCTTTTAGAGAGAAAATCTTGAACATATTTGGCCTGTTTAAGCATTTTTTAAATGGAGATCATTTGTTGAATGTTGAAATTTCGTTTAACATTTACTGATGTGACCTTTGAATTATAACGCGTTGGTTGTGTAGCTATGTTTCAATCTGAAGGAATATGTTTTTAATTAGTCTCACACATGAAGATTTTGCAATTTTATTTATTCTTATTTCTTGGGAAGGAATCAGTGAAAAGCTTCCCATGCTGGAACACTAAACATTGTCACACTATCAAGCATCCTTATCAATGAGCTGCTCTTCAATATCAGTTATTTTGTCTGTATGATTCTAACTACTCCCAAAGATACAACCCAGAGAGCCAAAACACTAACTATCAAGCATCACAGTATGATTCTGCCCAATTCAGTTTGCATGGCATAGTGTGCGGTTTCTATGGTGGATTTTCATCTTAAACAGATACTGAAGTGCAAAAAGGATGGAAGTGAGCGATTGAGAAGGGTTAAAAAAGCCATTTAAATCTATTTTGCCTGGTGAGTGACTGTAGTTTGAGTCCATGTGTACAGGATGTGTAGTAAATGTAAAATGTATGCGTGAGTGTGCCTGTTGTGGATGTATCTCAATGGTTCTCCCTGGATTTAACTGACGTAAAAATAGTGTATACTACTTGGGTAAAGGATGAATGGACACATACATGTCATTATAGAGAGAGCTTTAAACGTTATGTACCTCAGAAGTATTTTTGGGTGATCTATTTGGATGATTTTGCCACAAGTACCCTAATGTTATTTATTTCACGTCTTTTTGTGCACTGCAGAGTCAAAAATGTCCCATTGGCGGCCAGAAGGTGGTGCTAAAAATCAAAATACAAACTTGAGATTGCGATGAGAACCAACTTAGCTTGAGCTTGGTAGAACATGTTAATACTAGTTATAATGGTTTGCATTAGCATTGTTAGCAGCAGTGATTTGTTTTCTAATATTTGCACTATGCTGTTGACCACCTCTGCTGAGGATTTTTTTATAGAGTTGGGATGTGACACCAGCATTTTCCAAAAAAAGAAAATCCTGTCTTTCGTTTTTTTGTCTAACACAATCTCCATTTTAGGACAGAAAGGTTAAAAATGGCAGTTTGATTGCTGCACAAAAATATCAGATGTTAGAAATAAAAAGATAAACTTGCCTTTTGTTTCGATCACATCAATATGAGCGTTGCTGTTACACCTGAAGCTGCACTTTCAGTTTTAAAATGTTCATCATGCTTGTGATTTTCATGCATGTTTGAAAAAAAAAAATGTAAAAAAGTTATTTACACAATTGTTTATCTTTACAATTTTTTTTCTCCAAACTGCTGGCACAAACTTTTACTATTCATAACAATTTCTCATACAGTGTTTGCTGATTTGTTAATTGAACCTGCCTTTTGCGGTTCTGTTGTAATTGTCACACGAGTCCTCTTCCCAAACAGTATACAACGTTCTTCATTGCCTCTGTTAGTCACAACAGTTTTTTGTTTTCTATCTAACTGTGTGTGTGGGGGGGGTGCGTGTGCGTGTGTGTGTGTGCTTCCTTATTGTAGGATCATGTGTGATGGGCGGTTGCTAAGGAAGCTTAAATATTGCTGGACTTATTCTTTAGTTTCATTTTTGTGACTATGTATGGACCTGAGATGGGTGGCATGGTGAGTGGATGTGTTGAGAGTTTACATAGTCCTGAAATGGCACATTTATGTGGAGATGAAGTTGTTGAAGTTTTTTTTTTTTCTGTATCTATAAGTAAGCATTTTTATGATTAAATTAACACTAAAACAATGACTAAGTGGTCTTTTTTTGTAGTTGTGTAAAATGTCCATAGATAATGTCAAACTTTAAAGACTAACCTCTTTTATGATTAGCATTCACTGCAGTGAACATTAACATCTGCCACTTACTGGAAAGGCAGAACAGAACAAGTAGTTTCTTAACATACAGACCCATTGAATAACTAGAAAACAACTAAAAAGTCCATTAATTTCAGGAACTTTATCACTAATTGATACTATAATCCTGCTTGACATTCTAATAGTGAATGTAACTGGAGTTTTTTTCAGTTGAAAAGAAACTGCAACCCAGTTTGGAGCAGACATAATAAAATGTAGCATTGCCAGCACTGATGAGTTATAAAATGTGTCTTTCTAATATGAATAAATGCTCTCGGTGTTCTGTTTAAGCACTCTGAAACTGCACCTTTAGGTTTTTATTCATGTCTTTTAGAAGTTCTTCAATGTTTTCAGACTATAAAATCCCAAGAAAATGTCTTTGTTTTTGTTTTTTTGTCCTGTTGTGCTGCAGCAGGCTGATTCAGTTTAATCATGTACAGTGGAATTGCAACAGCTACACAGTCAAATAAAGTACAAAAAATGTATGTACTTGCACAACAAAGTTAAAAGTTAAATGCGTACCATTTACCAGTAGAAACAAGTGAAAGCACATTTAAGGAGCAGTGATAATGTGGCACTGATATCTGGGATGCCAAATTATCCAAT